>NC_072739.1:109317242-109653492 GCF_026930045.1 Uloborus diversus | reverse complement strand
AAACACACAGACGCTTTTTGGAGACTTCATTTTATACTATGTAGAGATTACCTTCCTTTGCGTCGCGCACGCACAGTCGGGTAAAAATTCAGGCAGCGAAAACTACCTGCATTTGTCGCACGCAGGTAGCGTGCGACCTAGTGTGAGACACCCAGCGTGCGTCGATCCCAAACTGACAAAATGGTAACTGGTTTTTGAAATGGTACTTTTGATTACTGTCATGTGTTTAGTGAGTTTAGTGACACTCCCAAGGTTGAGACAAATCGATTGACGTAAGAATAACCAAAATTGGCCCAGGCGTTTAGCCTGTAGAACGCCACATAGAAACGGACATACATACATACATAGACTGATAAACACATTACCCTGCTTTGCGTCGCGCACGCGCAGTCGGGTAAAAAAATAAAATGTCTATTTTATGATTACCCAATTTAAACTTCACAAGTTTTTTCGGCACATCTGTACACGCATATGTACCAAAGAACATATAGATGACCAAAATATCCATTTTGAACACCTCCTCAGTTAATTATCACAAGTTCTCTTGTGATATCTTCATACGCATAAACTTGCATCACTCAAAAACGTTATGAAATACTAAGTTGAAAACTCATACGTACGTAGTATGATCTTAAAGTTCGAGGACAATCAGTATAACACCTTACCCTGAATAGTTCACATTACCGAAGCACATCTATTTACAAAATAATCACCTTGAACGACTATGCACTTCTGCCAACGTTCGTATAACTTTTAGAAGCACAACTGGCATCCATTTTTCGCAACCTCCTGTAAGGCCTCTTGCGCTGCTGCTTTAACTTCATCGTGGGGAAGAAGGCGACTTTCATGTTGAGGATACACGGTTTGATTGATCAATGCTCTGATAAGACAAACAAATAACATAACGTTTCGTCGGACTTAGCTCCATGTGACTCTTACCTGTTCCCAGCAAAAAAAAAACATTTCCATGGACGCCGTTTTTTCTTCCGTCAGGAGAAGATAAAGCTGCATCAGTAGGTTGCGAAAAAGGCTTCCAGGAGTGTTTCCAAAAGTTATGTGAACACAGGCAGAAGTACATAGTCCCTCAAGGTGACCCTTTGAAGGTGGATGTGCTTCAGTAATGTGAACTATTCTGGGTAAAATTTTAAACAGCTTGTGCCCGAAATTTTGTATTCTACTACGTACAATCTATATAGGATGTAATTATGCTTCTCTTTTTTGACTGTCGTATGATGATAGAGAAAGAACAACAGCCAAAAAAAAAAAAAAAAAAGGAAGAAAAACAAAGATACTGTTTAATAACCAACTGATTTGTTTTTTTTTTATTGAACATGTTACTAAGATTTCAGCAATGTTGTAATAAGAATGGATTATGTACACTATACATAGTTAAAAAACTTTAAATTATGTTGTTTAATCATTCAAAAAAAATTAAGAATAAAAATATGAAATCGTCAACAAATTACGCAATTAAAGTGGAAAGATTGCACGCAGACATTTTTTAGTCATGAAATTAAACAAAAAAGGCAACAGATAAATTACAATATTAAATCATAATAGGAATATTTTTATACTTATTTAAAATTTATGAATAGAAAAGTTTGCATTTTTCATAAAAGCTATAACAGTGACATAAATTTTTCTGAAAAAGCTATGAAAAGAGTGAGGTTCTTAAAACGCAGCTACAATAAACAAACTCGATAATTACTCCAAGTTAATAATAACTGAATACATATACTACTTGATCTGATGTTTTCACACATAATATTGAACAATTTGATTGTTTAAAATCTTTTATGAAGCACTACAAACAAGTTCAAATTAATTTTTTCAATTTAACAATAATTTGCTAAAATTTAAAAAATTGCTTAATAGAAAATCCTTAAAACTTTTCTATAACATATTATTAAAAATATGATGAAAACAAAAATATCTCGTTCCTTGATTTTATAAAAATACATGAAAATAGTTACTTACAATAGAAAAAAATCGATCGCTATAAATGATGCGAAAAAGATGGCGTATTACGAAATGAGAAATGCGCCAAATGACATTTCTTGAGCAAAATAAATAATCGCTAAATATTTAAGAAATGCTTGAAACGACAAGGGAGGGGCGGGGGGGGGGGGGGTTGGTCACCCGCTGATTTTGAAGTAACTCATAACATTAAACTTCGTTCCCAACTTTGGTCTCATTTGTTTAATACAGAACCGCTACCACCAACTCCTCGGAAGAGTTTCTGAGTCGACTTCAGTAATTCTGAAGAAAAAATTCAAAAGTCCCTTTGATTTCTGAATTATGTCACCATTCAAAACGTCTTTAATCAATTTCTTACATTAGTGCTCTAAATTCTTCCTAAACAATTGATTAAGTTTGAAAAAAAAAATCTCTAATTTTATGAATGGTGTTAGTTTTAAACAACTCGGGAGTGCAACTAGAGTTTAATTTCAGGGAGAGAGAAAAATACAGGAAGGGGGAGGCGGAGGGGGTCACGCAAGTGTTCTAAAAATTACCGTCGGTTCAACGGGAATCTAACAAAATAAGACAAAAATCGGTTTCGCCATCTCATATTTGTTTCCATGGTCTCCAATTCGGCAATATGTACACTCTATAAAAAAATCGACACATGAAGAAGCAATCATCCGATTGCTTTGAAATTTTGTATGCATGATTGTTTTGACCAGATGTGTAAATGATTAAAATTTGGTGTCCACTGAATGAATAGTTTGATCTCCAGCGCATCGAAGCTGCGCATCCAGCAGATGTAGCAGTTCTTCAACAGTTGTTAAAACTTTCGGTTTGATTGCGATTCAGATTACCTTTCAACAACTTAAAAATGCCTCGCCGCATGCTTCGTGCTCATCACGAGCAACTGCCAGATCGTCAGATCTCTCTCCCATCGAGCATATCTGGGATATGATGGGATGGCGATTGAATCTGGCAAGGAATGTTGATAACCTCGTCCGACAATTGGAGCGAATTCGGCTGGAAATACCGCAAAACAACCTCCGGGAGCTTTATAGGTGTTTCCCTCGTCGTGCTTCAGCTTGTATCTAGGCTAGAGGTGGGTCATTACCTTATTGAACTTGTTACTGTAACTCTGATATAATTTATTTAATTGTTCTAAGAATTTAATCATTTACTATTCTGTGCATTGTCTTCCTATCCACCAATTTTCGTCTCAATCGGATCACTCCTTCTTGGTTCGTCGATTCTTTTGTTATAGAGTGTATCACCAAATGATCGTCAGTCTGAGACGTTATATTAGTTTTGTATTGAAATAAGTAATTAATAGCCACAAAAAAAGTGAGTAAATAGGCTTTCTAGAACACCCGATCGAAAACAAAAAGGGAAGTGCACAACTGGAACGTACACTCACCCCACATGCGAAATTTAACCTTCTACAGCTCACCACTTTTGAGTTATGACTTAAGAGATGCATACGTACATCCGGCCGCAAGAAACAACGCAATAATTAACTTGTTTGGTACCTGAATGCAGTATTAAAAACTCCTTAAGGGGTGACTAAAATAGAAACTCATACTGAAGTTTAAGTAAACAATTTTATATCAAAACAATAACTCCCTTTACTTTGCATTGAAAATTAAAACAGCAAAGGTCTTTTTTTTTTCGAAAACATCGGCCAATTCCATCGGCTTTTCGATGTTTTTAAGGCCGATGGGCCGATGTTTCCTGCAAGTTAGCATCGGCCGCCGATGCCGATGGCTAAATTGTTGAACCATCGGCGCCGATGCATCGGTCGAGTCCTAAAAATAGGCAGGTAAAATTGAGCATTATGTAGAATTAAGACACTTAACTTCTCTTTAGAGAAATTTAATCTTTCTAAGATGTGCAATTACGTAGAATTTACCTTAAGAAATGCTTCAATTTTTGTCTGTTTTGGTTGCGATGTAGGATCAAAACATATGACGTTCAAATATTTTTAAAATGATAATAATACTCCTGTCATTGAAATCTTGTCAATTAATGTCCTGATATCATTTTTTGAAAATCAGAAAAACTTTGAGGTAGTATATTTCAATTAATTTTACTTGTTGCTTAAATTAATTGAAGGTAATTTTTTTAAAGTGTAAAAAGGAATTTGTTGATAAACTATTTCATCATAAAAATATATAAGAAAGAGCATTTACTCTTACAAATTCATCAGTCTTTCAATTGTTTTCAACTAGCACGAGTCTTTTTGATCTATTATGACTTGCTTATCGTTTTCACTTGACCGTTGAAGGACGTCCGTCTTTTGATTTTACTGTTCTATGCTTATGATGCAGGCATCCATGTGCCTTGGAATTACATTATCATTTATAAACGACCTTCTCGACTTTACATAATCCTTTTTACGCGAAAACAGTATCCAGCACACAACATCCAGCATCCAACCCCTGGCATTCATTTGAATTTTGACGCCTCGAATTCAAATTATGGTTGCGATAAAAACCATTAGTAGAATCAAGAAATCCAACCAGTACGGTCCCATCGCAATTCGTGAATGCGAAAAACATAATTTGAATTCGAGATCGGAAAAATCTAACTTTTTTCTTTCTTTTTTTTTTTTTGAAAGCAGTTTTGAAGAAATCTAACACTTACTGCTTCAATGCAAACTTAGTTTAATCGAAGGATTCAATGAAAAATAAGTCATGTATATGCATTGATTTATTCATTTACATGAACGGAATTAAAATAAAATGATAACGCACAAATTTGTTAGCCTTCCACATGAATCGTCTGGTTCTTTTTGCTATTCCAAACATCAGACAATGCGAAATGATTTTAGACGTAATTCCCAGACGATACCTCAATTCCAGGAATATCATTAGCATATCTATGCGATTCCTGTGGCATCAGTGCCGAGGTTCAATTCGAATCTGAAATGGTAAATTCGAACTTCGTTCGGTCTAATAGATGAGAAAGGTTTAAAATTGGCATCAAATGATGGTGTGGAGACAGAATCCGTAATCAATCCATACTTAATGAGGGAAGAATTTCAAATGGAGAATGCCATAAATATCACGTTGCACTATGAAATATTAGCATTATAACTTGATCCGAGCATTTGACAATGCTGAGTGGCTTTCGTTTGACATATATCTCATAATTTATTATTTAATTGAAACTGGAAGCTATTGAAATACTTCAACCCTTGTTATGTGTTACACAGATATTGCGTAGCATGCTCTTATTCAATGTGATGCAGTGTAAATATAATTCAGTAATCTTGCACAATGACGGATCTTTTAAATTTCTACAACACGAATTACAAAACTTGAAAAAAAAAAAGCATCTTTTAGAGGTGTATTATATTAAGCAAGTTTATAGAGAACAATGATTTTACGGGCGAATAATTTTTCCACAATTGATCTAATTTTACTGCGTATTCAAAAGAAAACTTAGTTTTCATTTCAAATGAGAAGTTCGGTTTTTCCAAATTAAATAGAAGCACTATGATTATAATTTTGCAATCTTGCAGAACAATGGAATTCTTGAATTTCTGGAACACTGATGACAAATTTTGGAAAAAAAAAAAAAAAATTTTTTTTTTTTTTTTTCAGATCTACATTTGTCAATTTAAGCAAGCTTATTGAACAAAGATTTTATGAACGTATAATTTTCCTACAGTTGATATAATTTTACCGAGTACGTATTAAAAACCTACTCTAATTTTCATTTCAAATTATAAAGTTCAGCTTTTTCCAAATCAATTTAGCTCAACAATGTGAAATATATTGTTTAAAAAATAATGACATAAAAATCAGTTTTATATTACAAAATAGTTATTACATCAAATACAGTTACACATAATTATTACCCGAGAAAAATCCCAAGAAAATGATGTTCTAAAAAATATACGTATATTTTTTTTCCCTTTTACAAATTAATGATTTTAAATTCTTTATTTCAGAGAGACAGAAACTTGTACTCTCCGAAGCAACATAATGAAGATGTTATCTAGTAAAATATTTTTATTTTCTTGAACTCTCAAAAACATTTTTGAGTATTAAGATGATTAGTTATAGTCTGAAATAAGAATATTTTGATAAATATTTTAACCATTCGTTAATGTGATAGGTTCAGTTCCAAGGATTTTTTTCCAAATAGTGTCTTGAATATAATAGTGCAGTAAATATTTCATTATATTTGAGAGAAAAGGTGGTAGGGTGGATTGTTACTAAATTAAAACACAAAACATGAAACATTTCATTTGTCAAACTGAAGAAATGATATAAAAATAATTTTTTTAGCAACTGAGATCGAGTATTTAGATAAACTTCCCTCCGCATAAGTGAGAAAAATATGTAAAACATCACCATTAATGCTTTAAAACAAATAGTTTTATTTGGGTATAATTTACGTTGGCAAAAGTGAAATGTAATTGTCCTTCAATTACACGGTTTACATATTTTTGAAACGGAAAACACTTTTTTATCTTTCAAACAACGTTATACAGTTCGGACGCTACATCATATGTCCATCAAAAATTCTTTCTTCATTTTAGTTTTCTTACTTTGTTATCATTTTTGTGAAAAAAAAATATTTGAAAAGTTCTGTTTAGTGATATTAATTTTGCTTAAGAAATCATGCATTACTTTCTTCTAAATACAGCATATAAGCTGCCATTTTTAACTTTTTGTATTTCAAATCTTTGTTTTGAATCCTTCATTCAAATATTTGTTTAAATTTTGCACGCAACTCTGAGGCAAATATAATATATTTTATGGCTTTGAAAATATCATTTTCATAGTGTAAGATGTATTTTTTAGAATATCTAGGAAAGCAACTTTCATTTCTAGGTTTTAAATCGAAATGGACCTTAAGTTCAGAAAAAAAATTGTATTTCTTTTTTTTCCTTAATTTTTTTTTTCTGCGTATTTTTCCTGAAATTTTAAATTGCTAAATTAATTTTGAAACTTTGATAATTTGGTTTAACCCAAACTATTGACCATCTTGGGTATTTGGCTAACACTTTTGCAACAATAAATGCAGACTTTTAATTTGGTATTTAAAATGCTGCATATATATGAAAACATTTTTAAAAAACGCAAAAGGGAGAAAAAAAGTTCAGTTCCAGGACAGACTTTAAATAGAATTATCGCTCAAAAAATAATCTAAAAATACATTTTCATTCACTTTATCTTTTCTTTCAGTGTGGAACGCTATAAATATCTGTAGCGGAGAAATCAGTTAAAACTTATCTCGCCATTTTCACCCTTTTCTAACTTTTTCTCTATCGTAACAAATAATCCGATAAGATTCCTCAAATGAAATATACCCCATATTCGTTGAAAGTTATTTGCATTTTACCGTAAATTTACCCCCATTTTTCAGTGCATATATGCTAATTTTGGACTGAAAAATATGGATTCGATTCTCGAGCATTTCGGCGATAGCAAATGGCAATGGGCGTTCTGCAGACGAGTCTTGGCAGATGGAATTTGTAATCAATTCATGTTGGAATAAAGGGAGCATTAGAAATGTGTGTAATATTTCACGCAAAGAAAAATGAGTTTTGAAATCGTAACGTTAGGAAAGGATGTTTGAAATTTCTGGTCTCATCGGTCACAGAGCCCAATTTCCCAATAGGCAGAGTAGGCAGCTGCATAGGGCGGCAAATTTTGCTTCAATCTCATTTTTAAATTATTATTCTAGAAAATTAAAGATCAGTTCTCCCCCACCCCCGCAAAAGAGCGACATACATGATCCTACCCCCCCCCCCCCCCCCCATCATCAGAATATAGGTTTTAAACCTGTCATTGGCCTCGTCAGCATGAAAATCGTGAGGCAAAATTTCGAAAATTAGTAACAATCAAATAAATACTTACACATAGCATAACCAAATGCGGCCGAAAATTCATCAGGCTAAAAGATATAGGTACGCTAGTGGAAGGAATGTTTGCGTTACCAGCATAAGTCTTCCAACTATCGGCCTAATTTTTTTTGACGTGTGTAATAGCACAGATAACTTACATAAACACACATTAAAGTCTTTTTTTCCCATTCTTTGCCTTTTTTTTTGACTAGAGCTCTCATAAACTATTGAAGTTTTTTGACCAATTTTCTTCAAAAATCAAATTTTTTAATTATTCGTTTTTCTGTGATTGTAAACGAACTATTGAACCTACATACTTCGTTTTGAGCTTAACGGAAAGCCAATTAAATTTACGGTAACAACCTATCCGGTTTGTTTCTCGTAGAGTAGAAATTCATGTCGATATTTGGCACAAATTGTGATCAAAGCATATTTTTTTCATTTTTCGTAAAAACGTTCCCATTTTCAAAATGCGATATCTCCTGAACTATTGGTCGTACAGAGCACCACTTGAGCTTGAATTGACGAACATTTATTGTACTTTAAAACGGTTATTCACAGTAAGCATCTAAAGTTGTGTAATTTAGGCGTTATAAAGGTAAAAATAGACGAAGTCCAAAAATGTCGTAGCTTTTCGCGTGTTACGCAGTTTTTGAAAACTGCAAATTTAGATTTACACTACACTAACTGACTCAAACAGCATATTAAAAAATCGTAACTACATCACGCTTTGCGATTTTAATCCTTTTTTATGTAGATAACCATTGCAAATGATCCATTATGGGAAAATTATGCCAAGTAAATAAAATAAACCATAAAAAGATGTTCCACAAAAATTTCAAATGGTCTTCCAAATAAGCATAAAAAAGTCATTGAATTACATTAAGACTTGCACAAAAATGTAAAATAAGCCGCCAAATTTTCCGAGTTGCCACGTTACTATAGCCTAGCCGATCCAAAATAAAATTAGTAAATTAAAGTGTAATTAAAAGGAGTAAATCAGAGCTGACAAAGCGAGCTCTGACGAGCAACAGCGATATATATATATATATATATATATATATATATATATATATATATATATATATATATATATATATATATATATATATATATATATATATATATATATATATTATTTGCAAATTTGGTCAGTGATTTTATTTTATTTTTTTGATGCATTTAATTTCAATGCAAAGGTTCTTAATATATCCTTTAAACATCAAAATTACACCCTGCCACCCACAACTTCGACACAAGATTTCGTCCGTTTTTAACATTCTGCATCCTTAATATATTTTCGAGTTTTAGAGCTTTTAACTTTTGAAATCTCGAAAGTTGTTTTCATATATCCGCTAAACTCTTCTATTGGTACTGATTGAAACAATTTGCAATTTCGGACAGACATTAAATATTTAACGGGGTGTCACGAATTTTAAAACTTATAAACCATACAGTTGCTTGACGGTATCGAAGTCGCCAAAAGTGTGGTTTCATATTCGTCAAGAAAAAAACTCTTCACGTAAAATAAAATATTTATTTTCAAGCATACAAATATTTCAATCCAATCGTAACATTCAAAATTAGTATTTTATATTTGTTTTAACAAAGTAAAAGTTAACGTTCTTTTTTGTTCATTCTTGTGCTTTTCACTAGTTGTAATTATTATGAATTATATTATTCATTTTAATTATTTATGCAAATTTTAATGTTTTTTCACAATTTGTAATTATTAAAATTTTTGGAATTTTAAGAAAACAAATCTATCTTTAGCTATCATAAAAGAATATTAGTCCAAATAAAAAAGTCCAGCTTTGGAGGCCATATTTGATTAGGTTTAAAAAATATATAACGATTTTTAAATTTTCTGGTAAAATATGGTGCTGTAAACATTTTTGACTGCAAAGGCTAAAGAAGATATTAAATTACTTTTTTCGTTAAAAATTAAACGAAGAAAAAAAGCTGACCCCTCTATATACACAAGTTTTACAAGAAATACTTCGAAAAAAACTTTTAAATAAAGTCTCTAAGTGGTACAATTACGAACTCATATGAGTAAACAAGCGCACTTGCTCTCAACAACAATCTTTAAATATATCACTTAGCCGCATCATCAGTCACCGAAATGTCACCTCCTACAAACCTTTTGAGTGTCATTGACTACAACAATACATATTTTGAATTCTGGTTTCATCACAATGAGTCAGAAATTTCCACATCTGACAGCTCATTAGGACTTCAGTAATTAACAAGAAAATAGAAACAGCGGAAAAGCCTCGCTGTTACATTTCGAACACCGGCTGGATGGAATCACTGTTAACATATTCAAAATCTTTTGGCTATTTGTCAATGTTTTCCAAAGTAGTTACCCAAGTTCCATTTGCGTACGAATGCCAGGGCCAGAGACCTTCAAGAAAGATAACGAGTTACATTTTTGTTAAAAACGTTCAGTAAAATTTTATTATATGTCACTTTATTTTACAGTTGAAAAATAAGGTGATGATTGGCGCTACTTTCCCGACACAAGTTAATCGTCCACTCTTTGTTCATGAAAGTCCGTTGCAAAAGAAATGAAGACTGTGGGGTGCTGCTGACAGAAACTTTAACACTTCCTTTAAGTAGTATTACTTGAAAGTTTAAAGCAGTAAGAAGGCAAGGGCGGTTTCAGAATTTTTTCTAGGACAGGGTGATTGGGTTTTATTACTTACCCCTTACAACGTAGCCTGAATTCCAGCTCTAAAGTTGCGAACCATATCCCTTACCCTAACGTAACACGAGATGGCCTGCAATTTTTAGGACATCAATTCCGAAATTTTTCATTGAGAGTCCCGAACTTCGATTCCCCTATCATAATCGAAGATCATGTGAAATTATGTTTTGGTAGTTGAAAACTAAAAATTTACCAGCGGAAAGTTTCTTTATCTAGCTTCAAGGCAAGGGTGGTAACCCCTACTAAAGCCCTCGATCCGTCTCTTAAGTGGCGACACGCTCCAGCGTCCGCCATTTTGTGTCGTTCCGCAACTTTTTCCCTATCTCAACAGTAGAAAAATGCAGAGTTTCACTCATTGAAAAGTATCTTTTTATCAACGAATGTTTGCAGATTTTTGATCGTAACTTATGTAACTGATAATATACATACAAAAATGTTGAATTTTACCTTAGTAAAATATTTTTTTATTATTAAACCGAATATTAGTAAAAAGGTGTTTTGAAGAAATTTTCGACTGAGTAATTTCTTTTTTTCCCCATATAGACCTTCTGAGTTAAATTACTCAAAGTGTTTTAAATATGCGTTTTATTATTAGAAAGTTTGTATAGTAGAACCAGGGGCGGATACAGAAAAATCTCTCGGAGGGGACCCGGGAAATTGAATAGCACCTCCTCCTTCCCCCTGCCACATACGGTGTTTCATAACAAAGTTTTCATTACTTTATTTTAAAATGTCTTTTTTTAAATTTTTTTAGGATCCCTTAAGCTAATTATCTACTTCTAAGAACATACATATTATGTAACAATATACTTTGAATGTGGACGTAAAACATCTTTAACGTTTCAAGCCAATTAAATACTAAACCATAATAATGTTACCGAAATGCTATACAATTAGCGGTTTGAATTTTAGGAACAATGTCGTAACGATTACGACACGAGGGCAAGGTTATTCAATAAAAAAAATACCCATACCTCATTTAAGGTTTTAATATTATTTTATAGTATTTTAACTATAAAATATTATTTAATTAAGAAAACCATAGCTATTAAACATATAAGTTTTACTGAAAAATTCAGGACAATTTCTGTGTGGATTTCGAAGCAGTTGCTGATTGTTCTTGAAGCCATGATACAGTTGAGATAACATATTCATATTACATACCACCTCCATTAATATCATGGTTTTCTCAAGAAACTACGATGTGATTTCTTTCATTTTGCATTTTTTATAAGCTGAAAAAGAAAAAGCTATTATTTCGCAAATAGCTTCCTGGATCAAATTTATTCTTTTAGGCACGCCTGCACATTTTTTGAAGAATGGTAGTTATTGATTCCATCAAAGAAAAATTAATGGACGAATCGGGATATTACGTTCCCTTGAATTCAAAACCAGCGAGTTAAATGTATAAATGTATTCTGCCACTCTAGGACTCCAGTATGACTTCTTTAGCAAATAAAAATGCTATTATTCAAAATATGCTCTATGTGTGTTTTGTGTTCTGTTTAATTAACTATATAAAAAAACGCTATGGAGAAGTCAATTAAAAAATTGTGAATAAAATATTTAAATAAATTCATCCTTTTGGGGGGGGGGCACGGGCCTCCTCCCCCCCTTAAATCCACTACTGAGTAGAACAGTAGTGAGCTAAATTAATTGTGTCATAAATTATTTGTGGGCAACAGTTTGAACTTATTCATGCAAAGCAGTATCATTTATATTACTAATGTGTGTAGTTTTCTTTCTTTCTTTCTTTTTTTTCTTACCAACACTTTCTTGTTTCTCATGACGATTTTATATTAAAAAATGCCTTTCATTTAAATCTGATTTTTAAGGATACTACTAGTTCTTAAAAATTCAACGAACTGATAATAAAATGTAACCAGTTTTAAATCAATATTTAAAAAAAAATAATAATAATTGAAATATTTGATACCAATAGGAATTCAAATACGACGTGACAAACTGTTAAAAATAGTAATAATGAATTTGTAAATTAACAGATACTGTGTTAAATCATATATATATATATATATATATATATATATATATATATTAAAAAAGTTTTCACATCAAAATAAAAATTAAACGAAAACAGATTTTTTCCGGGCAAAAAAAAAAAAAAAATCTTCACTTAATTATATAACTTGGCTTGAGTTACATGTTACTGTAATCTCAAAGAAGCTTAATTTTTTTAATGAATATTTTCATACTTTTAATGTCTTAATTTTTACGCGCAAAATAGATAAATAATTAACTTGGCAACACACTGAAACTCATGGCTAGGACACAATTAAAAGCAAAACGACGTGTTCTTAAAATAATTTTGCTACAGTTTATTGAGACATTTTGAAACTAACTAAACAATAGAAAATTTACATTAAAAATAAATAAAATAACTAGTATATTTAAATTTTGGCGGTTTTGTTATCCTAAACTCAGAAAAATCAGTTTTGAAAACTGGGCAAATATTTTACTACTGCTAGCAATTTATTAGGTGCCGTTACATAGTTGAGCTTTACAATATTTGAAGGAACTATTTATGATGATTTTAGTGAATGTCCTTATTATCCCATGAAAATTAACAAACCATCAGACAATTTCATGAAAAGTAAAAAATATTACAATTTCAACAAGAGTTTCATAAAGTATCTGAAATTGCGCAGCAATATTGATGAAAACATTTAAAATACATAAATAATCTTTCAATGTACTTCGATATAGTAATTTTGAACTGTTAGAACATCTTAATGCACTACACCAAGGCATCTTCACATTAAAGATAGCGTTTGATGAAAAATACGAATAGCAAAGAGAAAATATCTAGTATTCCGCACAGTGAAATCACACAGGCAACGACACAAAATGGCGGATTGAACCCACGTGACTGCCCGCCTCCAATCGCAGTTGAAAGCGGCGCGCAGTGCATGGATCAAAGTGTGTCGCCACTTAAGAGACGGATCCAGGGCTTTAACCCCTACTACCGCTCTCTTGCATCCGCGCTTGTGAAAAAGGTTAACGATTTTTCGACTCTTAATTTTGAAATATTTTCTCCGATAAGACGAGCAATGGCCAACAAAAGTGATAATGTTAAAGTGCCTCATTCAATTGTAGTAACAACTAAAAGTTTAAGAATCGATAATTTCAAAATTCTAATAGACTGCTTAAATTTGAAAAATTTGTTTGAAGGTGAAAAATAATCGAAAAGAAATTAAATAAATAAAATAGTAATAATAATAATGCATAATAAATAAATAAATAAATAAAGTAAATTAATAAACGTATAAAAAAGGAAGTAATAACCACAACTAAACAATGACAACAATAATAATATTAATAATAGATCCAGTTAACCATTTGGCGGAATACTTTCCTGTGTTTTTTATTTAAGAATTTTATCCTTTAAGCCACTCAGGCTGGTTTTCTTACCGGTCGAACTTCTTCCCCTGTCGTTTTCGACCCGTCACGAACAAAATCGCATCCAATTTACTAATCTAAAATTAGTTCATCACTTGACCAAGTCAGAAACAATAGCAAAGTTAATCCGAAGCACGTGAAAGAATGGGGCCGATTCATAACACCTTTAAAAAAATGTTCAATAAAAACCCTAATAACTGTTAGATTTTCCTAATTGCCTTTTTATGGCATGCAAAAAATACCTTGCAAAGTTACTTGACAAAATTTTTGTGAGATCATTGCTTCATTTAGAATGTTTTTAAAAGTAATTTTGCCTTATAAAATCAGATTTTAATAAATCTGACATGAGTAATGACATGTTCTGCGTACATTTTGTGAACATATGAACTAAATATTTGGTACTTGTTTCACCAAAAATCAACATTTCCAGGGAAAGCTATTATCAGTTTACATGAAATACACCGCCAGCGCAGTCAATTCCAGCCGAGGACTGCAGTTTCGTGCTTATTAGCACTCATCAGCCCGGCAAAGGAGTGACTGAGCTGGAGGTGGAAAACCTCTTAAGGGGACACTGGACCTTGAAAGCAAACTTTTTAAATTATTGATGGATTTGCATGAAATTTTAACCATATACTTTAAACACTAATACAAGCTTAATTACAAAATTTCATTAAAAAATTTCAATTAGAAGACCAATTATTTAAAAAAATTAACGATAATTAACAAAACTTTGAAAAGTCCCTTGCGTAATTAATTTGATTTCACAACACTGAAACTTATTTTAAGTCATTCTCTATACTATAATAAATAAAACAAAACTCACAAAATTGTCCTCATATTCAAATTAATTCAAAAAATACAAATGTCAAAAATTTCACAAAGATTTCTTCTTTTTGAACGTCCAGTGTCCCCTTAAGGAAGCCAAGAGTGCCAAACAAACTGGTAGCTAATACAGAATTAGCACTGACCAGACGAGTGACCGAATCAATGGTACGGTACAACTCGAATTTTGAAGGCAAAGCAGGTACCTGCTTTGCCTTCCGTATTAGCTACCAGTTTGTTTGGCACTCTTGGCTTCCTTAAGAGGTTTTCCACCTCCAGCTCAGTCACTCCTATGCCGGGCTGATGAGTGCTAATAAGCACGACACTGCGGTCCTCAGCTGGAATTGACTGAGCTGGCGGTGTATTTCATGTATTTCTGCCTTAGCCCTGGCTATAGGAGGTAACTTACTGAATATTATCGGTTTGTTTGTTTTTCCTGGACAATATTTAACATAATCAAATAAAAACTTTCACAATTATTTATTTATTGACAATGATTTGAGTATAAAACTTTTTAAAAATTAAATAACTAAAATAGTAATCAAGGCCGTAACCAAAGACTTTGTTTCAAAAAGGATTTTACCAAATCTACTCATCTTCCCCTGAAATTTATATGATCAGTAAAATCTGATTTCATGTGTATATTCTATTGAAATGAGAAGATGCTGTTTATGAGCATGAACATAAGCAGCTGGAAAAGAAAACATTCTATTTAATGAAGAAAAAATCTGATGTGTACACAAATTTCCTTGTACCCAAATTAAATAATTGATTTATTTGTAATGACTCAAAGGAATAGATGCGGTACTCATATACACGCATTGGATGTGATATTACTTTAAAAGTTCACATTTTTTGGCACTTATATGGATATGTTGAATATCGAGTTTAGAACTTTCAAATGTAAACAATTCTTTAGATTTGAAAGTTTTTTTATACCGTCGGGTATTCTAAATATGAAGGGAAACATTGTATATTGTTTTGTAAGCAATGATAATTGAAATAACTATAGTTGAAAATAAATACCGTAAGCACAACACTGAGTTTGTACAACTTCTCATTAATAATTGAAAAATAAATAAATAAATAAATTAGTAATAAACTTTTTTTTCAGCAGAAAAGGAATAATAAAAAACATTTTTTGAATAGTTTTGGGAGATTTCGGAGGGGGTTTGAACCCTAAAGACGCACTCCTTGAATTCGGCCCTGATAGTAACTAAGTTACTAGAAGAACTAAACTACAAACCTTTATAGAGGGTACAACTCTGCCTTTCCTTGGAGATCTTGAAAGTGCTGTATTGCGTGGGACTAAACGTTTCTCCACCAGAATCAATATTCTAAACTAATGATTCCTCCCCGGAATGGAAGATTTTCGGATATGATATTGTTTACTGATGACATTAAATAACGATAATGGTGCACACGTGAAAGCGATGAATTGTAAGGACCCGGATGCACTGGGCATCTTGAAGTAAAGGTCAGCGTCGATGAAATGCAATTTTTTAAGCAACAGGAACAATATTTCTATTAGGTTTATTATATCTAATTCTATTTTTCCATCAAGGAAAAATAGAAGTGAAACAATAATTGAATGAAAATTTATATTACGCAATGAAGGAAGGTTGTTTAAATTTTGATCGGACAACTTACTATAGAAAAGTGTTATGGTTCAATTGCACGATACCAAAAGGGATAGAGCAATATTCTTGTTCAGTTCGACGTTTTCCTAGTCAAGTTCCTATGAAAAAGATTTTCTTCTGATTTGAAAGCACCGCGTCAAAAGTTATGAAGTAGTGCTCTTTTTCAATTAGACGTTTTTCTAGACAACTTATAGCATGAAAAGATGTTCTTCTGTTTTGAAAGATCAAAAGTTATAGAGTAGTGCTTTTTTCAATTACAAGTTTTCTAGACAACTTACTACGAAAAGATTTTCTTCTGTTTTGACAGCACCGCGTCAAAAGTTATGAAGTAGTGCTCTTTTTCAATTAGATATTTTTCTAGACAACTTACAATGAAGATCAAGGCCGTAGCCATGATTTTGTTTCGGGGGTGGGGGGTGGGGGGCTAAAACTTTCGACAAAAAGACGAAAAGTCACCTGTTGTTATGATTTTTGAAGCATATTGCTCATTGGTAGACATATCGCAGTAAAGTGTGGGAGGGGTTGGGGGGGGGGGGGGGAGGGCAACACAGCAAAATGAAAAAATTTTTGAAAGAAGACGTGGGAGAGGATAGGCGGTATTATTGGTTGATTTTTGGAATTTTTTCTTTTGAACAGTAATTTTACTGATACAGAAAGTTAAAGCTACTTTATCAAAATATGAGCAAATGCTTTGTCAGATAATTTAAATTAATTAATATAATATTATTTAATCGTAATTTAATAATGTACAAGTTTTATTGCTTAAGAAAAAGATGTAAGGTGGTCGTAAATGTCGCAATTGCGAAAGATACCAATGACATAATGACCTTTAAATGGCGCTCAAGTTGGACATGAAAGTGTACTATATACCACCAATCACCTTTCATGAGCTCTGACGGTCAGGAGCGCCCAAATGATTGTTTGTAAGTGAGGAGCAGACCTATGAGTATTTTTAAAATTTTGAAATACATACCAAACTGACACTAGGTTCGGTATCTCAATTTAGACGCAATTTCAAAACACATTTTTTTAAACTCAATTCAGGCTACATTTAGTAGTAACACAAGGGAAAGGATTTGGTTTGCGGACACTCCCCTGGAAATTTTTGAAGCCTTAAAAACGCATTTGGGAAATTTTGTTATTGAAGTTGTAAAAACGCAATTTTGGGATACATGTTGACACGTTAGAGGAAGAGGTGGTTGCTCTAACTTGGATATTTTTTTCTAAATCATAAGGGCTGCGATTGATGACGCTGGGGGTTCTAAAATTGTGAGAAGGTTCGGGAGTTCTCAAATGTTTGGCAAGACTTTGAAAGCGCCACAACAAATTTTCTTTCGGTGAGTTTATTACGGGAAAGAGTATGAAATTTAGGAGTTTTTTCTTCTTAAAACACATTCTAAAGTTTTCTTTGGCAACATTAAACAAGGAAAAGGGGTTCCACTGGGAAAACTGTTTGCAATCAAAGTCCACAAAATATGATTTCCTATTTTGTTTGGTACGACGACATAAAGAGCGGGTAAGTGGCTACTGTCCTCCCGTAAAGTTTCGAAATCAAAATTATGAAAGTGCACCTTTTGTGATATTAGGGAGGATAGCAGGGATCGGGGACTCTGACTCGAAAAGTTTTCAAAATCAAGGGCCTAAAAACACAATTTTGAATTTTTTTTTGGTTTTGTCAAAGGGGTTAAAACCCTCTTTTCGATCACCAGTAAGTAATTTTATTGCAACACTTGTCAGAAGTTGCAAGAGTAATCCAACTCTCAAAGCCATTCTGAAGTCGAAAAATGAATGGGAGGTACATGAAATTGAAGACCTCTTTTTTATATCACATGTGTCTTAATTACAGGAGCTTCTCGCTTCTCCCCCAGGAAGTTTAAGAATTTGTAGTCTTGAAAGTGCATATCGGACGATCTTTGGTAATGTTAGAGGGGAGAAGAGGTTTGAAGTTGATCCGCCGTCCACACATTTTTCGAAACTGCAATTGTTATGTTCCTAATTATGTTAATAAAATAAATTCGAGAGCTCGCCAACGAATTTTTTTTGAATTGTAGCTCTAAAAATGCGGTTTTGAAAATTTTTTGGTGATGTTAAGGGGAGGAGAGATTCAAAGACCCAACCCCAGAAATTATCTTAATCGGTAGTTTTAAAAATGCATTTTAGACACCTTTTGGAATGTAGAGGGGGGAGGCTCAGGGGTGCTCCCCCGATCCTTCTTTGAATTTAAATCTTTTAAAATGCAATTGTTGATTGTGATCTATTGTGTTGTGTGGGAAAGGGGGGTTCGGGGCTCTCCCCCGAAATATTTTGAAATTACAGTTGCAAAAACGCAGTTTTAAACTATATTTGGGCAATATTTGAGGAAAGAGAGATTGGGGCCAATCCCTGGGAATTTTTTGAAATTGAAATCTTTAAAACACAATTGTGATACCATCTTTGGTAACGTTAAGGGGACTGGCAATCTTTACCCATTAAAGCTCTATAAATGTAATTTTGGTTGACTTTCAATGATGTTAGGGGGAAGAATTTTTGAAATCTCCTCTCCAGAAAAATTTCAAATTCCAGCCCTGAAAATTAAATTTAAAACAATCGTTAATGATGTTGGGGAGAGGGTGGGGGGCCGAGAGACATTTCTCAGAAATATTTTTGAAGTTAACTTTTAAAAAGGCAGGTTTTTGGAGATCTTCGGTAATGTTTGTAGGAAAAGAGGTTTGGGGGCCACTTTTCGGCGGCGCTCCCCCGGAATTTTTTTTTCAGAATTGAAGCCCTGAAAACGAAAGTTTAAACGATCTTTGGTAATATTGGGAAGAACGGGTTCGTAGACTGTAACAACTAGAATTTTTAAGAGTTAAAGTCCGAAAAACGAAATTTTTGGCAATTTTTTTACAGCATGGGAAATTTTGAAAACTTTTTGGGGAAGGCTGATTTTTGCCCCCCCCCCCCCCCCTCACGCTGGCTATGGCCTTGATGAAGATTTTTCTTGTTTTGAAAGCACCGCATCAAAAGTTATAGAGTGGTGTTCTTTTTCAATTAGACGTTTTTCTAAACAACTTACAATGAAATAGACTCGAATTGCTGTCGATTGACAATTTTCCTGTTTTTTTAGTGTGTATACTTAAGAATCATATACCATTTAGCATTCATTTTGAAAATTGCATGGGAATGTTTATCTATAAGTATGAAAAGAGTCTGTGCATCATTTATAGAAGCAAACAAAATAATAACTAATGGCTGCCATTACAGATTATAAGAAAAAGTAGGCGAAGAAAGTGATTTTTCTGTTGGTTATTGATGGCGCCTTGTTATTTGAAGAACAATTCTGATGTGGGAGGGTAAAAGACAGAAAATTTAAAATTTTCATTTTTCATTTCTTTAAATTTTTGTTATCCATTGTGCAACATTGCTTTGTTGTAGAAACTTTGCTTATTTGGTTTCCGCTGAAAAACAAAACTCGAAAAAAACGGCTAATGCCAACATTTCCCTATCGTTAGTATTGAATTCGAAATGCGTTTCTTCAAATACAGTAAATCCCCGATTTTACGTTTCTCAAGGGACTGGGTTGAAAAACCCTAAAATACGTGAAAAACGTAAAAATACGGGAAATACATAGCAGCAAAACTGATGATGGGACCCGATGGAAAAACGTTGAATGCTGGGGAAACGTAGATTCAGGGGACGTAAAATCGGGGTTTCACTGCATCTCGAAAACTCATTTCTGTAGATACTGCCGTTTATCTGCCCTTGGCAGAATTGTTGAGTGAGTATCTTTTAAATCAGGTGTTGCCCAACCTTTTTCTACCCGAGAGCCGTACCTCGTATTAAAATGATTCTCACGGGACAGAACACATATAAAATTTCAGATATTTAATTTTTGTTCTAAATAACATGGGAAAATATGAAAAAGGAAAGAAAATTAAAAACCAATAACTGTTGTTATCATTACTATGCCTTCTTTTACTCATGCATCTGTTTTTCAGAAACCAATTTCTGAACATTTTTACATAGAATTGCAACATTGTCATTCATCGTGCTTTTCGATTTGTAGCACAAAACAAAACAACGGGCCACAGAGATCAGCTTCGCGAGACGTGGATAGATAACCAGATTTAAATCATTATATTTAAAGTAATACAGGGTGGGCAAACGTATTGAGCACATTTCATGTTTGAAAGGAAAAAAAAGAACAAATTGGGGGGTTCACACCTGCACATTTTACTATTGGAAAGGTGACATAAAGCCGTTTTATACAACACAATTTTAAATATAAAGATAGCTTTTTTGATCTTCAGAGGTGACTATTTCTTGACCGGAAAAGACTACATGTGATAACTGTTAATACGTAAAATACTTAAAAAACAATGTAAATATTTCACCATTTTGATTTGCCCGCTTTTTCACTTTGCTCCACACTCCCCTACGTGCCTCAACTTGTTCCTTATTTTTTTAAGCATGAAATGTTCTTAATACTTTTGGCCCACCCAGTATTATACTTCCAGAAAAGTGAATTAGAGAATGTTGGGTAAAGTTGGCTATGATTCCATAATTTTTTTTTAATGAGTTGAGGAAAGTTCACACTAACAATTCCAGTATTAATGGGGTTGTAAAGTAGATATAATATTAATTTTTTCTAACGTGTTAACGCTTCAGTAGTTCTTAGAACATTTCAGATGACTATTTAATATCCATCACAAAATCTTGAAATCTATAAAGTGTTTCACTGTTAGAAAAGAGTATTTACTAGCTATATTTATGTGTTTTTATTGTGTCCATTATGTTTAAAAAAAAGAAGGGAAGAACAGGAGCAACAAAAAGGAGTAATTTTGTTTATATATAGCACAACAACTTTTAATGCCATAATTTAACACGCAATAAGATAAAGTTCTAATTTTTCTTTTCGCTGAACTTTAGCTTACATGTACATTATGATTGTGTAAAACTAACAGCAAGTAAAGTGCATTCGTTTTTAAAAGTATGATTCATGATTGCAAAGCAATCCTTTTATAGGATCCTTTTATTATCGTAAAATTTATGATTACCTTCTGCCAAAGTAATTACATGAAAAATGAGCTCCCAATCATACCTCAAAATAGTGCGTTTGCAAACAGTTGAGGATTTTTAAACAGACGACCTTGGCCAGGTTTTGATTTCTGACAAAAAAAAAAAAAAAACGTGCAACCACTTTGTATCCTTCAAAACTAAAATGTTTAAACACCGTCTAACTAGTACACATTAAATGAAAAGGAAAAAATATATACATATATAAACATATGTTACCGTTAAAGTACGAAATCCATTGTTTTATAGAATACCTAGTTATTTCATGGAATAACGGATCGTGTCCGTTAAAGTGTAAAACTCTCTTGCATTTCATGGTTTAACTAGTTATTTCATAGAATAACGATCTGTTGCCCTTTAAAGTGTAAAATAATCTATATCATATATCTTGCACGACAAATATATTTACCTTCCACCCCTACAGCATTTATGAATTATACCAGGCCATAGGGAGTTTTAACTTGTAAAGCTTTTTGGCGCCAGTTTTTGTTTAAAAATAATGTTCTTTGTAATAATATAGGCAGAGCTCCTGTGAACTAATATGCAAATTATACCCTGATAATGGCTGCAGTTTTCCAGTGGTTAACTTTTGGAAGCGGCCATGGGCGCCCATAAGGGGAAGGGGGTTTGAACCCCTTTCTAGATTGTCAAATTTTTTCAATAATGTTTGAGCTCGAATATCATTTGAAAAATTTCAACGCAAACACTAATGAAGGACTGTAATAAAAATCTTCTTTACTTTTTAAAAATTTTAATCTGCGTTGATTTTAATTTAAGAATTATAACAATGCATTTTAGATAATAAATTTACATATGTCTTCTAAAGGAAACAAAAATACATATTCCCTTAAAATTGTTAAAATTCCGCTTAAATTTCAAAATAAGACACCTTTACGAATGTAACTTAAATTTACTACTCTAACAGAAGAAAGTAAAAGGTTTTTTTTTCCTTCAAACTAAAGATTTGAAGCATATACATTTTCTTATCCTCCCCCTCTAAAATTACACATATGGACGCCTATAAAGGCGGCAAATTTAAGAAATGGAATTCCCCCCCCCCCCCTCGTCCACTAAAATCGGAACTTAAACGTCGCCGTATTTATTTTAACTTAATAAAAAATATTGCATGTGGGCGGTAATTCATTTCACCCTCCAGGCGACACATTTATAATTCCGCCTCTATTTGCAAAGATTCCCTTTTTTTTTCCAGCTCTGCGTCACGACTGCAAACTCGTTCTGATGGGGCACGGCAGACTGGAAATTTGCTAATATGATTATTAATTTATTTACTAATATGCATTCAACCCTCACCACATGCCAATCTCTACCTCCGATGAATTTTTAACGAATATTATGCAAAATAAATAAATAAATATATATATATATAATATATGATTCTAGCCAGAACGCGTTGCCATTTTAACATGCCTTAGTTCGGGATGCTGCCATTTCGGTAGCGCGTTTCGTCTTGTAGTCAAACTGTTTGCATTAAAACCAATTTATAATCCTAAGTAAATGGACCTGGCGGGATTTCGAACTATCAATTCGTTCAGATTGCGGAACGTATTATGCTTTTTGCATGTCCAATACACAATAACAGATACGACGTGATTAAAATGGATTATAAAAGTGTTACATAATAGAGAGAAATTGTTTTCAGTGTAAAATACTATTTATTTATTTAATATTAATATATATAATTACAGTAGGAAACGCTAAATTAATGTTATTTACATTAGTACATGCATTTCATCTCGACGGAGTTCAGATTAGTGGACGTCCGGATTACGAAAGTTGGATTGCGGGAATTCGGATTAAAGAAATCCTACTGTAGGGGAATGTGGAGCAAAGTGAAATACCGGGGCAAATGAAGCGGTGAAATATTTACTCTGCTTTTATCGCCACTTATGTAGAAAAATTTTAATCATGTTATCACACATGTAGTCTATTCCAGTCAAGAAAAGAATTCCTCTGAAAATCAAAGAATATGATAATACAAACAATTTTCAAAATTTGATACTCATATTGTTATATTTTGTTGTTGGTAAAAAGTTATTTTTTGTTATTATTTTATGATAAAGTTCTTGTTATTAACAATTTAAGTAATAATTGAGGCCTACTAATATTCAGTGCCGTAGTTATTTGTTTAATATTAAGCTTATTTGTATTTTAAATGCTTTGTACAGTTAGACAAGTGCATGCGGGGCGAAGAGAAATTGTTCATTTCATTTATGTTCATAATCTTTTATCAAACCACTTACGTTTTTCATTTATTAATTATTTCTCATTTACATTCCTCCATTTAATAATTCCCTTATTTATTCATTTCTTCACTTATTTTATCATTCATTCACTACATTATTATCGGATTTATTTTTTCTAATACATTTATTTATTCGTTCATCGTTTCATTTCCTTTTCATGTATTCATTCTTTCTTTTATTTATTCATTTATTTGATCAAAAATAATTTCAATAATCGAATAGAAAATATTTCATTAGAAATATATTTTAGTTTTCACTTTGTCCCATGAAAAAAAAAGGAGTGAAAATTTTCCACTTGTTTTGAATGTACAAATTTACTGCCAAAAATAAAAAATAATGTTTCAATGCAAGTTTTATTATAAATTATATGGGTCAATCCACGGTGACTGATGTTACAATTTGACTCTATTTTTAACTTATTAATTTAGCACTGTCTTGAAACTAAATTTTGTTTCTTCTGATATTAATCTTAAATATCATGACATGGTACACATCACTGCTTCTACACTTGTTTTCAGACTTGAGGAAATTTTTTTTGTACAAAATTAAAGCAATAAAAAATGTGACTGATGTTATGCAGAAGAGACATTGAGAGAAGTGACTTTTATACAATTTGAAATGTTCTTCAGACTAATAAAGGGCAATTCCATGGTGTCGGACGTAAAAAATGAAGAAAAATTTCTCAGTTTTAATTCCATTTACCAAATATAAACTGTTCCAAAATGATCAAATTTATTTACAAGATACTTACTACATCCCACTGAATAAAAATCATGTTAGTTTTCAAAATAGATCCCTAAAGTATAAATTAAAAAAATTTAAGGAGTTGGTGTCGAACGTAAACACACAAATAGTAAAATTGATGGTTCACTTAAAAATTATTAAAAGTCTGTGAATTGGCTTACATTTTAATTTTAAAAACAGCATAATTCTAAAGTACACTTATGATTGAAGCATATATTACAGTTTTCAAATGATATTATAAGGAATAATATTATTTAAAAAAATATTTTTAGCTTGGTGTCGGACGTAAATTGTTCATATTGGATGTAAACTATTGCTCTTAAATGTAAATACATAACAATGATTACAGTTATAAATATGTAAATTATAGGTTACATATACTGAAACGAAATTTACCAAGTAAATTCAATAGTAGGGTTGATTGGGGGAAGTGGGACACTGGGGTAAGTGGGTCACCCCCCAAAAACTGAAATATCCGTATGGTTTTTATACTTTTTTACATTGATCATGTCATGGTTCTTCATAGTGATTAGTTTTGCATATATTTGGGTTAAGTAGAATTTTTTCTAGGTCAGAAAGCTTAGTCAAAAAAAAAAAAAGCTGAACAATATTTTTTGGCGACCTTAAGCAGCATTTTTCAAAGAAATGTTTCCCGGTTAGCATTTATTTTTTTATGATCATTAAACATTCATGTACAGTTTAACTTAAAGTGCATACTGCAGTCAGAATTTTTGAGTAAAATATTATTAAAAACTGTTTTAGAGGAGGGGCCCCACTTACCCCGTAAAATTTTGCTATAAGACGTCCAAACACTATGGGGTAAGTAGTTCCCCTCCCTAACAGTGAGGATTTGAAAATCAAAAGCAACTTTGATGAAATATTTGTATTCTTGAAATAGAAGACAACTATGATGACTTAGTAGGAATTGATAGTTCAGCTACAAAAGCTGGTGATTAGTTATTTGTGAAACTTACATGAAAGAAAACCATCAAGATTTATATGGGTTGAATGTTGATAATGGTTCTTCCTTAGCCAACTCTACATAGACGCAGTCATTTAGTGTTTCTAATTTCTTTTTACACTTATAGTTTTGGCAAATTTGTCAAAATTGATCTTAATCAACTGTATTACGATCATTCAACACACCTTTTCTCAAAAGGGGTCCTACTTACCCCTATCAACCCTAAATGTATATACAATAAATTCACTAAGTTGTTTTTTTATGCATGTTTCACTTTAACTTTGAAATTAAAGGCAAAAAAAGGAGAAACACAGTTGAAAACATATGTTATTTAAAGGAATGTAACAGTGTCGGACGTAAATGGTGTCGGACGTAAAAAAATTTTTACGTCCGACACCTAGATTTCAGTAAAAAATATTCACTTGTTATAAAATGAAAATAGGTTACATCAAAGAGATTGAAACTCTTACTTTGTACCCAAAAATACATGTATGTAGCTTTAAAATTATTAGCTCAGCATAATTAACTGCCCATTTTGGGGTCGGACGTAAAACACTTAATGTACCCCAGAGGAATTCTTTTACAAATCAAAATGAATTATATTTTGACGTATTTTTGCAACATCACCAGCAAAATTCTGTATCTTTAAATGGTTATTTATCTCAATTCATAATATTAGCATGTATTTTTTGGAAAAAACAGAATTTCTTCGAGAGTCTACAAATATGGTTTGAAAATACTCAAGATGTTGACCTTGGTTTAACCTGCTGTAACCTATTTATTACTGAAGTGATCAAGTTTTAGACAGGCATTTCAAAAATATACAACTCTTTACCTTTAAAATGACACCTCATTTGTTTACATATTTTAATTTTGAAAATTTGATCATCTGGTTGATCTTATCATGGAATTGCCCTAAAATAAATTCTAAACAGATTTCTTCCCCTTAAAATAGAGGTTTTACACTTGATGAAAACACTAAGTTTTATTGAAAAAACTTAAAAGTTGAAAGTATAAAAATTATTTAATACCCGTGACTGATGATACAAAGATTTTGTGACCGATGTTACATTTACAATAAATTGCTGCAATCATAGATTATTTCTCGTTAAAATTAAAATTAGCATAAGTTTTGTTTAAAATTGTAAAAATGCATTTAAATTACAATCAAGTACATTTAAAAAGTCATAGAAGCTATATTTTTAATGTATTTTATGAAATAAAAGGTCCTCTAGCATTTACTACATCTAGTGCGCTAAGTATTTTGTTACTTTCTCATGTGAATAATAATTTTCATCCACGTTGTCAGGCCATTTTTAATGGTTTTCTGCTTGAATCTTGACAATTACTAATTACTCCTATAGTTTTCAATTCCAATGCCTCTAACTTCTCGTGATACAATTGTTTGTCATATTCTTCAAAGACCCCTTCTCCAGTTGCAGCCAACAGTTTTGGAATACGTTCTGCTGAAAGTGATTCCCTCCTTAACTGTGTAAAAAAGTGTTACTGCTAAACGCCTGCTACAGCTTCTTATTTAGAAAAAATTATTACTTAAATATAACTTTTTATAACATGGACTGCAAGTCGGATGGTGATAGCTCTGAAATTGTGCATGATGCTGTGACATTTAGAAATATTTCTGTATCAATGATGTAGCACTTTTATTCATATATAATACATGGAGAACTAGGAGTATCTGTTTGTCTACTTTCATGTTGAAAACTTTTTTACATCTGCCGTTTTCTTTTGTGAAAAAAACAAAGAGAGAGTAGTATTGCCAAAATTTACCTATAAAACTTACAAAAAATGTGTTTATACCTTTGTCCGCATAGTTTTATAAAAATACACTTTGTATACCTCATATGAAAGAAAAAAAAATTACTGATACAATGACGTTTTTTCTCCATTGTGATGTCCCTAGTTTCCTGGAATTGCCCATATTGTTCTTTCTTTATGTTTTATGTACCGTAATTTCCAGAAAAAAATTCAAACTTGTTCATTTTGGAAAAAGTAAGTTATCTTAACTATTTCACTTTCTCCCCTTATTCCTCTGCTTCTATCTTATTTTCACTCTATAAAATAAAAAGCAAATAGCACCTAAACGAAATTTTCAAGACATGTTAATATGAATAATATCACAAATGAATACAGCGTCTAAGAGCAGAATTATTAAGCACTTGCCTGATAGTAAATTCAGAGAACATGTTGAAGTCTTCATTCTTTGTATCATGTACCTTAATATAAATATAGAACAAGACAAATGCAGTTTGAATAAATTGCAAAAATTTCATTGAATTCTAAATTTATCTAGGTGATATTGTCACACAAGTTCCAATTTCACGATTCTCTTGAATTTCACAAAAATAAAAAAGAAAAAGAAAGAAAGAAAAGAAAAAATAAATGAATAAATAAAAATAAAGAGAAAAATGGTTTCAGCTTTTAATAGTGTGTTGTATTTTTATTGTTCGTAACCATGGGCTAACTACATGTCTAATTAAAGCTATTTCCTACAATTCCTGTTCTCAATACAATTGCAAACAGCAATTGTATTGAGAAAAAATTGAGGAGATATTTTTAAAAAATGGCTTTTTGTTTACATATATAATTTGAAACTATTCCTTGTTTATCATAGCATTTAGGCTATTACTTCGAATAAGAAACAAATGCAAGTTAAGGAATTAAACCATATTAAAGGGGTTTTTTTCTATCAATCATTTCTTGCTTGCTCTTTTTAACTATATTTTACTTTATTTGTACTTTTTGTTGACTTTTTGTATACTTCTGTAAAAAAATATCGTAAGCTAAAAAAATACGTCTTAGAAAACATCACGGCGTAAAACACAAAGCTTAAAGCTTTGTTTAAAAAAATGCCTTTTAATCAAATTAAACAAACATCTTTCCACTTGATTCTGAGCCTGGATTAATTTTTAACCTACCACATTAAAACTTTTATCCCTTTTCCCAGGAAAAAAAAGTTAAAATTAATCTGCCTGTCATTCTTTGTTCATTAAATAATCTCAGGGAATTAAATACAAAATTGTTTAGCCAAGCGGGTATTTCATGTTTAATTGTTTGTTATTATCAGGATTTAGCAAAAAATAACAGATTAATTCGTCAATGTGTCACATACCAAACTTTTCCATCTATTTTTAAAAGCATATCTATACGTTCTATATATATAGGGGAAAGGGAGGCCCATGTGAACTTTTTTTTATTTCTTAATTTCCTAAAAAATATTATCAATTTCTCAGAGCAAAAGTGTCCCCATGATTGAATAATCTTTTCTTTGTACCTGGGACTTTTTTAAAGATTTTTTAAAAAATTAGTTCTTTACTTTATGGAGTTTTTAAAAAATTGTCTTCAATTGTGAACAAGCCTGGGGCACATATGAACACGATTGAAAAATGCAGAACAAGCATCATATTTCAACGAAAAACTCCTTAATATGAAACATTATACAGTGAAACCTGTGTATAACGATACTATCTATAAAGATAACCTGTCTATAACAATATTTTTTTTTCTTTGGCCCCATGGCCCCAGCAAAATGTCAGCATGAATAATCAAACTGTCTATAACGATAACCTATTACGATATTTTTTTTAGGTCCCAACAGTATCGTTGTTGACAAGTTTTACTGTACGTATATACCTATTACATTGAAGAGTTTGTAAAATATACTGGGTCAGTTTTAATTGCACAGTAACTGTTAATAAGACAAGATTTTTTTCTGAATGATACGACTCTGCTAACTATCAAATTTTAAAGTTTCGTAAAATGGTCTGATCACTGGATAGACAAGAAAACAAACTTATAAGAATAAACAATACAAAAAAAATATTTTATTATGTAAAGTTTATTCTTGTTATATAGTGCGTTTAAGCTTTATTCAGAATATGATGATGAATTTTAAACTATTTTAAATTTCAGTTTTTAGTTAAGGAAAAATATTTTGTTTTTTTTTTTTTCAATTTTAAATGTTAAGTAACACTAAATTGTTGGCCAAATATTTAGTCTCAAAAGAATTTAAAAAATGAAAAATAATAAAAGAAACAATTAATTAATAATAATGTAACAATATAGAAAATTAAATTTACAAAGTGATTGTACGAAAATAATTATTTAAAAAATCTTTACATTTTTTTTAAAACACTTATAATAACTCTACACTAATATTATGTTACAGAGAGGGTATGGGAACTGTTCACATGTACCCTTACATGTTGTATTCATAAGTGCCCCGTCGTTTACTTAGAACTAATTTTCAAAAATAAAGAATTCTTAATTTAATTTTAAAAAATAAATTTTGTCATAATATTACTAGAATGTTCATATAATGGTTTGCATTAATTAATTTAAGCAAATTAGTTAGCTTAAAATACGTTTTTTTTTTTTTTTTTTTTGTGAAGAAGAGAGATAAAATTACGTCAGCATCTGCTAAAACAAAAAAGCTGTCACCACAGGAACATAAACAGGCTCCTTGCTCTAAGAGTTTGGTCGAGGAGTAGGACTGGTACTGCTCTACGTGATATTTTTCGATTGAAAATTATGATGCTTTTTTAATATTAAATCAAAAAAGAAGAAGAAATAAAGAATTTTAAATAAAAAAATAGTGTATTTGCGACAAAAAAGGTAACTTTTCACAAAGTTTCATGATTTTTTTTTATTTTTTTTTTTTTTGATGGGAGATAAAAATAAAAAATCGAAAGGCTTGAATTTTTCGCATGAATTCTGAGCTTATATATAAAAAAAAGTGCAAATACAAAAGTTGTAAATCTTTTAATTACCAAAAACTTTGCCATGTAATTTTTTTCGATAGGGCTCATAGTTTTGTCGGAAGTTATAATAAACCGTTTTCAACCCGTACCCCCCCCCCCCCTCTCCCTTCCAGGCCTCAAATCGCCCGTAAATTATTTTTCCTATTAATTTTATTATATTTTCTTACTTTTCTAATTATTTTAGTGATGTAAAATACCCGGGTATTTTTTTAGGGGTAAATACCCAGGTTATACTCAGGTAAGTACCCAAAATAGGTATTTACCCGGGTATTTATTTCAAATATTTATATTCAACTAAAATACTTTTCTGTATGTATTCCACTATGTATATATATAACCAACCATATACAAAACAATACAATTTTGCCCCAAAATTGTATTTTGATTACATATTTAAAGAATTATTGTGTGAAACAACTTAGCGATCTAATATGATATTCACATTAAATGTATTGGATATGCCTAATCAATGTTGATAGCCAAATTCCAGATATAAAAAGCCATTTTACAAAAAGTAAAAAGCTTAACAGTTTACAAATAAAAGCAAACATAATTTTTTTAAGGTCCTAGTCTTTTATAACCCAGTAATATGTCCCTGCATGACACATGAGCACTTAAAATTCGCAACTTCTACTATAATACTGGTTCCACCCAAACTTCTCCACCATAACAAATGATTCATATTCTCTAATCCTTCCCACAATATTTTCCTTCCCCATATTCCAGTCTTTTCCCTATAATGAACAAGTCAAGTCTTCAGTTGAACACTATCTAATTTCATATGCTTCCCAACTTGATAGATAAACGTTAAACCATCGAGCAGATCAGGTGGTTTCAGATCCACCGCCTAGCATCATTGGAGCCAAAGTATCAGCAGCAAGATGGATTGGACCCCAATCGCCCCAATGCCAAATTCTTTCCTTTCTTTTAAACTTATTCAAAATTTCTATTTCTTCATTTATTTGCAAAGGGGACATGGGAAGCTGTTCCAGTAATACATTCTCTAATTTGTTGAACTGCCCATTGACCAAATGTATTTGCGGATCATTTGACTCCAGAGATAAAGTCAACTTCATTATTGGTTCTAAAATATGAATCATTTTATCAATGCGAAGTCAAAAAACTTCATCATCTAGGAGCCTCTTCTTTGATGCACTGGAGAACTGGGATTCACTGACTGCTAGATTTTGAAGTACAAACTTGTTAACTTTTAAACTTTGGAAACAGTACCAATAACTGCCCCTGCGTGGTTTTTACTGGAAGTTTTAAAGAAGTAGCAGATTTCGCCACCTCTTGTTTTGAATTTGACGAACATTGCTTGTAATACATGGCTTCGTTTTATGGTTTTCACAATTTCAATTGTATGTGTGACAGAAAATTTTGAAGTGATTTACACTGTAATTTTTTTTTTTTTTGCTTATTAATGTGAAAACTGTTTCTATATTTGCCACGTTATCACTTAAACAGCAATAAAATAAATAAGTAACATCATAGTCTTAATAACTTCTCAGTTTATTCTTCCAACATTCCCTCATGCTTCTTTTTTTTTTTTTTTTTTTTTTTTCTATTTTGGATATGGCTAACCTAGATTGTTATTTTGAAATCCTGAAGTTCATCATTAAATTGCTTATTAGAGTGGAGTGAAAAAACGAAATTGTGAAATACGTTAACCCTGTATGTGGAAAAGTTGCCTCTTACCAAGCCTGTTTATCATACAAAATTTCAGCTAAATCAAACAATATCTTCAGCTGCCCATTTGAGGCTCAATTTTAAGTATTTAGCCCCCATTTTTCTCCAAACTGGCGAAAATGAGCTGATAAAATATAATTGTCTCCCATTTGAATCTATAAATGGTTGAAATTTAACTCTGGAGAATTAAATACTTAATGTATAGTTAGTTGAATGACCTAGGTAATTGCAAAATGGCCTTCAAATGTGCATCAAGAACGCACATTGCATATGCTGTCTCAGCTCTGGTTAGTCTTTATTTGCGTTTACCGCTATCAACTGGGTTCTTTGTTCTAGTTTGTTGTCTTTCTTATTTGAAATGTTCTATTTAGTTTGAATTATTTCAATCAATTACGTTATAACTTCAAATGTTAATGGAAAGGCTGTTTTTATGGATAAATAGTTTGAAAAAAAAAAAAAAAAAAACAATTAGAAGTCAAGATTTTTCTTCACCAAAGTAAATGAGATAAGTGTCAATGTTTTTAAGTGCAGCTGAATTCCATTGAAATTTATTGAAGTAATCTTAAATTCTTAAACATAGTTATCGAGTTTAGCATTTTTCCGTTTAAAACTCTTGAGGGCTCAGCTCTCTCACACGTTTTCTATTGTTGACCGGCATTGACCAACATAATGTTTTCTTGACATGACTATACGTTATTCTATTAAAGTGCAAAAGTATTCACTTCCAAAAAACAAAATGATGATTTAGGTTTAATATAATAGAGCTCTAATAACATATTCTGTTGAAACTTTCATGTTCTCTGATGGGCATTTTCTTGAAATATATAACCGAAAAAATCTATTAGCTGTCGTTAGCCTTCTGCAATTACTGTGTTCTTTCATAACAAACTGATTGAAAAATTTCCATTCGAAATTATATTCCATATTTCATAGACATACCATTGATCTGTACAAAGTTTACCACAGTCATCTTTTCACATTACTCTAGTTTGTCCCTGATTTCTAAACAATATCCCTTTGGCCCAGCTGTTTTTCCAGCCTAAGGTTATAGTATCTTGCGTAATGGTAATTCATTTGTATGTAACTAACAAATAAACTACTGTGATGAACGTCCAATGTAAATCTGAATTTTCCTTAGAACTAAATTTTTAAAAACATGTATTGATCACTGTTTGCACTTAACCCATAGCGCGTAACTTAGAAATATCAATATTTTTCTTTCAAAATGCTGTTATGCTTATCTAAATCTTATGAGAGCTACCAGAAATAGGAGGGTACGGTACATCATATTATAAAACAACTTGGTCTTATGTTGTCTTTCTAGCTTTATTTTTTTCAGTCCTTTATTTGAGTCAAAATATTGCCTCTTCGACCGTCAAAGTACATCATATTCTGCTGCAGAATGTTTATCTTCATTTTTTTTTAATTCAATGGTTTATTTTCATCTTTACCTTCTGATTTTGCTACGATCGACTACCTTGACTTACTCTTCTTTGGTAATTATTCCCATATCTTTTAAAAGCAGCATTTATAATAGTTGAGGCTGATCTATCGGACAGCAGCAGATACAGATTAGCACACTAAGGAGAGGGAAACATGCTGAAAATTGAACCCCCCCCTCCCCCGCACACACACACACATATGAACGAACCTACGGTCTGGGATACGAACAATTTCTGAAACTGCTTAGGTGTCAATGAAAAGCATCAAATTGGCCAGGAATAAGGCACTTGGTAGGGCACAAACGTTAGCAATTAATCTCACAAGCAGTAAAAAGAAGAAATATTTCAGATATTTAATTTAAAAAATAATAAATGAAAAAAATTACATATATAATTACATAGCAACAATAGAAAACGTGTGAGAGAGCTGAGCCCTCAAGAGCATTGAAAGGGAAAAATGGCTAAACTCGATAACTATGTTTAAGAATTCAAGATTATTTCAATATATTTCAATGGAATTCAGTTGTTGACGTTTATCTCATTTACTTTGGTGAAGAAAAATCTTGATTTCTAATTGTGTTTTTTTTTCAAACTATTTATCCATAAAAACAGCCTTTTCATTAACATTTGAAGTTATAACTTAATTGATTGAAATAATTCAAACTAAATAGAACATTTCAAATAAGAAAGACAACAAACTAGAACAAAGAACCCAGTTGATAGCGGTGAACGCAAAGAAAGACAAACCAGAGCTGAGACAGCATATGCAATGTGCGTTCTTGATGCACATTTGAAGGCCATTTTGCAATTACCTAGGTCATTCAACTAACTATACATTAAGTATTTAATTCTCCAGAGTTTAATTTCAACCATTCATAGATTCAAATGGGAGACAATTATATTTTATCAGCTTATTTTCGCCAGTTTGGAGAAAAAGGGGGCTAAATACCTAAAATTGAGCCTCAAATGGGCAGCTGAAGATATTGTTTGATTTAGCTGAAATTTTAATGATAAACAGGCTTGGTAAAAGGCAACTTTTCCACATACAGGCTTAACGTATTTCTCAATTTCGTTTTTTTCACTCCACCCTATTGCTTATACTTCTCCAATTATGACATTGAAAAGAAAGATTCTTCGTTTCACGATATGTTTCTTTCATAATTTCATCAAGTCTTTCAATAAAAAATCTTATAAACTGTGTAACACGTATGTATGTATTGGTTTTACCAATTATTTCATATTTAGATTTAAAAGAAAAAAAAAATCCCATTCACTTTTTGCATTGTTTTTCGTAAAATACCCAGTTTTTGGGTATTTAACCAGGCCTTGGGTAAATACCCAAAAAATATTTACCTACCCGCTGGGTATTTACCCGATCCACATTACTAAATAGGTTTCATCCTGTTCTAAGTTTTTTTGATCTCAAAAATTATTGGGCATTGGTCTATATCTTCTTTATCTTCTTTACTAATAATACAGATGAAAGTCTGCACTCTGGATGTCTAGATGTCTGGATCGTTGTGACGCGCATTGTGCCAAGACCGTTCGGCCGATTTTCATGAAGTTTGGCACAAAATTAACTTGTAGCATGAGGGTGTGCACCTCGAAGCGATTTTTCGAAAATTCGATTTTGTTCTTTTTCGATTCCAACTTTAAAAACATTTTATCGAGCAAATTATCACAACATGAACGAGAAAATTACCATAACGCGGATGAGCAAATTACGATAACATGGATGAGCAAATTACCATAACATGGGCGTGCAAATTAACATAGCAAATTGGCAAGAAATTCATCATCTATTATTTGCAAATACAGGCAAACCAAATGACCTTTTAATTTTCTACTACGGGCAAAGCCGTGCGGGTACCACTAGTTAGATATATTATTCAACATATTTTTCCTACAGGAGAGAGTCAGGAGCAATGGGACAGCGCCGCATTCTTGCCGAAATAAAATGTGAAAAATTATTTCATGCTTGTTCAGTAGATGTTAGTAGCTTTAAACTTTCACTGTTACGTTAACTAAACAAGCTGGAAAAGCTTTTACCCATTTTATTTCGGAATGAACATGCAGCACTATTTCATTCCTCTCGACTCTCCCCTACATATCTAACCCCTTTTTTTTTGTGTATTGGGGATCTTACTATCCTTAACTTCGAATGAAAGAAAACACAAATAAAAAATTTTAAATAAAAAATAGAACCGACTTCAAAAGCTCCAGCTGGAAATTGCTCTAAAAAGTAAAAATAATTTCATTCTTTGAACAACATCTATACTACTTATTGAACATAATTTTCGAAGTCAAGGCAAAAATGATAGAAAAAATGATGTGTAACCATTTTTCATTTACATTTTTCATGAAAATCAGTCAAAATTCGAACGAAACATTTATATCTAAAAAAAAATATGTTGTTAAAATGCTGTATGCGAATTCCATTGAGAAGAACCTGGGTCCATTAAAATTTACATTTGTAATTGAAATATGTTTGAATATTATTTATATTAATATGTTTGAGTAGTGATTTTGTCTACTGTTTTTGCGCCGACTTCAAAAATTATGTTCAAAAAGTGGTTCAGATGGTGATCAAAGAATGAAATAATTTATACTGTTTTAGAGCAATTTCAAGCTGCAGTTTTTGAAGTCGGTTCTATTTTTTATTTAAAAAATTTTATTTCATTATTTTTAGTGTAAATGTATTTCAAAAATAGCATGTCACAATCACTAAACTTCATCCTATTTTTCATACAAATTCTGAATACAAAAAATTTTAAACGATTGCACTAAAAACTAATCTTAATCACAAATGCCAGAGATTAAGACAAATACACTGCCGTGGGCAGGTAAAGGGCAGTAACTGCATATTTTTCATTTTTCATTTTTTGCATTTTGTCATCTATTGTACGTTAGCTTTGTTGTACAAGCTTGCTTATTTGGTTAACGCTAAAAAAAATGTTTAATTCCAACATTTTCCTATTGTTATTATTGAATCCAACACAAATTTCTTCAAATATCTTGAAAACTCATTTCTGCAGATACTGCCGTTTACCTGCCCACGGCAGTACACACGAGAGGCAGACATGTCTGAAGCTCATTCATCCTGTTTTTTTTTTTTTTTTTTTTTTTTTTTTTGTAACACTCGGCTCAGCATCAAAAAAATCTGTGAGTGAACAACAAATAACACCCCTTTTCCCTAACTGGATTATATGGGACTGGACCTATTTTTTCTCCAGACTGGACCTTTGATTTTTAGAGGTCATCAAAAGTGGTTTTCGTAGTCAAAAGTGGGACCTTTGCATTATGGCCAAAATCTATTTGAATTGCATTTATGGCAGTTAATTTTACGCTTTGATGCTAAAGTGCATATGATGATAGTCTTACATGCTGAGTTACGTGGCTGTAACTAAATAATTAAAACAATGACAACAGGTTAAAGTTCAAGGTGAAGTGTAAAAATTTTACTCATTTCAAAGGGGGATTACTCGGGTAGGGGGCGAACATACAAAATGAAATACGGCAAAACACTAATCACTGGAACCACGCTAATAAGACTATGTAACTGTTGCTGTGTGTTTGTTTACCCTTTTTAGATTACAGCTCCTCAAAAATCGGAAAAATGACAAAAATGACATTTTTAGACCCCTGTAAACCAAAAGGGGATGGAAAAAAAATAAAATTTCTTGGTCAATTGAATATTTTATTCAAGTACTATACATATTATATATATTGTTTTGTGTCTTTGGTTTGTAAAAAAGATACAGGTCTTTGAACTTGAGTAATTTTGCTAGTTAATTCACACACTAAAACAGAAATAAAAAGTGAAAACTTCATTGCACCTTCTTAAATTGCGCATATTGTGCTCCAGATGATATATTATACTGCAAAAACGTATTGTAAGTATAAAAATAATTATTTTAGTTTGATAACTTAGAAATATTTGGACATGAATGAGTAGTTCATACTTGATTGACAGTTTAAGTAGTTAATTTATAGACTATACTGATAATCTACACACACAAATATTCAATACATACAAACATACGCTATGTACATTAACTTATCCAAACTGCCTTAAACATATGCAAAAACATTATGATACAAAATTTCAGTTTAAAAAAGTACGTTTTTTATTTCTTGTTTGAGTGTAGTTTTGAGAAAATGAGCTCACCTATAGTTGTAATGGCGCATCAAATATGTAGCGCTTTCGAATGCTTTACCAAGGCACATTCATAATTTGATACTTCGAAACTGTACCAGGACCAAGACAATGACAGGGGTTCTAAATTTAGTAATCAACACAAGATATGTAATAACCTTTTTGACAATAATGGGCATTTTCTTTAATAGTCTTTTTAGTAACACTCTATTCTTCATACCTATTGCTAGTGGATAGTAATTTTACTGTGATAATATTTAAATAGGGTTGCATAAAGCAGTGATTAGATGTTGTCTTGAGAATTTTATTTGCAGATTCAAACCTTTCTAACAGCATATTTTCAACTAGTTTAATATATTGAGTACTCACAAGGATACATGCAATGTTTACAAGCAAAAATGCAGAAGGTATACATTTCTATAGGAATTAGAATATGACTTCTAGTAATTCTTTGCAGGTTAGTCTTAGTATCAATTCTTTTTTCGGTTCCACTGATTCCTTTACATTGTCCATTAAGATGTGATATTGCTTAGAAATGCCATGGAGTTCTCAAGTTGACATCCATTTTGTGATTCCATAAATTGACGAAGCTCTTTCTATTTTTATAGTGTATTTGAGTAAAGTATTTCAGTACGCCAGACGCCACATACTGTATCGCCACCAGAACTATAGTAAGTTCATTTTCTTAAAACTACACTGAAGCAAGAAATGAAAAACGCACTTTTATTTTTTCTTTCAGCTATGTGGATATTGTTTTTGTATGTGTTTAGGCAAGTTACATTAATTAATGTTCAGAGAGTATGTTTCTCTTGTATGCATTGAAAATTTGTGTGTGTAGATTATCCAGCATAGTCTATAAATTATATACTAAGTTGTCAATCAGGTATATTCATGTCCAAGTATTTCAAAGTTATCAAATTAAAATAATTATTTTAATACTAACAATATGTTTTTACAGTATAATATATTATGTAATGCACAATATACGTAATTTAAGATGGTGCAATGAAGTTTTCACACTTTTTATTTCTGTTTTAGTGTGTGAATTAACTAACAAAATTACTCAATTTCAAAGACCTGTATCTTTTTTACAAACCAAATACACAAAACAATATATATAACATGTATAGTACTTGAATAAAATATTCAATTGACCAAGAAATTTTTTTTTTCCATCCCCTTTTGGTTTACAGGGGTCTAAAAATGTCATTTTTGTCACTTTTCCGATTTTTGAGGAGCTGTAATGTATAAAGGGTAAACAAACACACAACAACAGTTACATATTCTTATTAACATGGGTTCAGTGATTAGTTTTTGCCATATTTAACTTTGTATTTCCGTCCCCTACGCGAGTTATCCCCCTTCGAAATGAGTAGAATTTTTACATTTGACCTTAAACTTTAACCTGTTATCATTATTTTTATTATTAAGTTACAGCTACGTAACTCAGCATGTAAGACTATCATCTTACGCACTTTTACACCAAAGCGTAAAATTAACTGCCATAAACGTAATTCAAATAGATTTTTGCCAAAATGCAGAGGTCTAAAAGTCCCATTTTTGACTACTAGAACCACTTATTGATGACCTCTAAAAAATCAAAGGTTCAGTTTAGAGAAAAATTAAAAGTGGTGTTAAACATCTGTATATGCAGTTTTTAGGGATACGAGTTTCAAAAAAATTAAAAATAGTCGAGCGCACCCATCCGTCGAACCTGTATGTATCCGTCAAACCCAAGATTATTTTTCCCATTGAAATTGAAAAAGAAAAAAGAAAAAAATAAAAAATAAATAAATAATAATGAATAAGAAAATAAAATAGCAATAATAATTTTTTCAGACATTTTTTTTAATGAAAATCATTATTGAGGTAGTTTTGAAAAATTTCGGAGGGTGTCTGAACTCTTAAAAACACACCCATTAAATACAGCCCTGTGTCTAACTGATATTTGAGTTTCTTCGCATACAAATATTTTCAAACCAGGAAGCAACTTATGATTATGCAGTTCTCATGCATTATTACATTTTATTTTTCTGCAAAAAAGATGTGAGAGAATGACGGATTCAAAAACCCTTCTCTGATTTTATGCTTTCATATGGATTCCAAGAATAATTTCCAACAAATTAAGAACCCAAATACGCTGCAATATTTTTCTATGTTTCCTGCTATAAATTACACACTTTTTGCTGAGAAAAATTTATTTTGTCGTGATTATGGGAAGGAAATTGACTGTTGTGAGGGAATGACATCAATTGCCTGGGGACAAACTTAAAAACAAATACATGAACTAATTTTTCATGAAAATTTAATATAATTTTTTTTAAAACTTAAATTCCTCAATATTTTGAAATAAAAAACCCCAAAAATGTCAGCTCATTATTTGTTTGCTTAGAAATAATTTTTGCTTATCTTTTACTAAGAGTGTGGCGGACAAGTGACGGAAGGACATTTGGGTACAATTTCATTCCCAAAATAAAGATGTATCTTTACTAATAATAAAGTTGAAAGTCTCTCTGGATCTCTCTGTGTCTGGATCTCTGTCTGTCAGGATCTCTGACACGCATAGCGCCTAGACCGTTCGGCCGATTTTCATGAAATTTGGCACAGAATTAGTTTATAGCATGGGAATGTGCACCTCAAAGCGATTTTTCTAAAATTCGATTTTGTTCTTTTTCCATTCCAATTTTAAGAAAAATTTTCCGAGAAAATTATCACAACATGGAACCGTAACATGGGCAAGCAAATGAATATAGCAAATTGGCGAGAAATTCATCATCCATTATTTGTAAATATACAGGCGAACCAAATGACCTTTTAATTTTCTACTACGGGCAAAGCCGTGCGGGTACCACTATTTCAAAATAAAATAATAGAAATTTTACTTCTCTCTCTCTCTCTCTCTAATGATCTTGTTAAACTCTATCCTGAAAATATAAAATATATATGAGTAGTAAAACATTTGTGAATTATTATAGGGACATGAAAATGACCGATTTTGTGAGAATGACCCATATACATAGAAAATTCTCCCAGTGTAATTAAACCTAGCAATAACGAATATGTTTGTTTAGAAGTTCGTTGTTGTGGGCCAGATTTTATTTGCTCGCGGGCCATTGTTTGGAGACGGGAGACGCCTGGGTATTGTCGATTCATACGATCAGGACCGACGAGAGGCCATGTCAGCCGAGTCGGAAACTAGGGCCTGGGCCTTCGGGGGGGGGGGGGCGGCAACATTGACGCAAAAAAAAAGGAAAAAAGAAAGATGGAAAAAACGTAAAAAAAGATAGATAAAAAGAAGAAAGGAAAGAAGAAAAGGGGGGGGGACTCCGAATAAAAGAGAAACGTAAAGATTCTTCTTTTGGGGACCGGAGGGGGCCCAGAGACATAACTGACAAGGGACCCCCCTTGGATCTCTGCTGCCTTACATACGATTACTGTTTCTCAAAAATCCTCATTTGAAGAATGATTGACAAAGGCACAAAGGACCCCAAAAGCACATTCCGACAGGCCCCCAAACGTGTTAATCCGCCACTGGGATATACGTAGCAATTAATATTGACAACAATTAATCGTCTTTTCAATTCCAACCTTGTCACACCAATCCGAACTCCCCTACACTTTGGCGAGACACAACACTTCGCCAACCGTTTTTTGGCGGTGAAGATAAGCTTTCCTATGGTAACCCTTCAATGTGGAAAGAGAGAGACATGCAGTAGCGATCCTACGAGCAGTTCAACTCGTGTGGTGTGTGGTATTCACGTAGTTTTAACCCAGAAAAATAAATATTATTTTTCTGCCTTTTAGAACTGGATATACTGTGATTATTTACATGTATTAAATATGAAATACCTTGGAATTTTTATTGCTTGCTTCGCATACGTGACGTACGCTAAAGGTAAGATATTTTCTTCCGAAATCTAAGGTCTGTGGGACGATCTGCGATAAAGCTACGTACGTTTTACTCATGGATTTACCGTATTCGGTGCGTAACGCTCGAAAACGCACTGTAATTAGAGAAAGAGAAAAAAATAAACAATCGAAGAAGCATTAGTATTCAATCCGTTTTGTTGATATTGTGTTCGATTATGTGCATCTCGCTTGTCAGTTTACTATGGCAATGCTGTGATTTTACCTCAGCGGCATTAGGCCTAGTTTCATTTCCTTATAAATAATATGCTTCTAATTAAATGGCTTTTATCGAATATCTAATTTCTTCTTTTAAATTTTGCATTGTTTCTGAAGTGAATCTTGGTTTTGTGATGCTAATAAATGTGGCACATCCTGTATGAAATTGACTCCTTAAGTATTTGAAAATATTCGTACCTGTCAAGTATGTAAAACTCGACGCAGGTGTGAACATTCCTGTTATTCAGTAAGCATAGATGTTATGTTTCCAGTTTGTTTGTTGTTAATGCTTTGAATGTTGTGAATCTTTAAAAATTAACCTGGAATCTTATCTTTTAGTAATAAACTAATTTGTTCAAAAATTCAGTAAAATTTATGCTCCATTTTTTATTGATATTTTTCCAATTTTAAAGATTTGCAAATTAAATAACTTTTAAACTTGGAACTTTTTTTTTGTCATACCTTACTATGGTCAAGTTTGATTGAGATAATTCGCAACTCCAACTAGGGGGCACTGCAGCCACCATCTAATGGCGGATGAAAAAGGTAAAACAAACGCACGCCCGTAGCGTAGAAAGTCTTTCGGGATATTCCACGTAGAAAGAAATGAGAATTCAAGAAGCATTTCTAAACATTAGAAATTAGTGCAAATTACGTAATTGTAAGCAGCCATTTCCACAATGTTGAATTCGATATTTATCAATTCTTGATGGAATTACATTTTTATTGTGGACATAAGAACACCATAAATATTTCATGCAGGCCCCGATCAAGCCAAACTGGTGCCCAGGTCCTGAGTAGATGTTGGTGCCCCCCCCCCCCACATGAGAAAATCCGCGCAATTTTCAAGTCAATGATTCATACTAGAAACCTAATTACTAGAAACTACATTTTAAAGGAACATTACTACATTTGAAATTAAATCTGGGATTTGAATACCAAACACTTGATAGTCACCTAACTAATCGCAGTTAAAATTGCTTCTGAAGGCGAAAAAGAGTCAAAAAACAATTTAAAACTGCAAAAAAAAAATCTTACTAATTCTGACATCAAGCTTTAAAAAAGCTTCTTTCTGGCTTTAACAGAGGCAAATGTGTCGATCAAATAATTGTAATCTATGTTTGATGTCACAGAATTTTCAATGGTCAATAAGGAAAACGCCTGTAAATTATCCTGAGAAACGCAGCTTTTCAAATGATTTTTTATTCTTTTCAAAAATGAAAAGGAACGTTCACTGGAACAGCTGCTGATAGGCATGTAAGAAGAAGCTGCAGGGCTGAATCCACATTCGGAAATGTATGTGTAATGTTTAGAGATCTTATCCTTTTTAAACATTCTCCAGGTGAAAGATTACTTTTTGCAAAAATTTTAAAGTGTGTTAATTCTTCTGGAAAATGTTCATCTATGTCATCCGAGTAATTATTTTGAAATTCCAGAGCTAAGGGACAACGACTTCTTTGTGCAAAATGTTTTTAACTTTATGAGGTTTTAAGCTGATTTTTAAAAAAATTTGAGCTTCTTCTCCCTTAAAGTTGAAAAAAAGTAAAATGAGCTTTAAAAAAAAAAAAAAAAGGGAAGTAAGTGAATTTAGGCTAGGCTATTTTGGTGCCCCTAAATTTGTGGTGCCCAGGTCCGCGGACCCGCCGGACCGTGCGTTAATCAGGCCCTGATATTCATGTAACAAAACCTTTGTTTACCGGTATTATCAAAAGAGAAAAATGATACTTCTTTGTCCTGTTTGGCTAGCGCTAATTGTTCTACATTTGAAGACGAGTTATTTCTCAAACTTCCGAATCCGTTAATTTTCATTTTTTTCTGTTTCGCATGTTTCTAATTTCTGAATTATAATTTAATTCTGTCATGCATCATCAATAAAATTCTCACGAATAAATGGTGATAATTTCTTTTTAAATGATCTTCCATTATTTATTTAAACTTATTGAATTCTGTAATCTTTCTACCATTTTAATCCACACAAGATAAAAAATGAAAATGGTTTATATCTGATATGTGAAATCTCGCCAAGGGTTCTTAGCTCGCACAATACTAAAACTATGACCCTAAACAAATTTTTGGTGAAACTCTTTAACTGATAATGTAAGCAAAAGTAAAGTTGGAGCATTATTTTGGAGATGAAAATTCTCAGTGTTAAGCATTTTTCATTTCGTTCTATGATAATATATTCAAGAAAATATTTTGCATACTGGCCATTCCAACGAAATGCTGCAGTAAAATAAAAAACACCCATATTCTTATAAATTCATACAAAACAATAAAAAAAATTAACCTGGTATAACACTATCCACTTTCAAAAAAAAAAAAAATGCATTGAACAGACGAGCATCTTCGTTGATAATTTCTTGCAAATGCGAAGTTTGTTAATCCAGAGTTTTCTTGTGTTAAAGCTTTCGCCATTTACTACAATCGACTCACTTTTTAGAGGGAAATAATAAAAACTAACATTATTTTGAGAAGCTCAAGAATGCCATTAAGGGACTAAACAATTTCTGTTGCTAAAAGCAATCTAAGATATGTCGAATGCGTTAATAAATACTCATAACAAAGTGCCCATGTTTACCAACAGACACACTTGGAGTGCTTGTTTTACCTTTTTCTTTAATTTTGCAAATCACTGCAAGGTAGTGTATTCGAGCACTGGAGTTGCGAATATTAGGGATTCATTTTTTTTCTACATTTAATATTAATTTAGTTTGCAATTTATAAAATTTATTTTTCTAAATCATGTTAAAATTGTTATGATAATGTTAAATTTATTAATATTAAATTATGTTAAATGAAATCAACAATAGAGGGTATGTTCAAATAGAGTAACCAGTTAACTGGTGATTTACCAGGAACATTCTAATAGAGCTACCGGTTAATGAAAGCATCCTATGGACAATCGTCAAATCAACCATCCGATGCAACCCAGGGTTGGCCGGATTGGCCCCAATGGGTTTTTAAAAAAAAAAAACCATTGGGGCCAATCCGGCTTTTTTAAGGGGCCAATCCGTTTTTTTTTAAAAAACCCATTATTTAGCCCACTTTTGAGTTTTTTTTTAATTTTCTGAAAAGAAAATTTAAAAGAAAATAATTTAAATTCTTTTACAATTTAAATTTCTTTTTTATTTGTTCTTCACCACAGATAATGGACATAAAAATTGAATTTTGAACTTTAATAGTATTTCTTAACTCTTAACGGCATTAAAAAAATACTTCAAAGATCTTGAATAAATATAATATTTAATTTTTACCTTTAACTGGTCAATAAATAACTCAAATTATCTTGACTAAGTCCTGTCACGTTTGATTTTCTCAATGTTTTTAGATTGTACAGAGGAAACTAATCTAGCTAAAAGGCTTTCATGTGAATTATTTTCTGCAAACCAACACGTCACAAATCTCGAATAAACACAAGGTATATTTTTTAGAAATTAACAGGTTTTGCAAACAGTCGGACAGAAAACAGAATAGGATGTCCAGAATTTTCATTAACTTACGAAAAAGTTTAATATTTCTTACTCTGTACACAGAAATAGAAAAACAGGCAACATAAAATTCAAAAAAAAAAAGTCTTGATTAAGCTGGAATTCAGTAAAAAGGGATTTAGTACTTGAGGTTCTATAGTAGTTTTGCATAACAAAATGAAATACAATAAAGTAAAATGCAAAAAAAAATACTAATTACAAACGAACAGTAGATTTTATCACTCGAGAAGTAACTTTGCCTTAACTGTTGAAAATCATGGAAACTAAAAAACCTGAAACTTCACCAATTCTTGGGTTTTGTCGTCTTTTTTACTTTTCTTCAGAAAACGCTGAATTTTCCAGCCTTTTTTTTCCCCAAGATAATTTTTGTGCTTTGTCCATATACTTACACTACAATATATGCTACACGCACCCAATTTTCCCTAAAAAAAGACAAAAAAACCCACATTTCTTTTTAAAAACCCAGCTTTAGTTGGGCTTTTTGGGATTTTATTTAAAAAACCCAAAAAACCCTGGGTCCATGGGATTTTTTAAAAAAGTTTTGTTTGCTAGCTTAGCACAGAATCAACGAAAACAATTCAGTAACAAGATTGATAAATCATGATTGTAACTTACTAAATAAGTACTTTTCTATAATCACGGAACCAAATTAGTAACCGATCAGTGACTCGCCTATGATACCAGAACTTAAAACAATGTTTATCGGCACACCCGGTGGAACTGAAAAACGTATAATAAATTTACCATTGGCCAAGATCAACAAGCAAACTAAGGATGTGTGTGCAAGTTTTTTTTATAAAACTAAATTGCAGCAATTTTACTTACTGACCACGCTAGATTTAAACTACTTTGAATGTTCCCCTTTAGAAAGACACCGAACGTTTCATAAGAAAAAAAGGGTTCATTTGCAAAGCGTCTTCTAGAGGTCAGCCCCATAAGGCAGGACGGATGTTCGAAGAGCCACTGTTTGAATATAGAAGCCATGGCTAGAACTCTAAAACAACTAAAAGATTAAGACAACATTATGAGAGGTGTCAACGTCGCATTTGCCGGTGACTTTAATCGAACTATTCCAGTGTTTCCCTAGATGAACGCTTGCAGATATACTTCAAGCCTGTTTAAAGTCATCTTTTTTTTTAGAAACTTAGTACGATCTCTGTATCTTAAGAACACTTTTAAAAGCTCATATTTATTCTATTAAAATTAAAGGTGGTATTCCAATAATTTCGTTGCGAAACTTTCATTTGTTCTATGCATACAATGGAAATGGATCCCCAAGTAAAATCAATATGGACCAATATGATTTAAAGTATTATTCTTACTGGACCAGCAGCAGGTCAGCCAGCTCATATTCCTCGAATTCCCATGGTCCTTGCACATTTCAGTTCTTAATATAAATAAGTAATTGCAATTTGCAACGAAAATTTCTTCTACCACCATCATCATCAAAACAGAAGGTCGAACGAACAATTATGCGCAGTATAACGTTACATTAGGAAGATTATATTGTTCCCGGGGAAGAAAAGGTTGGTCTCTCTTTGATAAGGAAATGAAGCGAATCACTTTCTTTCAAAACCTCATAAAAAGGGAACAAAAAATGGTTATACCATGATATTTAAAAAAAAAAAAAACTTCATAGTTTTCATTTAAGACACTTTTAACCCGAACAAGTTCGGGACGGGCCACGGGCCTCTAGTATATTAATAAAAAGATCGATGTTTTAAAACATCGAAGTTGTTTGGTCGATGTATCAATACCATCGATGTTTTAATTTCTAACATCGATGTTTTGCCATCGATGTCGCACCTCTACATCAAACATTTTGCGGAATCAAAATGAAAAACAGAAGTGCCCCACCAATCCAGTGAATGAAAACCCAGCTGTGGACAAACACAGCATTTTCTAGTTGTTTTCTTTCTGGAAATGTATTGAAGGAAGCGACTGCAGTCAATTCATCAGAGAAAAATGTTTTTAAACACTCCCCCCCCTCCCAAATACGGACTTTTTATGCCCTGGTCGGACTAACCGTAATCATATTTTACCGAAAATTCAATTTACTGCAAACCACTCTTTATTTTTCTTTCTTTCCTTTCATAATTTCTATTCCGTTATATGTATTCTTCTGCAAGCTTATTGTGATGTAGAATAAAAAGGTACAGTGATGACAAAAGTTATTCACAAAAAGTTTTCTCTGAGAATTTATAATGTAAGTAAAACTTGCAGAAAAATTAAATTTCGATTTTTAACTCGAAAGAAAACGTTTTAGGCGCTTTTTTTTCATTATTGTAAACTTTTTTTTTTTTTTGCCTTTTAGGTGGTATTTCAGATTTACATTAAGTTTCAAATGATAAACAAAAAGAGTTCAACATAGCAAAAATTCATGAAAATTATTATCATCTTTAACTTAAAAGCCGTAGCTGATTACTAAATTTGGGATTTGATTTAACAAGTTAAAGAAATTAGAAACAAATATGGTTTCTGAAAAACTGCAAACAAAATTGCATCATTTTTTCCTAAAAAATAAAAATCATGGAATAAAACATATTCCTTTCTTGACGTTTATTCAGCATCATTTTAAAGTGGAATTATATCATTGATAGTATAGTTCGAGTTGAATAATCAAATCTCTTGAAGAGCGGCTACCCTATGCAGCCACATTTTCACAGAACGGAAAGGTTACTGCTCAGAGAAGTTGTACATCTTATATGTTATTTCTCTAATTTTGTGACAATGCCATAACTCCCTCAAAGCTTGATCAAGTTTCATAAGTTAAACATTATTTGAAGGAAATTTTTTTACTGCTTCCAGAGATAAAAATATGCAGAAAACTCTCGTTTTTTTTCGAAAAAATTGGTTTATTCTGTTTTTTTATTAAGCATTTCCTAATTGTACAGCGACTCATCAGTGAGGCTGTGTCACTCAGTCAGCAGGTTAGAAGCCTCATGCTGTCCAGAATGTGACAGAACATGAACATGGCAAGTTCAATGCAGAGTTCAATGCCGTTGTGTGTTTTTTTGTTTTTGAATGACTTTTTTTCCTTTGTTTTTTTCACCCAATTTTAAAAGAATATGCAATCTAAACTAACTGCAATATTCTGAACCACGGTCATACTGTTGTATTAAAATTAGAAATGGAAATGATTATTTTATTAGCATGATAAATCACAGTGTCATATTTTATAAAAGTTTTTTTTCTTTTGTGCTTCATTTTTTATCTTTCATGAAACTATAAAATTTATTCTATTTTTCACCTCCATCCGCAAAAAATAATCAAACAATTCACATTGTGACTTAAGAAAAAAAATTACAAAAAATAAAATAAAATTTTTGAATTACTGCTGTCGAGTGTGAATGTTTTGCATACGTCAGCCAGTGTTAATGAATTTAAGTTATGCTGAAAAGATGGTTCACATATAAAATTAGTCTTTTGTGATTTTTCAGCATCAACTTGGGTTTTTGACAGTTTAAACCAATGGTTCACACTTAGCTTGTCAAAAAACAGTTTTTGACAAAAAAAAAAAAAAAAACAACTAGCTGTATAAAATCTTTTATCAGCAGAGACTTTTCTGCATTGCCTCCTTGTTTAGTCTACGCTACATATACATGGCACCAGATCTGGCTAATACAGACATAGATACAAAGTCCAGTCACATTAATGTGATCATCTGTCAAAAGCCAGAATAACCACCTTTCGCAGAGCAGACTGCTGCGAGACGTGCAGGAAGAGAGTCACTTAGGTCCTTGAAGGTGTTCTCTGGGATGTTGAGCCATGCCGACTCTAATGCCGTGGCCAGCTGCGCTAGATTACGTGGTTGAGGATCCATGGCGCGAACAACTCGATCAAGATGGTCCCACAGATGCTCGATTGGGTTTAAGTCAGGTGAGTTTTGCTGGCCAGGGGAGGACGGTAAACTCATCCTGGTGCTCTTCCAACCATGCACGTACACTGGCAGCTGCATAGTACCTCGCATTGTCCTGCTGGAAGATGCCATCATCCTGAGGAAAAACAATTCGCATGTAGGGGTGGACATGGTCCGCAAGGACAGATGCGTACTTGTATTGATCCATCGTGCCTTCCACAATGATCAGTGAACCCAGAGAATGCCAGGAAAACATTCCCCAGACCATAATGCTCCCGCCTCTAGCTTGGACCGTTCCGGCAATGGTTGCAGGGTGGTTCCTTTCAGAGGTTTCACTCCTTATACGCCAACGTCCATCTGTTCGATGGAGCATAAAACGCGATTCATCTGAAAACGCTACCTGTCGACCTTCAGTGGACGTCCAGCTACTGTACCGGCGTGCAAATTCTAGCCTTCGTCGTCAATGAACAGCAGTCAGCATAGGTGCATGAACCAGACGTCTGCTTCGGAGGCCCAGAAGCAGCAATATTCGCTGAATAGTAGTTTGGGAGACACTTTTGGTAGCCCCTTGGTTCATTTTGGTGGTCAGTTGCTCAACGGTAGCCCGTCTATCTGCCCAAACGCATCTCCGCAACCGTCGTTCGCCTCTGTCATCTATGGCCTGTGGTGCAACACATTTGCCACGTCGCTGATTTTGGACAGTCCCATTTTGCCATGCACGGTACACTTTTACCACAGCGGCACGCGAACCGTTCACAAACTCGGCTGTTTCAAAAATGCTTCCACCCTTGGCCCGAAAGCCAATGATAATGCTCTTTTGTACGTGGGATAAATCGCTTCGTTTCTGCATTACGGCAACAATTGAAATGTTTTCCGAAGCCCTCACACACCCTTTATATACGCTCAACTGCACTGTGCTGCCACCTGCCTTCTATGATTGGTTATTTAACTCTGACGTGGAAAGTACGTGGTGGTCACATTAATGTGACTGGACTGTGTATGCCAGTTAAAGGTAGAGATGGTAATGGTCGTAAAAAATAATTATAAATTTTAAAGGGAAAAAGAGGTTTTCAGAGGGTTTTTTTTTCTGAAAGTTTTATTTCCATACAGAAAAATTTAAAATTTTGAAATATCTGGCACAAAAAAATTAACTTATTACTTTTTAATCATTATGTTCTAATGTTTTTTCTTTAAGTATGTTCAATATCCAACATCTAACTTCAATAAAGCAGAAAGCTGTAAGATAATTTATTTCCTGCATACATCAAGTATTATTTGCTACTTTTTTTCAAAAAACTAAATTTTCATGCAGAAGGTAATTATATCAATAATATTAATTAGTGGAAATGTTCTAAGTTTAATATATGGTAATTTAATGTGTGTGTACTTGTGTATAGCTTGTAACAAATTAAAAAATAAAACCACTACCTAGCCCTTGAAACTCATTTGAATTTTGGCATTTTCAATTCAAGTAATGTTTTTTGCAGTCACGAATTTCGGCAGTTTTCTACTTGTTGGGTTTCTTGTTAACTGCTGAATTTCACCCAAAAGGTGTTATTGACGGCGATTGTAAAGTGGTGTAAGTCGCAAAACGCTGCGTTGTTTCATATCTCGGTGAATATTGGTCGTACTAATTTTAAAACTTTTTGTGTTGGAATTATTTTTCAACGGAGATTATTTCCCTGAATATAAGTTAGGGGACCTAGGGCTCATATAAAAAGTTAAATTTTATAATTTTTGACGAATTTTTATTTTTGCTTCAAACTTTCATTTCAATATCTCAACTCTGCATCTTATTTTGAACATTTTTGCAATTGGAAGCACCCTGTATAGGTGTTTATCTTGAAAAAACGTGATTTCCCACAAACACATTTAAAAAAAGGAAAAAAAGAGTTTTTTGATGTAAAATCTTCTTGAGTTAGCCTTAAATGAGAGCAAACCGCATATACGATTTGTAAGCAAGACGATGAAAATTAGTTTGAAAACAATGAACTAGATCGCCTCATAAAAAAATCAAAGGAACATCAAAGACGCTCTAATGAGGATAAATAGCAATTCCTCGTAACGATTTACAAAAATCACGTTTTGCTCAAAAGTAATGATTGATGAGTTGACTAATTTAGATAATTATTGGTTATTTTGATAATTTAAGGGTGACGATTCGACTCATTTCAAATTTTTTTGTGTTTTGAACAAAGACCGTTTACTGGCTAATTTATTAATCGCAAAAGCTTCAAGATAATACATATTATACAGTCCCCTTACTAGCTAAGTAGCCTTCCTGTGAACCATTTATAATGCAAAGATAAAATGAAAATATTTATTTGTATAATTTTTAAATGCTTTAAGAATAGTTTTTTACGATGCTGCGAACTGTTGAAAATTAATTTTTGACTTTTACATAGCCAAACAGCTTCTGATAATAATCTGCTTTCCATCGAAGTTTTGCATCTAAAAGTAGAATTAGGTTAGTGTTCATTATTGCATTGCATATGCTTTCTTTTATTAATTTCGCACCGTAAAACGAATATTTTAGGTGTAGCCCGAAGTGAGAAATGATTCATTAAAGTTGATGGCAAACACGATAATCCTATATTCTAATACTAACCTAACAAAATTAATTGATGCAGCATTTTCTCTCCTGGCAGTGTTCCAGTGCTAATGTGCTGCTTATTGTTTTTTATGTTTTGCAGACCCACGGTTAAAATGGCGCTCACAGCTTAAAACACTTCGTCTCACCATTTTGCGTGACCGACAATTTTTCTTGGTTGTCACAATAACGAAGGTAGATCACGTTTGCAGATATTCCAGCCCATTTTCATCATTTTGTATGTAATTAATTTTTTGGAGACTGGACCGCTTATGCATTTTTTTATGCATCATTTTGTTGTATCAGCGGATTAATTGTTCAAAAGCGAATTTATTTCGCTATTTTTCCATTTGCATACGAGATTACGATGACAGTTAATAACTTTCGTGTGTAATTACAGTAGACCCTCGTTTTACGCGGGGGTTACGTTCCACGGAAATTCCGCGTAAATCGAAGCCGAGTGTTAAAATAGGAGTTTGGTTCCGTAGATAACAAAATACTTTATTCTATTGATGACTAATTGTATAATAAGTTTAATGTGTCCTTGTATCGACTTTTATGCACAGCATGTATAAAGAAAACATAAATTAATGTCATGTCCTGTTTATAAAGAGAAGCTGGCTATGATAGTCTTTTGGCAGTCATTAAGAATTTTTCCCTGTAATTCTTTGCAGAGCATTAACGCATCCATGATCACTTGCATCATTTCCATGATAGAATCTTCCTTCACTAACAAATAAGAAAGATTATTTCTATTATCTAGGAATGGCTCAAAATTTTCAATATGAACTTATGTGATTGTGCGTCACCGACGTCGGTATCCTCGTTGGTTTTAGCCTCCTTTGTCACTCCAAAAAGCTATTCTTCCAGTGAATTCTGAACTGTGTGAGTTTAATAACTTGACTTCTGGAATACAGCTCTGGAACTGATTGCTTAAAATATCTCCAGTGGTCCAAGTTCAATTATTAGCACGCTAAAATGCAGTTTATTACGTGTAATCTGAAATCTTTAGGAGTTTAGATTTTGAAAGAGGGGAAATTTTTTTATGTTTGCATTGCCCCGTCCACGTAAAACCGAAACTCATGGCCGCGTAAAATAAACCCGTGTAAAACGAGGGTCTACTGTAAATTATAAAATTCATAAAAATAATATTTTCTACATGTTGCGATCAGAGTTTCCCATTAGAGGAAAAAATGTGCGTGAGAAAATCTTACTCTCCATTGAAATTAGAGTGAGATTTTTTTAAATTGAGAGTGATTTTTGAAAAAATCATATTATTCATAAAATACACCGCTAGCTCAGTCATTTCCAGCCGAGGACTGCAGTTTCGTGCTTATTAGCACTCATCAGCCCGGCATAGGAAAGTGACTGAGCTGGAGATGGAAAACCTCTTAAGGAAGCCAAGAGTGCCAGACAAACTGGTAGCTTTTGAAGAAACGTAACAAAATCGCAAGGAAGTTCCGCATCGAAATGTTTTTCTAGTTAGATTCCTTTTAAAAGTGAGCGATTCTCACTCTCTATCCGGAACCCTGGTTGCGATAATAATTTTTTGAAAAAGTAAAAAGTGATTGAAGACAGTGGCGTAGCTAGGGTGGGGCGGAGGGGGCGGTCCGCCCCGGGCGACACTTTGCTGGGGGGCGGCAATTTCATGCTCTTGATCTGAAATTCAATGTTTCCCAATTTGGAAATCATGCTTTTGATCAATTACTGGAGGCAAAAAAAAAATAATAATAATAATAATAATAACTTTTCGTTATAATATGAAGCTAGCACTTGATTTTAAGAAAATTACTTGAAAACCACCTTATTAAAAAAAAACTATTTTTTGAGCAAAGTTACAATAAGAGTAAGAAAAAAAGAGGTCAGAAATGGTGGGCAATTAATTGCTCATCTTCGGGGGTAGCATTATATGTTTCAGAAATTGCTTTAATTAGTCACTTATTAAAAAACTTTTATTCAGACCAGAATGAATTTTAGGTTTATTTTATAAAAATTCTTACTCACAGGTCAAATAATAACTGCGTCTAATCTTACTGCTTTATATCAGCAAAATTCCTATAGTCAGTGAGTTTCAAACTGAGACACTCATTTAAGCGGAAGGTTTTTAATTAGTGAATTGATGTCTAAGTTAACCTTTCACATTCACATGGAAAGTAATGATTTTCGATGCACAACTTTTCCTTCTCATGAATCAGTATGGTTAATCGAACTTAAAGGGCTTATTAATCTTATCACCCTGTATCAGTGAAAAATAAAACCATCCAAATTCTGTGATATAGCAGTATCGGATCTGGGAAAGCGGCGACACTTCCGAGTTTTTCAACACTAAGGCATACATCCAAGCACGGATCCAAAAGGAAGTCATTGCCCCCTTTGACAAGACCAAAGAAACCATAAAATTGCGTTTCTAGATCTCAAAATTAGGAAAATTTCCTGCGCAGAGCGCCGACCTCTAAGCTCCTGCCTTGTCACCAAATTTTAAAATGCATTTTTAGGACTAATTTTGAAAAATTTTTCTGAATAGAGCATATTCTTTATTTTTCTTCGTAGTTAAGTTCTTATTTTTCCTTTAAATACTATTGACTGTTTCTCAACCAAAGGGCGGCAAATTGAGGAATCGCCCCGGGCGGCAGAAAGTTTAGCTACGCCACTGATTGAAGATAACTTTTTTTTAATGAGCATTCCCAAACGAAGTTTTCAGATAAAATTAAATGCTTTTATTGATGTTGAAACGGTATTCTTTTAAAAAAAATATTTATTTATTATTTTCTGTTTCATCAGTCGATGTAAAAAAATATATTTCTTAAAATTTATGAGCAGAGTTCTTTTTTTTGGGCGGGGGAAATTCTCAATTTACCAAATAAAACTCACTTTCATTTTACCGAATGGTAAAATACGGACGTGGGCGCATACGAGCCTACTTCTAATGAAAAGAATCATAATTGGGGGGGGGGGGGGAGCAATATTGCAATACCATTTTCAAATTTACCGAATGAGGAATTTTTTGGGGGAGATCAGTGCCCTCCCATCGAGACGACCTTGCTTGTGTGCGGTATTTTAAGCGTTTTGAATGTTTGCGTTATTATCATAGTGACTTTAAATAACTGTATGTATATTATAATGTATATGTCTAATATGATTTAACCAGTGGACTAAAATTGTAAGGTTTAACTACAGAGGGACCCTCCCCCCCCCCTCCAAAAAATGTTTGACCTAGGACTGCCCCCCTTCCCCAATATCTTAATCTGGCCATGCTGTCAGTTGGTATAAAATAACCTCTTACTATTTATTTATTTATTAAATGACAGAGAAGTTGACAAATTAATAAAAGACCTCTTATTATTGTGCTGCTTATATCGCTCGTTAGTAGAGTGCCACAGTATGAAATTTTTAGTTTTCTTACCCCCCTTTTTTTTTTTTTTTGCTAAAAGGCCTTCAATGGACGTTATCTTCTTTGGAAAATAATGACAGGTTTTTTGTTCTAATATTAACCTCTGGAGAGCACAGCAAACTTATTTTTCTTCATGCAAATTGCCTAAAGAGTTCAACTTCAACCGCTTCTCCTGTAAAATTTCATTTCTTCGTATTGTGGCACTCTTCTTCCGAATGAGTGTATATGTTCCATCATGAAAGCCCACCAATATTTTTTCGAACTAAAATTGTAAGCTTTTCTGACATTTGTCTCAGAAGTTCTCATTTGAATTTTCCTAAATGAAGGGCAATCCTTTTGAATTAAACGCCTACTCTCTTTGGATAGCTTCAAGGTAACGAGCTGTCTTGGCAAGGTGGCAATAAATAATTCCATTGAACGAAATTTCCCCTAACAGTAAAGTGAAAGTGCAACGGGCAGGTGAAAGATTCTTTTGATATTTCGTTTATTTGTATTTCCCAGCTCACTTTAGTAGGTCAATTCTGAGCAATTTTGATTAACATCTGCTATGATTCAATGTCACGGCACAGGTGTACGTTAATGATGCTACCCGCAATTTTGAAGATGTCACCATTCAAGGATACAAATCAAAATAGGACTGGTTTGCTTCTATTTTTTTTTGTACTTTTTTTGCTGCTAAAAGCAGTTTTTAAGCGTGGTTTCTGAAAAATTTGATTTTTTTTTTTTTTTTTGTCATTTGAAAGAAGTGTATGGATTTTTACTATTTTATTTTGTCAGACCCCAGATTATAACAGATAGAATTGCTTAACAAAATGATTGATTGTAGGTCTAGTTCAGCAGTAAAATGATTCAGATTGTAGGTTTAGTTTAGCAGTAAAATGATTAATGAGTGTAGGTTTAGTTTAGCGGGTCAAAATAGTGTTCTGCTTTTTTTTGGGCATTGGTTGTCCTGTATTTACTCCTCCCCCCTCCTCTCCCAGTCTGTAGCTAATTTTAATGTATTTTTTGCAGCAAGCGTTCCAAGATTTAAAAAAAAAAAAATCTCTCTTTAGTTTTCCGCTCCAGAGGGTTTTCTGTGTTCACAAATAATGAAGTTTTAGTTTTTGAACATGACTGCAATGATAAAAGCAAATATGACACTGAAATTGTATGTATTCTAATGAATAGTGGACAGTTTTTGTGAAGTGTTTGATCTGAATGTAAAGGTCAAGATTTACGGTCGCCACTCGCCACGTGGCGACTCGGTTTTCAAAATTGGCGACCCCAAAAAATTTCTACAGTCGCCAACTTTTTTGGGGGTTATTTTAATTTAGATCCCAAGAAAAGAATTTCAATGCATCAGTAAGTACTGTAAGGATTTCGAACCGCCGCACCCCCAGCCGTGCGGGGGGCCCGCTACGCGGACCCCCCGGGCGGTGGAACCTAAGGCCTACGGCTAAGAGGTGGGGTGTGTGCGGAGAAAAGTACTGTAAGGATTCACCAATAGAGACCGTACTCCGACTGAATGTTGTTTATTTTACAAAGCTTGCATGTTCTTTCTCACTGCCTGCCTGTATGTTGGTTATTTTACGATGCTTGAATGCTCCTCTTACGCGTTTTAGGCTATGTAATAAAAGCAAGAATACAGTGAATTAGGAAGCCATTTGCACAAGATTAGAGCGTTTGCTCCTTTGTCTTGACTCTTTGTTTTTCAAGTAATTAGCGTACTATAATCATGATTTCAAGAAGAAATCATTGTATTTTAGATTATATTTCAGATTAATTTTGATTATTTCTTCAAAGTAATCACCTTTTCACGTTTTTAGTTTAGTTGCTCAAATGGTATAATAAATTCAAACTTTATTTCTTTACATTGTATTATACACCGCCTCCGATTATACGAAACTTTTTTTTTTTCTTCAGGCCCATTTTAGAACCTGCAGATTATAGGCCGCCCGCGGATAATGCATAGGAAAAATACGGTTATTAAACGTGGTTCGGTACGCTCCGGAAAACCTGGAATTGTCATAGAAAACGACATAGTTAAAACTGTCTGGGATATTTCAAATTTTGCCCCTCCCCCCCAAAAAAAAAATCCTCCAATTTTTTCTCAGGGAATTTTGTTCCTTGATTTCTAATCTTCGTTTTTATCGATGTTTCCTGAAAAAAAAAGTTTTGAGCCAAAATGAAGCTGGCAATAAAATAAAAAAGGACCGCGGACGCCATTTTTGCCCCTCAATAGTTCCAAAGAAAAAAATTCCAAGGGTAAACAGGAATTATGCACAAATTTAGCGGGAGAAGAACATTTTCCTACATCTAAAGCACAAGACTGCGGATGGTAGGGTCAATTGGGAAAATCGTTTTTTAATCAAAAAGTCTTTTCAGCTACGAATGAAACGTAGTCGCCATTTTTGGTCACTGATAAGATGGAAGTGGACACGTTGCTTAAATGCCTAACTTTCCAAAAACAAAGCAGAATTGGATGTTTCCTTTAACTGCAAACTAATGAAGAAAAAACGCGAAATGTGCTGCAACTTGTTTTTTCTTTTTTTAAATTTATTTTAAATATGTAATTTTTTTGAGAAATGAAAAGTTTTGTTCTTAACATTTAATCTTATCCTCATTGACTTGGACGCAAATGTGCTAAAAACTTTTCAACTGAATTGTAGTTTCACGAAGATTTATTATTTTTAAATTGTTTTCACGCTACAAATTCAAAAAATTATTTCTTAATTTTTGTTGTCGCCGCCATATTTGGTCATTCCCAAGATGGCAGTACACAAGACTTTTTAAGAGCCTAAGTTTCCGAAAATGGCATTGGATGTTTATTGCAGTGCAAACTATTGATAACAACGAAAAATATGCCCTTTTTCCTGGGTAATTCGTAATTATTTTCTGGAAAAATGCGAAATTTTATCTTCAGAACATTTTTTTTTATTCTAATTGATTTAGACGCTTATGTGCTAAAAGCTGACTATTTTGTTTTAAATGTAGTTTTTTAAGGATTAATTATTGACCTGTTTCTAAAACTTTAAATCTTGTTCTGAAAGTATGAAAATATTTTGCAAATTTAGGCTCTTTAAAAGTGAAAAAAAAAAAAAAAAAAAAACATAATGTATGTTTTTTTACATAAACCCTCGAAGGTTGTTCCGATTCTATTTGTTTCCCAATTAACTCAAACAGCCTTTATTCTGAAAAAATTGTCAAAATAGGAAGACAAATTATTTAATTTAAAACTTGAAAAGGCAACTTGTTTTGACCCCCCCCCCCCCGTGCGCCCCGTTTTATCATTCCTTTGCCATAATCAATGTTCCATGTTGTCCCATAAATCCTGTATTTCATTAAAAATCCTATACATAATTAAAAATAGAAAGAAAAAAACTATATTACTATATTTCTATAAGTTATATATTATATTTCTGCTGTGTGATGTGGACGCTAATACTCGTAATCGATTAGGAATACGTTCCATTGAAAATCGTTTAAACAACGGGGGCTAGTTTCTATTTATTCGAATAACCGTTGTAATTTTTTAATCTTCAATCGCATCAGATTAAAATATAAGCCAAATAGCCAGTCCTTTGATCGTTTTCCCTTCATAGTCATCCTAACAGAGATGCTGCGTATGGAACGTAGTCGCTATGTTTGATCATACCCTTAGTTCAAATAATGCAAAAAGAATTTTTTTTTTGGAAATATATTCTTGGTAAATGCCAAATTGTATATTACTGGAGGAGGTTTGTAGTTAATTATTTTTATGCCAAAAAAAAAAAAAAAAAAAACAATAATCTTAATTATTGAAAAAATTCAAATCATATGTTTATCCAATATTTTTTCGATTCCCTTCGTGCTAATTTTCTTACAGTTAATTCTTTTCATTAAACTAGTTACCTGAAAGGTGCATGTTGATTTTTACTACCATGGCGTTTGCAATGATTTACAAAAAGATTTTAAAGGAATTTGTTGTTGTTTTTATGGGAAATACTTTTTTTTTTCACTGTGGGACCATGGTACTGTGTACACTACTTTATTTTTGATTTAATGATTTTTTTTCCTTATGAAACTTTAAAATGGGTGGAATGAATCATTTGCTTCAGGAGCTCCAAACCTTCACCCAAAGCCTCTTATATTTCCATGATTAATATAATTTACATTTCTTGTTAGCATTCCTTTAGCATCACTTTCATAATATTTGTTTCAAAAAATACAAATTGAAATCCCCCCCCCCTATTTTTGTACTAGAGCGCTGTTTTCAAAACCCGGTAAAACTGGTGGCCACCAAGTTTTATGAGTCTAGTGGCCATTGGCCACTTGAAAATTTTCTGAATCTTGAGGTCTATCTGAATGATCAATTTTGTTGTACCGTTCGCTTTCACAATCGTTTGTATTGATGGATGCTTTTCTAAACTATTCGTTTTACGACTAATAATTTTGTGGCGGGTTCATTTAGTCACGATCGGTAGTGTTGTATTGACGATGGCTGTTATTTTTACGACCAATAATTTTGTGGCGGGTTTATTTAGTCGATCGAGTGTTTTGATAAAGTGTTCGGTTGGGAATAACTAAAATAATTTCAAAAGAATTACTGCACGCCCAATCCAAAGTTGCGGGTGTGACATTTACACTAACTAAATTAATCATCAGCAAAAATATTTTAGAGTATAGGTTTCAATTTTTATATTTTTCAATAAAGATTACTTGCAAGTACATTGATGCCAATTTGCAAGTTGATTGATATTTTATTTATTTTTTAAAAAATTAATTTCTACCCGTTGCGGGTGTGACATAAAAAGGACATGCATTTTCACCTTGCGATCAAAACATTAAAAACTCTGTGAATTATATCAACTGATCGAACTGGTTTTTTTTTTATGTTAGACAGTAATACTTAACTAATTATTCTATACAAAAATTTAGATACTCACTCAATTAGTTTCACTGTAAAAAATATTCAAAGTTGCCGTTGCGGGTGTGACACCCCGTTGCGGGTGTGACTTGTGTGGCCAATAAAATAACAACATACACAAGTAGTTATCAATCAGACATTTTATGATTAGCACAGTAATAAATAAGAGAAATTGCAAATAACTAAGGAAATTTTTTTTACATAAATCTCATTTCCAATCTAGAATTGATGATTTCAGGGGGTGTTAGTTTTCTTATTACAATGTTCTGTTTTTCCCATGATATGTCGAACTGATTGGGCCAGATGTATACATGTTCTGAAGGGTTTTTTTTCCAAGTATTCTACTTGTATGTCTTCTCCATCTATTTGCTTGATTTGATCAATTTTTTTTTTTTTTTGAGGTAGAAAACAAAACTAATTCTACAAAATCTCCAATAGCATTTATATTACCAAGGGAGATCGTTTCCGACTGAGGCAGCAATGAAACTGTCTTCAGTGCACTTTCTGCAGTTAGTGCCTGCCACTTGAATTGTACCCGTATCGATCGGTACAACATGGTGTACCGATTGTAAGTTTGGTATAGCTTTGTACAAGGCAGCAGCGTGCGTGAAGCATTTTTGCAACATCTTTTGTGATATCGCTGTCCGCAGAATAAAGTACTCTGATTTTTTTAAGAGCCTTTTCTGCTCAAATGGCAAAATCCGATGCAGAATTGACTGTTGCTCTACGCTGTAGAACGGCAAGTGACACCATTTTTTTTTTGTTACCGCACCAACACCATCCACAGCTCCTTATCTATGAGTCCTAGCAAAATATGACCATGCAATTTTAATGTTGTAGTCTTTATGGTTGTATGACATTAACAGAAGATTGTACCTGTCTATGGATTGCATTACCAAAGGTTTGAGCTCTTCAAAAAATTGCCATCGACTTCGTTTCTACAGCTGGAGATGGTGTGGTCCCTTTTGTCGAAAATTTCTTTCTCTCTCTCTACACTTTCTCTGCCTCTCATTCTGGTTTTGCCTCTACATTTTCATTTTTTTCATGGCCACAGATGTAATTTTTTAAAGTAGTTTCTTCGTAATTTCTATTCTTGCTTTGTTTCTTTCCCTTTCTTTTAGAAAATATTCCGAGTATTTAGCCGAGTTTTCTTTCATCTTTTTACGATGATTTCGGAATCTTTCAGTGCTGTTCATTCTTCTGCAAAAAAAAAAAGTGTAAAGTGAATAAATATAGCACTACAAGTCCCAGAATACATTGTTGAACATGTTTTTTTTTTTTTTGAAGTTCTTTGAATTTTTTAACCCCAAATGAAATTAAAAACATTAAGTTTTGATTCATTGAAAACTTTAACTGACAGAATTTTATACAAAGTTTTTTTTAATAAATATTTTAATAAAAGTTTCATTACTATTTTTATTATTTCTTTATATTTATTTTGAATTTGAAGTAAAAAATAATCTGTCCCTAATATTACATTATTTGTTTTAAAAAGTAAAGGGGGAAAAGTCAAATGCTGAAAGCAAAATTATACATTTTTATACATATTAAAAAAGATAAAATATTGTTTTGGTTTTTTAAAGTTTTATTTAAAAAAAAACAAATCTTACCTTATTGAATAGTTGCCTTAATTATAAATCAAGAAATACAAAAATGTTTCTTAGGAGAACCAATAATATACAATACCAAACTAAATAAATCAACTGCACATGCTCTAAAGATACTAATTTTGAATTAACTGGGGGTCTAGACAAATAAGTCAAAGGCCAAAGGTTAGGCCAAAGGTTAAAACATTAGTGCTGTCATCTACATGCATTCCAGAATTACATTTGTGTTTAATTTAAAAAGATGTTGCGGGTGTGACTTTAACTAAATGTCACACCCGCAACAGGAACACGTCACACCCGCAACGCTTAATAACTCCAATTAAAACATTAATTAATTTTTTTTCAGTTTGTTATTCAAAGTACTTTAGTAAACTATTTTAGAATACAAAGTTTCAAAACTTTTAGGCAAATAAATTTTTCTGTGGAAATATAAATGCATTTTTTTGTTGCGGGTGTGACACAATAATTAAGAATAATTAAATATGCTTACCTTTTGTAGTGAAGATTAGTAGACATTACTCTTCAGGAAAAAACTGTTGCTAATGAATGTCAGATTATGTGTGAAACTTTATAGATTTCTAGAATTATTTGTTCAGCTGTAATAGACCATGCAACATAAGCAGTTTTGGTGCAGTCTAGTTCGTACTGATATAGTTCCACTTTAGTAATTAAAATAAGAATGTTAATGACATAAATGAAATTTTTTTTCAATAAAATATGAAATAGTATACTTTTAACAGTGCGTATGCAAAATTTCAACCATATTGAATGAAATTTGAATTTTCATCCTCATGTCCACTTTTTTTTGGATTGGGCGTGCATTAGAATGTCATTTTAATGTATTTTTGAAATTCCAAGCAAATTTATGCTTAATGCTTATATTCGATATTCCTGCGTCAAAATATAAATAAGTGACCCTCAGTTAAGCTCATGTCAAAAATATGTTGTTCCTGTAATAAGGATATGAATTTTGCATTACGATATTTTTGTTTTGCTTTTGTTTTAAAATATTTGTTTCATGTGTCCCTTCACTTTTCGTATCATCAGAGTTTTATGTTTTAATTTGGAATTATCTATGTATTTATTTGAAAAATCAAACCGATATTGTCAACATTCTCCGTTTTTTGGTTTACTGCTTTTCATCAGTTTTCACTTTATTTCTTTTACTCATTTATAGTTAAATATTTTTGGACTGAACGGTCTTTTTAATTTTCATTTTTCTGTTTTCTCGATATTCTTTAATGACAACGATTTTATTTAACTGAGTTCCATCCTCCACGCTTCTTTTTGTAACAGGTTTTGTTTTGTGGGAGGAACTTCTTTAATAATGTCGAACATTCTTTTTCGGGTTCTCAACTTAGATTTTTGGCAAAATTCCATTAATTATTCTCTTTAGAAAAATTTTGTATTTAATAATCGAAGTGCAAAGAAAAATAATAGTTCTCCGTATTAAAGCTAAACTTAAGAAAATAATTTATCCTTACAGTCCAAACTTATCTTCATATAATCTGCTTGTCAGTTTTCTGTCACCCTTTTTTGAGTAAACATAAATCTCTAAAGCCGTTGGTGTATTTCCCGCGTTTGTACGATTTCCGATTTCATCCTTCATGGGAAATTCTTCAACTTATTATTTTTTCCTGTACGACTTCCGTTTCAGTCTGGATAGCTTTTTTCCTGAATCCGTTTTGTTATTCCGGAAACGTAGCCGCAGCGCTTTCTCAATGTTTGTTTTCTTTATCTCCAATTCGACCTTATAAGGTATCTCACCTTGCCGCGATAAAACGAAGGTTTGTTCTTGACTTTTGAGTTAAGCTATTATTTTATTTATTTACTCGCCGAGCGCCGTTTGATAAAAATCGGAATCGTTTGTGACGTGCTCATAACTGTGATTAGGTTCGATTGAGTTGTTGAACCTTAATCTAAATATATTCAGATGTTTACCTATCCTCAGGAAATCACGTTTTCAAACTGCAGCAGCAATCTGAGCTATAGCGCAACCAGAGATGATCATCTGGGGGAAGGGGGGGGGGGGCATGTCAGTCCTTTCATTATTTCAACCGCATTAGGATTGGTTTTAATATTAAATCCAAGGCCTCAAGGGAGTGCCACAGCTACGTCACTTAGTTTCTCTTAGAAACACATTGCACCTCGGCAAGAAAAGTGACACAATTGGTGATTGTAATACCGGTAAACCGAATACTGATATTTCGAGTGTTTTTAATTTCCTAATGTACCAGTATTTTCTGAAGTAAAAAATTCCCTTTGTTATACTAAAATATATATATATCTTATAAAATTATTGCTTTATTTTATATTTATTTATTTATTTAATTCTCAATTTCACTGGAAAAATTACACGCATTTATTTTGCGTTGTTAAAAAGCCATCGAATATTTAAAAGAGTCAAGGTTATACGTCATTTTTTCCATTTGCTCATGTTAATGTCCTTAAGGCTACAATAGAGTCTTAAAATGCGAAAAAAATACCAAAATTTTGATTTTGATTTTTTTTTCCTTAAAATTAATCTTTGAACTACGGGTTATTCATAGTGGGGGGGGGAGACAATTCGGATTACTTTTACAGAACTTTATAAGCTGTTCTATCAGTCTGGTATTAACAAATGTTTCATTTAGATGCAAATTTCTCAATAGTAAAATTTCAATTAATATGTATCTTTCAAATGCTCCCTGCAGATCAGGATTTGCTTACGTAATTCCTTTTAGTTTTTTTTTTTTTCATATTGAAAATGAGATACAAAAAAAAAAAAAAAAATCAATGCTATCATTTCTTTTTTTTTTAAAAAAATCAGGCTTAAATTCTTCTTTTTTGGACTTTTTTCAGAAAAAATTCGAAATTTTAACAAAAACTCTGTTTTTGATACCTTTTGAATCAATCATTGTGGTTAATAAAATTTTGCCCACAAGTTTTCTTTAAATATGAAATATGCATCCAAAAAATTAGAAAAAATCAAGTTAAAAAAAGGTGCTCATGGAGTGATTTTTGTGGTTCAAATACTTACCATTAAAAATTACAATATCTTCTATATTTTAAAAACCAGGGCCGTCCGAAGAGCTGACGGCGCCCGGGGCGAAAGTTTCCTGGCGCCCCCCCTCCCCTATATACACAGAAAAATCAAGTTAGTTATAACACCAGCGCATAATGCATACATGATTTTTTTTTTACATATTGATAAACAGAACAATCAAAGGACTATGCATCATACAAATTAAAACGCAAGCAATGAATGTTTTTAATAGTGAAACATTAATGTCCCAAAAACTTTTCGAAAAATAAAAATGTTAAAAATCCAAGTATTTATCTAGTAAAATGTTATCCCACTAGATAAAAAAACAAACAATTAAAACTGACTTGGTTATTCATATTGTTCAAACTGAGAACACGAATAAATAATTTGCTGATTATAAATAGAAAATGTATTTATCGGAGTAAATTACATCAAAAATAAATTTCGTCCTGGACTCATCCAACGATTATTTTCAAGAGTTTTTTGGTTTTAGTTGTACCAATTTAATATCAGCTTTCTTATATGTTATAAACAAAGATATTATTCTTTTGCATCAAATATTTGTAAGGAGAAGCCCCCAACAACACCGAAAATCGCTCAGAATTGCATCATTTTTGGAGCTGTAATTTCGAAAAAGCACTGCTCTAATATTACATAATATGGCCTTACAAATTGCTTTTAAGACTTGAGTTTAAGAAAATATTCGTGTAAGGGTCCCCATGCCGCCTTTCTTTAATATCACAAGCAATGCGTTTTTCAAACGACACTCACAAAAAATTTAAGTGGGATAGCCCCTGAAAGTAAAACACTGTTGAAATTTTTTGATCCATTGTTTTGAAAAATTTTAATGGGAAATGCTCCAGATCCTCCTATTCATAAAATCTTCAAAGTTTGTCAAAAATTGTGTTTTTGAAACTTCAATTTCGAAAACTTGCAGAAATTGATTTTAATCTATTTAAAAAAACAATCGATCGGAAACAGTGTCTGAGCTCCCTCTCTCTTACCCTAACGTCAATAAACACGGTCTATAATCGCGTTTTAAGGCTAAAATTGCGTTTTTAAAACTAAAAGATTCAAAATTTTGACCGGACACTTTTTGACCTTTTTTCTTATCCGATCAATATTTTTTTTTTTTTTAAATGTGTCCCCTTAAAAAAAAAAAAATCTGGTTACATCACTTCATGCAGGGGCAGAACTTAAGCAAATTTGGTGAGAACTAGACAAATGAGAAGTGCATTTTGTTTGATTCTAAACAATTATATTCTCAGAAATTGTATCTGTTTCAATGATACAAAGGAAACGAATGTTGTGGAGACTGAGAGACAGGAATATTTTCGTGCCATAGGACAAAATAAAGAATCATTGCAATGATTCTCTATTTTGGTGTCTATGATACCTGAAATGAGGGGGCGCCGCAAGGAGCCCCTAATTTTATACAATCATTTCGTGTGAGTGTCGTCGTGTTCCGTCAAAACGAGGGGCGCCTTGCGGCGCCCCCTCATTTTGTGGCGCCCGGGGCTTTTGTCCCGCTCGCCCCCCCCCCCCTTTGGGACGGGCCTGTTAAAAACTATTCAGAACTTTTAAACAAAACTGTACATGTTACCTTCTCTCATAAAGGTCTATAACTCATTAAAATTTCAGAACTATATCTTCAGAATTTAAAAAAAAAAAAAAGATTTTTCTACTCCATTGTAACCTTAAAGGTATTTAAATTACCCCTTATTTAAATAATCTTAAAAACGAACAAAATATAGGTACAAATTAAATAGAAATTTATTGATCATATAGATTTAAAGAGACATGTGTTTGGTAAAAACCTTACGGTCAGGGCCGGATTTACCTATATGCTTAATAAGCTATAAGCTTGGGGTCCCTACTTAGCTGCTGACAGCCTTGAAAAAAGGCGAAAATCAAAATATTTTACAAAAAATGCCAGTGACAGCAAATTTGAAATTCCCGATTGGTTGCATGCGGTCAGACGTGTCTGCGAATCAAATTTGCATGGCGAGCCGAGGTCATTTGAACTCATAAAAATGTAAAAGACGACTCTGAATTGCCCCAAGCAATAAGTGCTGCTGATGGTATGAAATGGAACAGATCTTTTTTTTTTTTTTTTTGATATTGTCGCATATCAAAGCGGATGTCTGGAGCACAGAATTGCGATTAATCAATTCTGACGTTGGAATTTACGTACGAAAATTATAAAAAAAATTCGGGGGTGATCATGTGACCGATGTAGAAATCCGTTTAGGGCTGGAGCACAGTTCATAAAATATTGATTTGCTGTATGGAACGATCCTTTTTTAGCTTTTACATACACTGATATCGTCTTTAGCTATTGTTTAAATGTATGAGAGTGTTCTTGGTATTTTCTAGTATCGTTTTTAAACCTGTTTTGCGGATAATCCGCGGAATTCGCTTATCCGCGATTACTTGTCCGCGGATAATCCGAAATTTATTGTATTTTTCATTTTAAAGTATTTAAACCTTCCATATTTAGACATCCGTGCAGTGTCGTGTTCACATATTTTGAAGCCCATTTGTTTGACGTAAACATTTTTAACCGCCTCGTAGTCGCCCGGAAGAAAAGGTTCTATTTATCATTTTTGAAGAGTAGTCATTCGAAATGAAATTTTGGAGAATACTAGACGTGTTTGGATGACCAATTCAAATTTTGAGGTTGCTGTGCATGTACTATGTAAAAAAGTTCTTGGTCATTAAATACATGAACTGTTTAAGATGCCTATTGCAACTAGTTGGAACATCAACTCGAATTTTACATTTTAAAAATTAATCGGTGTTTCCCATTTGCTATTGATTTAAACCTTTGTCGACTAGAATAAAAATTTTAGAAAATTTGAACGCGAATTTGGCTTTCAAATATTGCTTATGCATATTTTCTTCGCTTAACTTATTTAAATGTGTTTTTATTCAGGTTTTAAATACGAATTTCGTCTAAAAATGGATTACTCATAATAAGATTTTCAGGTAAAGATTAAGCAAATTTCGTATAAAATGCCGCTAGGTGAGAGCCGGAAAGGTGCCGAGGTCGAACATTGCGAGTGGAATTTTATCTCTCTCCGTTTTAAAAAAAGCAGCTAAATCCGGAGTATATTGCTATGCCTACGCTGGCGAAAGTAGGTGGCGAAACGTATAGATGTTGTAGGCGAATTAACTTTGAAATGGGTGTTAGAAAAAAACGAAGTTCTCGATTTGATTTTTCTTGTAGAATATTAGAAGTAACATATTATAAATTCTGCACCATAAACAAATTTCATTGCTTTTTTTGTTTCATTTATTCATTTTAGCTGCTTTTTTTTCTTCGAAATATGGCTGTGTAATTTAGAAAAAATTTTTAATCAAAACGTGAGCTAAACTTTTTAAAGCTCCATTGGAGGGGTTACAAGGTTGTCCGCTTTTCTCATCCCATTTTCCTTTTTATTTAAAGTAAACTGATCAGTTGGTTGGTACGAAAAAAGTTTTTTTTTTTTTTTTTTTTTTTTCTTAAGTTCGATGATGTGTTTGCGCGGAAAAGATGTTATTGGTCGCCCTTTTTTTAAAATAGTATTTTATTTGCACTGTGTTTTGAGAAATAAGCAGGGCTGCGGAGTCGGAGAGAAAATGGCCGACTCCGACCCCGACTCCGGCTCCTGGATTTTGAAACACCCGACTCCGACTCCAACTCCGACTCCGGATGTTTTTGATTTTTTTAATTGTATTTTTTCAACTCCCTCTCTCGCTTCAGGGGAAGGGGGAAAACCTCTAAACAGAGATTGAAATATTGATTCCTTTTCATGAAAATTTCGCATTTTGTTTTTTATTGTAAACCCAAGACGCATACAACGTTAGAAATTCAATTTAAAAATCAAATTTTCCAACAGTTACGAGTTAAGAAGTGAGATGACTTAAAAATCCCTTTTAAAAAATTTGAAAACGATTATCTGCAATTTGCCCCCCTTTAATGTTTAACAAATAGATATTGATCAAATCGTGTGCTTTCAATTTTTGAAAGCTGTAACTTGAGAGAAAAAAAAGCTTTTTTTTTTCTAAATCCAAGTTCTTGAGAGGGGGTGGTTTTCCCTGGGTGACACCCATCAGGTAGATGACACCCAAAGTTAATTTCAGAGTTTATAAATACTTTAATTCTGAAAATTTTCGCGAATAAAAAATAAAATTATATTTCATCAATCAAATTTCAACGAAAATAGGGCACATATACATCAGGAGCTAATTTTACACGAAATGCGGCCGCTATACAAATTTGTACGAATAGCTTTTACTATACCTATATTTCTTTTTCGCTAAATTTTTAATTTAAATTTTATTGTCTGCTTTAGAATTAACCTTAATATTAAGATTTTAAGATTAGCTGCAATTATTGAGTGTTGCAATCAAGAAATCATTTACACTTATTTTGTTCCATACTTTTTAGTGAGAACCAAGCTTATAGAAATAGTCTTAATAAAGAAAAAAACATTAGATTATTTTTCATTGGATCTTTTGGATTCGAGCTTTCGCGCCAGAACGTTTTTGAATTTGTCGATCACCCTTAAACGTTTCAACCTTAGCTACGGGCCTCGACTTATTAATTTGTTACGTTTCTTTCGCTATTTTATAACTGAGATCGAACAAAACACTATATTTCTATTTTTATTTGAAAGTGATTACTTGAAAATGTTAGGCAACAAAACCGTTTGCTGACAGTCGCTATTAGTTAAGTTAAAAAGCAAGCAAACTAGAGGACGACTACAGTAAGTTCGGTAAGCATTCAGGCTAGCTGATTGCCATAATGGCAGTTATTTTCTCATTAGTATCTTTTTATACATGTAATTGAACCAATTGGTAGTCAGTTTTTAAAAAATGCAAGGAGAGTCAGTGAAAAGGAAAGAAAAAAAGAAACCCGGAGTCGGAGTCGGCAAGTTTTCTAACAACTCCGACTCCGACTCCTTTACCCCAAAATCAGTCCGACTCCGACTCTTCGACTCCGACTCCACAGCCCTGGAAATAAGCCTTTTTCCTAGTTCAGCATTTCAACAATTTTGCTGCTATCAACAGCTTTGCTGTGACGAAATCATCTCCTTCTTCATGGCCATTTGCAGCTTCCGTCGTTATTTTAATGTATTTCTATTCCCAGCTGGTGTGTAGGACTTGTAAAGTAGACTGTAGATTCTAAAATCGTATCAGATACTTTAATTATTTCAATTGCTTCTGACAAAAGGCACTTCGTGATTACGTGATTGGAGGTTTGCTGACATTGGTTAAGAATCCAATGTTTAGGGAATCTCAACTTGGGGTTTGGGAAAATTTACCAAAAGTAAAAAGCGGTTTGAAACTAATTTATGTAACATTGTTTTTACAATGAAAGCCAAATATTTTAGAAGACAGCGTACGCCCCCCCCCCCCCCCCCCAGCTGCAACAATGGCTCCAGATATTCTTGGAAAACAATTTTGAACTTCATTTTTGTTCTAACTCAAAGACAACTACTCCACTTAAAAATTTGTTCATGATATCTTATTTGGTACAATGTCCTGATAGTTTTACTCATTTTATGTACATAATTCAAGTAATATATATATATATATATATATATATATATATATATATATATATATATATATAGCGTTGCTGAACTGTATGTATATATTTCAACCAAGTCGATATCTTGAAGAATACGAAAATAAAACTAATGATGTGCAAATCATGAAAGCTACGTTTATGGAAAATAGGCGTTTTTTGAAAAACAATTTAGTTAAATCCAAACTTTTTCAATCAAAATTAAAGCAAACTAACAGCTGCAATTTTCATTGCGAACCTTTTAGCATGCAACGATCTTCATTTACTTGCGTTTTAGAAACTGTTATGTTGCCCAGAAATAGATTAAAGTAACCATCTCATTTGAAGTTCTAAACTAGAGAAATGGAGGTTAAATTAGATTATTACAGTGTCTTGTATGTTTAGAACATGAACGTAGAACAACCTTGTTTAACCTGTGTATAAAAATGTTCTTCGTAATGAGTTTCTATCTTGAAATTAGAGTAAGTATTGAAGTGCTTGGGAACAATTTTTAAGTCTGCCACGTGAAAAATAGTCGTAAAGAAAATTAGAGTCACAATTTCGAAACTTTGTCGTGAATAAAATTGGCGTAGTGAAAAATTGATTCTTCAATGGGATTTTCTAAGTTTTAAAATGCGCTATTAAAATCCGCTTAAGTAAGTTAAAAATAAGAGGAGAGAAGAGGGTAGTCATTTCCTTTCACATGAATACGTGTATTTTTAAATGTAATTTCACAAGGATGTTGTAATGTGTTATTACATCTTCAAATATCGTTTTGCTTAGGGCAGGGTGGGTGTTGACGTATTTCCACATTTAAATATTTATAGCAACATAATAGTAATTTTTTCAGTTTTAATTTCAATTATATTTTGACATTCTATTCATCTTGAACCTATTAATGTAGTTTAAAAAAATATATATTTAAAATTTTCAAGGAAAAAAAAATTATCTACAAAAACGTTTGAACCATTATGTGACAATATAAAATGAGTCGCTATGGCATGCGAAGATGATGTTGGTTGACCGCCGCGAATCGGCATTACTCTTGTTTTACTAGTCCTCGAGCAGGGCTTAATTTGTTTTTATGCTCACGGGAGCTGAGCTCCTGCACTTCTTTTTAATTTTATGCTAATTTAACGTTTTGAGCTAAATTCAAGTTATTTATGCACAAAGTTGTGTTTACTATAAGGCTGGGCTTATGCACTTCTTTTCGTAGAAATTAAACCCTGTTCCCCGTGTAAATTTCAGTGTTTCGAAAAGCTGGCTCAACACTGCATTTACACATCGCTTGTTTACATAATGTATGAAACTAGTACACTGTTCAGCAGTTAAGTTACCGCCCCTAAGCCATGGCTAAGACAGAACTACATGCAATATTCCACACAGTCCTGTTATCACATCCAGAAAGAGCAGTTTCGTGCTTATTAGAACTTTAGATGTGAAAACCGGGCTGTCTGAGTATATTGCATGTTGTACACACTGTGGTTTACTCGAACTTCAAGTCTTGCACGAGCGATGGACGGGCGCCTTCAGAGCTGTCTCTTGCATCCGATTGTCTCTTCCGCATCTATTTTACTTCGCCTAGGTGGCGCCAATGCTCACCAAGCACAACAATGTTAATATTGAATATTGGGCAAGCCTTTTTATTTATGTTGTAACTACAATGAACTCATACGTCAACAATAAACGTCATAATATGACGGTTGAAAATTTCTTTGCCATTTCCATTCCATTTTGAAGAAGCAAGAAACTCAACGAGTAGGGTCCTATCGCAATTCGCGATTGCGGAAAACATAATTTGAATACAAGGCTTTAAAATTCAAATGATTTTCTTAATTGGGGGGGGGGGGGGAGTGTTATTTTTATGTCTTTGGACTTCAGAAAAACTCAAGTTCTTAATTCGTATTTCCTCACTATTAATCTGTGTAATTTGTCCCATAAATGAATGAATAGATTTTTCTCCTCAGAGCCTATTTTCCAGGTTCTAACTCAGCGTTTTTGAGCATTTTGCTCTTAGTAGGTTTTTAGACGACTGGAATTCCTCTTTTCTGTGGTGGTTTTAATCAGTTTGTGTGATTATGTACACCTGTTTCATTCAGCAAAAACTTACAAATTACACATTATAAGGCACAGTATGCTTTTGGTATAAACAGCTTTTCCGAAGCCTCTCTTTTTCTTTGATTTAAATTATCATTGATGGAGTGGCGTTCAAAGCAGCAGTATCTTTAGGTGGTATCTTCAGCAGTAGAGAACAAGAAATGAGAAGTTACTTGAGAAAATTGTTTACATTACAATTTTCTCGAATCACAAAATTTTTAACATTTGAAAATTTGCCCCCTTTTGGCAATCGGGAAGCTGCACAGCAACTTATAAGTTTAGTTCGCGGCATGAAGGGGTTTCACTGACCAAGTAGGATAAAGAGGTGAAACAAACTTAACTGGCAATGCGTCAGGGATCACTTCCAAGAACAAACGCGATTCACGTTAATTTCATCGCCTATTATACACCTTCTACACCCTCTCCCCTCTTCGAACAGACAACCGAGTCGTGATTTAACGCCTAGACGTTGTTTCAGGAACATCTTTCTGCAGTTGAAGGTTATTATTATTATTTTTTTTTTTCTTGCTTTTCCTGCCATTTTGGTGTAATTACAAGTTTTACGACAGTTCGCTTTTCCTTCTATGGTATTGGATGCGTCATATGTAAGGTGGTTTATGTGGTTTCTTTCCTTTTAGCAGGGGGTGGTCTGAATCATACTTTTTCACTTAGCTGCTTTTGTAATAAATTCGCCTCTGTGGTCTATTGAATTTTTTTAATTTGAAGTGTTTTGAATTTTTAAGTGTTTTTATTCAGTTATGCTGTTTGTGATGTTTTGTCGCATCTGTAAAGTGGCAGTATGTACAAAGTGCAACAAAAGTTCATTATTTTTTTTAATCTTGTTTTTCTCTTGCCTTTGATTCCTTTCCGTCTAAAAGTCGGCTCGTTTAATTTTTGAAAAATTTTCTTTTTAACATCCTATGAAAAAGCTGCGTTTAGATGTCGCCATTTTAATAGTAAAAAACTTTTTTGCATTTTCAGAACGACATTTGTTACTCTTTTTTAACTATTAAAATTTTATGCTATCTCACAAAGTACACTGAATCTTAATTCATTCATATGTTAATATTGAATACCAATAAAGCGCTAATATTTCCAATTTTCGAAACTTTTACAAACCGCTGCGAGTAACAGAATGCTTAAGTTCTATAAGAACAATTTCACTAAGCTTGATGAAAAATATGGTAGTTTCAGTGTTGTAGCAAGGAGAAAGAGGGATGTGGAGGTCAAATCTCTAGAGCTTTTTCCCTCTTGCTATATTGCCAATTCGAAACTGATTTGAAAAAATTACGTCTTTTATCCCCCACCCCCCCATTAGAAAATGTTGGCTGTGCTGTTGGTTCTATCATAGTTAAATGAATCGGAAAGCACTTTCGACTGCTGCCTATGTGTATAAATGTTTTCACCTCAATCTTTGATGAATTTGTTTATTAATTTATTTATTTGGGGGGAGGGGGGAGCAGTCGCCTTAGCATCCTTTAAGAAAAACGGGGTCCGATAAGTAGTAACATTTATTGTTTTTTTGACATATGTTATTTCGAGGATCAAATTTACATGTTCCACGGGACGCAGAGACTTCGATTCTTTTTAATTCGTCCATGAATTTCATTGCATTTTTCTAGAATTACGTTTGAAGCTTGTAGGACGTCGCTAATTATTAGCTATGTCATAGATCGGCGTGAAGTGTTGTTACATTTCGTAATTAAAATTCCAAGTCTAGACATAACGGATATTAAATCTCAAATTAGCTAGTACGTATTGATTAGACACATTAGCTTCGGGTGCCTTGTGTGAAAATTGATTCTTTTCAATTAGTGCTTAGATGGCTTCGTCGAAACCATCTATTTCAGCCAAAATATTTTAAAATTATAAATGCTCTCTCTACTAATTTAAAGAAGCATCGATGATTAATTTTGATAAATGAGGGTAAAGGAGGTAATTATGCTAATATTTGAATTTAAGGGTGATATTTCGTAACTTTATTTGATATATGATTTGTCACTTGAAAATCTGAAACTATTTTAAACTCGTACCCGCTTCTTTCTCAATTGTAGTTTACTCATTGTCTCTAAGTAAATTTTCAATGGCTGCACTCGCACTTAAATTAGTAGATTGACGTTCTTCTGTTATTCTTTTTCTGCATCGCATTTTTAATTTCTTTATTTTATACTTGAAAACTTAATTTCTAGTGGATTTAAAAATTATATTGTCAGGACAACACATTTGATTGTACTGTGCGTGCATAGAAGTTTTGGGTCCCGTCACAAATGACTTTTCTGGGGCCCCCTCCATATTGTCTACCCCTATATTTCACACCTAATTTTAAAATATTGGACTCTCTTCAGATTCGGGCCCGGGCCAACAGGTGTCTCCCCCCCCCCCCCCAACTGTACATGCCCCTGCAGCTGCATATAAAAACGATTAGCGATTTGATGTTGGTTAATAAAAAAAATTCCATTTTCTTTTTGTTACTTAGTGTTTCTAACTTTTAAGTCTTAAGATTTTCTCCTGATGGGGGAAGATTTCTATTTACAATTTATAATTTGATTGTAGAGTTTCAAATGTTTTTTAAATGTTACATTTGAAAATGTTTTGTATTTAATTTTTTATAAAAAAGTATTGTTTTATTTTGTGTACTGGTAATGGTTTAACCGAGTTCCTTTTCTATTTTAGGTAAGTGATGGGAATTTTCATTGAAATCTTTTTATCTGTGTAATGTAAGTTGCAGAACCGCTTATCATCTCCTTGTGTTTTCTGTGACCTTTTCTGAGAGTAATTTCTCAAAAGCTTCGATTTTTGACATGTGTTTCTTCAGTATTTGCCCCTAAACTAAAAGTGTTGTTTTGTAAAAATTGAAGTTACAGTTCATGTACATTGTAGAGCTATTGGTAATGATTTCGATATTGGAAACGTTACATTATATTTATTTTCCTTGTGTTCTTATGCTCTGTCTGATCCATTTATAATGAGTGCAAAGCATTATTTCAGTGTCACCAAGGCTTAATTTCTAACAAAAAACGAGCTCTTTATTCGTCGAGGCTTACTTTCATATGTAAGAAGTCCGATATTATGCGTTATCTTTTAATTTTGCGAAAAGTTCAAAAATAGAGTTCATGTCATCCACTTTTAGAACGTCTTAATTTTGAGGCGTTTTTCCTGTTATGTATTGAACTTTTTTTCACTACTTGGCGCTTTCTCACTAATTCCACGTATTACACATGATATAAATGATGTTTCCGCTTCAAGGTCATCCACTATCTCTGCATGGTCAAGCTTAAACGATAGTTGGGGCAAACCTAACGTGGCAGCTTTGCAATGCTGCGATTAAGATCTGCGTAGCCTTCACAATGCTGTCAGGTTAGGTTTGCTGTAACTATAGTTGTCTCCGAATTTTTGCTTCCGTTCATCATTTGCCATTATGGTGTTGCCTAAGAGTTTTTTTTTTCTTTTTTGTTTGTGTGTGTGTGTGGATTAAAATGCTGATTCCCCCCCCCCCCTCAGGAAATACCTTTAATATCTGCTAATTATTACAATAACTGAGAAAAAAATGTTTTACAATTTTTTTTTTCTAAGTTTCATTATAATAGTAAGTAGCATGTTAAAAAACTAGTAATAGATATGCTCTGGAATTTTAACGCTTCAATAACTTAAACGTATGCTACAATATGTTATTTGTGCATTAGTAAAGTGATCTCTATTACCCACAATGCTCTTATAAATGCGTTTGTTATTCAGTCAAACACGATAATGATTAAACCTTTGCTCATTATCCTGGAAACTGACGCAGTAATCGGAACTGGTTAATCTGCGAGTCGTTTAACCCTTGACGCTTAAAAGTGCTAATTTTCGTGCTCAAATTGAGGAATTGTACTGGTTAATGTTATGCCGTTTCTTGGCTCTGAATACGAAATTGAGTCGGCTAGACGTGAGGGTTGCATGAAGTCATCTATGAGTTCATAATGATCTCCCTTCTCGTGCTTTTAAATTAGGTTAGTCATTTTAGTATTGCGACGTGTTTAAATATGTGTATGATTTTGAATTGTTCATGTTAGTGTAGTGAATAGGTACTGTTCAATCTAATTTAACGGAAAGTGTGCGCTAGTTTCTAGCAGAGTTGTGGAGTCGAAGGAAAAATAATAGACTCCGACTCTTTTGCCTCAAAATCAGTCCGACTCTAATTCTGACTCCGCAAGCGCTGGCAGAGTTGCGGAGTTTGCGGGAAAATGACCGACTCCGTCTGTTGAAATTGTAAACCTTTGACTCCCGACTCCGACTTCTTTACCTCAAAATCAGTCCGATTCCGACTCCACAACCCTGGTTTTTAGTCCTTTTTTTTTTTTTAAATTTTCAAATTAATATTGTAAACGAACTTTTGATTTCAAAGTGCAAAAATTATGACATTGTGATAAGAAGAAAAAAATCTTAAAAATTTATATATTTGTTGTACATTTTATTTAGCCGTTCTTGTTTAACATCCTGCGATAAGTTTTGATACATTTGAGATAAAATGCTCTTTTAACGAAAAGTAAACTAAGTTGATGGTATTGAGTAAAAAATTAATTATTTTTGTTGGATACTTTAAAAAAGTTGTTCTGTTGAAGTCGATGTTTGAATTTGCAGAAAAACTTGTATTTCCATTGCGAAACCTTTTATTTTTAGTGACATATAAGTTAGAATAAAATCACTTGGGCAGATATGAAATAAACGTTAAGACGTAAATCTAGGGAATGTTTCGTAATCGTCTTAAAGAACTTCCTTCCTTTTCTGGTCTGAGAGATTAGGAAAGGCATTACGTTTTTTTTTTTATTTTTTGCTTTTATCTAAACCTTGCCTTTGCTGCACAGACTTACATACCTTGCTCCTCTCTCGGCGAAGACAGAAAGATATTGCTGGTTGCATGTTTTTATTATTTTCAACTGACAAAAGACTGGAGATTTTAGTTTTGTTATTGAGTTTTCTGGCTCTCGCTCTTTTCTTTATTCTGTTTCTTTTTCCTCTGTCGTAAAGTTCTTGCGACACTGCGTTTAAAGGTATTACAGGAATGGTCGATAGTCTTTCTTTTACGACCTGGATGACTCTCTGGGAGAATGTGTGTATGGGGACCGAATAGCCTGCGTTTTTTTTACTTAACCGAAATGCGGGCAGCATCATTGTAACTCTTCTCTTGCTTTCGCGTTTTCTTGCTTCCGTGGTCTTTTAAAACAGATATCGTTGTCTTCCATATCTGTACATTAAAGCCATTAACACGTGCGAGGCTTTAACGTTCAAAGCCGTTAAAAGCATTAGAGGATGTGGTTTTTTATCAGTAAGTTTTGGGAGAGTATCCGTTGTAGAATTTGCTAAGTTAGTATAGCTGAACAGAATTTCTTTTTGTTATTTTAATCTAGTTGGAAAAAAAGAAACTTGATTTTCTAATCCATCTTGTGCTGTGAAAGAGTGATAGGGTAGTTTGACCAGTAAGGGGCTGTCCATAAATGATATCACACTTTTTTCAACCTTTTTTTCACTCCCCACACCCTTGTCATAGTGCCTCACACTTTCACCCTGCCTCCCCCCCCCCCTTTGTCACGTGTCACGCAATTTTTATTAAAATTTTTTAAAAGAAAAGCCGTGATGGCACATTTCTTGTTACCCCCTCTCTCCTTCCCTTGTCACCAACTATCACAATTTCAGAAATGCCCTCCTCCTAAAAGTGTGATATCATTTGTGGATAGCCCCTTAATGAAACCACACTTTCATTTTCAGAGCCTGGATTACATGCATATGCAAATGCAATTTTATATTTTCGCTTCCTTACACGTTATGCCTATAAATGAGTAAAGAGTCGTTTACAAATGCAGTCGCGCTTTGAGGGGGGCAGGGGGTTTGTGAAATTGTAATAGTTTGTGACAAGGGAGAGGGGGATACAATAAGCGTGATATTACAAATTATTTTTTGTAACAATGTGCTTTTCTAAAAGAACGTGACATGTGACAAAGGGAGTAGGGATTAAGGTGAATTGTGTGAAGAACTGGGTTATCTTACGTAGCTTCATCTCATTCAATCACGGCATTAGAATATGTGTTTGCAGCTTTTCCTGCAAAGTTACTCTTTGCGAAATTTTTGGAAATGGAATTTGCAACTTAGCAGCCTCTTCCTCCTGTGACTAGATTTTATTCCATTCATTGAAAAGGGTTATATTTCTTTGTGCCTTGCGATCTTGTCCTGTGTGGATTAATATGCTTTCTCCTTTGACAAATGTCGAAGGATGAAACAATTGTTTGGTGCTTCTTGGCAGTGATTCAAACCATTCGTTAACGTCGTCAAGTTTACGACTTACTAGTGTCAAGAAGACAGCAGATCATTTTTAAAAAACTCTCTTTGAAAACTATTGCCCCATTGTTCTTGAGGCAATATCGCGCAACATGTTTTAAAAGTGGAAAGCTTGACAGTTACTCTAGTTTGCAATCAGTATCGCCTCAGACAGAAGCTCTGATCTTTAAATGCTATACTTTCTGCTATGGATATGAAATTTTATTGGTGTGAAATAGGCTGTTTTGATGAGAGATACCTTAATTGAATTTTGGTTGTTCAGTAAAACTCTGCCGTGGGAAGATAAAACGCAATAGGGGAGATCGGGGAGTATGCAAAGGGGTAAGTGTACAAATGTTAAATATTTTTTTCGTTTTAGGTTTGACCGCTCTGAGTGAGCTGTCACGTAACCACGTACATGCCTCGCTACTGTCAGTGTATTTTCAGTGAAATCTGCCAAACCAAACGTGTTACACGAGAGAAAGTTGTTATTTTGCAGTGTTAAGTAATTTTTTTCATTCTTAGTTATTTTCTTATAACACATATAGTAGTAGAGTAATTTACCAAAACTTATTAATATTGAAAAGCCCATGCTTCTACGCAACAAATGGCGTCTTATTCGGATTATTTTATGAAACCATTTTTAAACTAGTGTAACTTGATTTCAGTATGGCGAGTTGGGGCTAGTAGGCGAACTTTTTTCGGGATAAGTGTACGAATTCGCATATTTACCCCCAAGTTAAGTTTTTAGAGTTAAAATATTAAACAATTGAAATTTAGATTCTGTAAATTGTCAATTTAATGAAATAATGGCATTAAACACTATTCTTGAGTTAATCATTTCTTAATTTCTTATAGACGTATTTAAACAAATGCCAACATACGTGCTCTCCTTTCCGGAAATGAGAAAATACAAGAGAAAAAACAAGAACAGGAAAACCGCACAAGATGTAATGCTGCATGTGTGGTGCATTTCTTAGTGGGTAGATTACAGCTGAAATGTTTTCAGATTTTTAAAAGGATTTTGCTAAAAACACTATGTTAAAAGAAAACCCTCTGAATCTCTTACTAGACATTTACGACTCCCACGTCAATAGAAGGGCTTGATTTTAGTAAGGAAACTACTGCACTACTAAAAACGAGCTGATGTGTGCATCACATGACTTCCTTTTACTCCAATTTAATGTCATTTCCCCATTATTCGCTATTTTAATGTGATTCAATATTTATTCTCTAAATATCACCAACAATGGCCAAATTGAAACCAAAAAAAAAAAAAAAAAACTCCGCCAAATTTGTCGCCAAGTTGGCGACAAAACTTGGCGACCAAAAGACTGGCGATATATCGCCAAGTGTCCGACAAATTATAACGCCACTTGAGTTTACATCGAAATTAACAATGATTTCCCCCCAAAAAGGTGCAAAAGACCCCCTTAGGAACATCCGAAAGCAACCAAAAGGGGAGGTGCACAACTAGACCCCACTACGAGTCTATGTACCAAATTTCAACTTTCTAGGACATACCATTTTTGAGTTATGCGAGATACATACGCACATACGCACATACACACATACGCACATACATACAGACGTCACGAGAAAAGTCGTTGTAATTACCTCGGTGATGGTCAAAATGGATATTTCGCGTGTCTATACATTCTTAGGCACTTTTCCGCATGTGGTCGAATCGAAAAAAAAAACTCAACATTCATTTGGGGGTGAGCAAAATGGAAATTAAGGGCGATTTTTGAGTGAAAATTTTTTCGCGAATACAATACTTCCTTTTTTGTAAAAGGAAGTAATAATAACACTACTTTCTTTCCCACCATATTGTTGCCATAAGTTACTGCCTCCTGATAACTGTCTACATGGCCCATGTCCATTGAAAAATTATGTTGAATCCGCCTGTGATTCTTGGATTATAAATGATCCAGGAAAGCCAATGACGATTTACGACGAACCAACGGTGGTAACAGTTACTTTACCACAAGAAGAAATCCCCATAAATATTATGAATGGTTTCAAAAGAACTATTGTGTTTCCCAGCAATTCAAACATTTTTCAGGACTGTAACTTCATGCCAAGTTATATCACTGATCGGTCAGGCTCCCAATCACCTGGATCTATGAGTGGATCTGTTTGCCCCATCAGGTGCGACCATGTAGGAAGAAAGTAATAAAACTGGATGTACCGGTCCTAGAGCAGATTCAGTCGCTACTTCATTCAAAAATTCAGATTTAGAGTTTCTTACTGAAGATAGCGCTGTACGTCTCTCTGAGCATTACTCCAGATCATATACGACCTTATCCTAATGCTGGATAGGGTCAGATTAAAAAAGGATGGAAACGAAAGAGTTCTACAGCAATACTCTTCAATATTCCAAGTCAAAAGGGGTTTTCAGGAAGAAAGAATCTCAGCAGGAAAACGCAAATCATCTCAAAGAGTCCCCAAAGCTTACAAGAAATCTCTGAATCCAAGAAAAAAGGCATGTAAAACCCAAAAGAAACAAAGAAGAACGGAGGCAAATAAAATCGTTCATTTCAAATAAAGTTTGCATTTTTCAGCATTTACTTCTAAAATCAGTTAAACCTTCTATATGGTATAACATACCTAATTTTAAAGCAATTGCAATACTAATTTCGCTTTTTTTCATTTATTGGTAAGTTTTACTTGCTTATTTAAAGCATCATTGGCTTTTTGTGAACTTTTTTGTGTCTGTTAAAAATACGACTTTATTGCTGATACTATACAAATCATACAAGCAATAAAAGAAAATTTTTCTATTTCATTTACAACCTTTAGAAAAAATAAAATTTAAAAAGTTCGCCAACTATCCCCGGTCTCCCCTACTATCTGCAAATTTTCCAATTTGTATTTTTTGTCACTTTTGTCATCTATTCTAGAAGACTACCCTGAGTGCATTTATCCTACCCTTTAATAGCCTTTTAGAATTGCACTAACAGCACATAGTGTGGTAATTGACTTCCCTGAATAAAAGATAGAACTCTCTAAAAGAATTTTCCAAGACTGACCAAGAAACTGCAGCGTAAAATTCTGAGAAAAGGTCAGTATGAAAAAAAGTTGATTGCAAAAATTGGACTGGAATAGCTATTGGATGTTGAGGTACAGGGGTTCCTGCAAATGTGTGTCAAGTTAGAGAAGTTTTCGTCAATTTAAATTAGTATTGGGCCAACCATTAGACCAAAAAATGTCGAGTTACCAAGGTAGTCGAGTTACCAAAAGCGTGAAAATCGACTTGCCGTACATATCAGCTGAGAAAAATGGTTTTTCAAGTCTCAACATGGCTCTTCCTTGTCATCTTTAACCTTCTGGTGCCCATGGCAAAAACCATTTGCTGGAATTTGAGTTGCATGCATTCTTAATACATGGCTAAGCCATCTTCATCTTAGTATGATTGGATACTGTAACAGCTGCGCAAAGTCCTCTCTAGAGATCAATTTTAAACTTATTTGAATTAAAATCTCCAGTTTGAAGGTTTCTATGCTTCAGAGGGGAGTAGGGGTTGATGATTACTTAATTGATGAAGTCATGAAAAAGGTATTTTAACTATTGCCCATGTTTCGTGGTTTTGAGAGTACACCCTGCAAATTTATGAGGGCTGTCCTAAAGTCTTAGCTTATCTTCGTTCCATGACAACGCCCATAAAAGTGTTCGATAAAAATACCATTTCAATGATGCTTCTCACTGTGAAGTAAATTGAAAATGTTTTCTCAATTTAAGTGGTTAATTTTTAATTTGAAAACCAAATGATGTTATTGGGAAACGAGATATACATGTATCAGAGCAATGAATTTAAATTGTTCATTTTAATTTGGAAATGAAATGGTTTTTATAGGGAAATGAGATATAATATCAGAACAATGGTGAGACTAGTCCCACCTCCTTCAATGTCATGAAATTGAACTTGTAACTCGTAGGAAAGTCAGTGGAAGGTTAGATCAATGTGAAAGCACTCATTTTCGTGTGCCCGTTGTACTCGAGAAAAAATTTTAACCTCAAAAAATATTTCAGTGCAAAACTTTCGGTTCTGTTCCTATGAAATTCGCAAAATTACCAGTAATTTCGTTTTCGCGAAAATCACGGCTCGCAAATTTAGTTTCTTTTACAGTACTTGTTTGGTTTTTGTGACGCAAAAGCGCTTGTCGACTATACTGCGAAGAAAACTTTTTATGATCATTATCATGATAATAAAATACAACACAATAGTGCCCAACCTTTTTTAAACGGGGCACCGCACCTCGTTCAAAGGTGAATTTCGCGAGCCAGAACACATAAAAATTCAATATGTTTGAATGTTTTTAGATTATAATGCAGAAGGGGTGGGGAGAAATTTCGAATCAAGAACTGTTCTAATCGTTACTGCATACTTATTTCACGGATACTGGATATAAAATGAATGAAACTGGTAAAACGGAGATTTTACATTTGTGAGTTGGGGCAAACACCTAACCTTGATCGTATCCTAATCTCAACATTACGATACTGCCAGTTAGGTTTGCCCCAACTATCGAGTTCTCGCATTTATCATCATTTTGTGGCGCACAAAAATTTTATTTTTAGTTCAGTTTTAGTTGGAACTACCATCCTTGATGAGTGTTTTTCCTTTCAATCAATGGTTTTATTAATATTATTTCCTGAGTAGCAACATGAAGAAACAAATATTTTGAAATGAGACTCCTGTGTTTCAAAGTGTATCTTTCAATTCCGTAATGGACTTCTCGAAATGAAGTTCCGGATTTCTGTATCCAGCCGAAGTCACGTATTCGGTGGATCGTTTACTTACGCATTGAATAAGACGGGTAAATAACGCCACACAAAATATATTGCATTAGGTTGTCACCGTCGCTGTTATGGGGGACACGTGACTGGCTTTGAGAAAAGGATCTCTCTATAAATGGCAATCTCGCTCCTTGCTTTTCAGTTTGACGTCCATCTTCGATATAAGTAATCTTTTCATATCTTTTTTTTTTGACGTTTGAAAAGATTGCTTGCTTACAACATGGAAACTGAGTTTCGTTTTCTCGTTGTCACTCTCCCTTCAACTTGAACTTCATTTTTCTGGTATTAATGGGAAGACTTGTATGTTAGCTCCATCAGTTTCTTGTACAAAATTGATGCGTGCATAATTAGCATAATTTATTCAACTTTTTAAAAGTGAAACACGGAAATAAGACAAACTCGCTGGGTAGAACACATATAAAATTTCAAAATATTTAAAATTTCTCTAACTATGAGAAGACATGGAAAGGTAAATAAAATTAAAAGCAAACGTTGTTGTTATCATCATATCATCACTGTGCTTCTTTTATTAAATTCTTCTGTTTTTCAGAAACTAATTTTGTAACATTGTCATTATCGTACTTTTCGATTTGTAATGTTAAATAAAACGACGGACCACAGATATCAGCTTCGCGGTTCGGGCGTGGCTCGCGGGCCGTAGATTGGGACCACTGCTCTAATCTACCCCCACAATTCGTTTCTTTTCTACTATGGTAGTGTGTGTTAAATGATTAACTCCGTTCCATAGCAAGGCTACCGTTGAAAGAAGGTTTTATCGTAAAAAATTAGGCATGTGCTCTAGTGCTGTCTTCGAAGTTGATAGCTTTTTCTTTTCGTATTTATCTCGTGTAATCTCTACTATTAATTTCATCTCTTTTCTTGCTATTTTCAATCACAAAATTTTTCCTTGCGATCAAAAATAGCGGGAAAAGACATAAGATTTTCTCCCTGACTGTTCGGAAAGAGCGTTTATCGATGGTGCCATGATTAGAATGATTTGAATGAAGAAATCATAAAAGGGCCAAGCCAGGAAAAAGTCAACCCTTTGTCCCGCACGTGACGGTTCAAAAATTTAATGAAAAATAATCATTTTTAAGGGTAATGACGAAATTTTTTGCGAAAGAAATCAAACATAAGTTCGTCATTTGTCGGGCGGAAAAAATTTGTTCATTAAGATATTAAAGTATTTTTTAATGAAATATATGAGGCGTCACGTGCGGGACACAATGACCGTTTTCTGCGAAATGGCCTGTCCAAAAGTGTTTTCAACGATGAAGTTTCCTTTTTCAAAAACATGGTTGTGCAGATTCTAGCAAAGAAACGATGCAACTTGCGTCAGTGATTCAGTTGGTTATGAAGGGAAAAAGAAGACTTGAGGTCCAATTCTTAATGCGTACCATCAAAAAGATTTTTAATTTTGACGAGACAAATTTGTTGTGCCAAAATGGCACATAAAGGAAAGAAAGTGTGTGTTCGAGTATTTCAAACTGTTAATGATAATTTTATGGTCAGAGCCTGCTTTGATTTACTACTGCATACTTTTTTTTTATTTGTAAAAGGACGTATCATAGGTACGCATCATTTTTAAAGGGTTACGTTATGATGTTTGCCATCACTTGAATATTCCTTCACGATTATATCATTTATTTTTCGGATTCTCAAAAGAACATTTGACATTCCGTCCAACTCTTCGAGCATTCCGAAGAATATGCTTTTAAGAAATAAAGATTTCAGAGAATTGCTTTTCTTGGTTCTGCCATTTCTGCAAAAGAACCTTTAAGGTTTATTTTTCGCATAAGAAAATGGTATTTTAGGAACTCGAAATGGCCACGTAGAACTTTTCTACTGTAAAAAGTTAAAAACGAAAAATAATATGAAATGAAATGGAAAGACGGTTGATCTTTTCCTCCATTTTTCGCTTACTGCACTGTTTTATCTTCTTTCTCAGATTCTTACGTACGCATTTCAACAACACTAGTATTTAGATTTTTGCACACTCCCCTCCTCGTCGCCATCCTTTAATACTTTTCATTTATGTGGTGTTCTGTTAGACAATTCTTTATTCTATGAGAAAACTAAAATGAAATAAGAGGGAAAAAAAGACATAAAATGAATAGAATCGAAGTGAAGAGGAAGAATCTTTCTTGGGAGAGAAAAATTTATAGCCGGAGCAAGAATTTCCGAGTCATCTGTTAATGGAAGTTCTTTCTTTTTTTTTCAAAAGTTTTTCTTTTTGGTGTTTATTCCTCCAATCATTTTCATCTTTTGTCTAACTTCTTTTTACTTGATGTTTAAAATTTGTTCTTTGCATGTGTGGCGATAAAAAAAATATTTTGTTTGGGCATAATTCTTCGAATTTGAAAGGTTTCTTAGATTTCCCACTTCTTAATCTTTCTGCATTTTTCGGAATGAAAACTTGATTTTTTTAGAGAATGTTTGTAACCGAACAGGGATGCTCATGCGATTTTCTGTTAGTGTCTTAGCTTAAATATTTAGAATACAGAGTGAGATCTTAAAAATTCAGCAGTCAGACTGAGGTCTTAAATATTTAACAGACAGACAGAGATCGGAACTGTTTATAATATACGCTGAGAAGTGTTTTTTTTTTTTTTTTTTTTAAGTTCTCTATATCTGATGCACTAATATATAAATATTTTATTTCTGAATTTCCGAACTAGTTTGTGCCTCGTGTTTTAATGTCTAAACAAATTCGCTTTTAAAGCGAAGCGTGGGTTTGAAACATTTCTTTAGAGAGCAATTATTAACACATTCCATTTAACTCGAAATTAGCATTAAAATTTCAATTCAAATGTGTTTTATTGACTGACCTTGGGGAGAAAGGAGCTTCAAGATGTTTGTGTGGGTTTAAATTTATTCTCTCAACTTAAATTATGATCAAGTAGCTAGTATTTGTCATGAGCGTCCTTTTCTTTGGGTAAAAAGTGATAACTAGATGGAAATAATAGTAGCTAAAGAAAATAAAGCACGAAAAAAAGAAGTTTTCAAAAATGTATAGCGTATAAATAACTAAACTTAAAAATTATTTCTTCATTTCAATACATTCGTGATCAATTTATAATAAACATTTCTTTCTTTGTTCTTGTAAAATATTAACTACATAATAATTTCTTGTATTGAAAAAAAAAAGTCTTCCCAATGTTTTGTGTCGATCCAAACAAATTTTGCAATATTTCCTTATTTTTTTTCTTAGTCGATTTTAATATAGGCAGAAGTGTTTTTAAGCATGAATAAGTGGCGTGCATATAATTTGATCGAATGCTTATTGTTCAAGCAAAATTTCATTGTTTGAATATTACGTCCGTCTTTTATTTCTTGTTAACTTCTACATTTGTCAATGAACTAGACATTTCACTTATTTTTAAAGGAAAACTTTCTTCCTAGAACATTGAGCAACACCGACTTCTCCTTCATCATCATCATTATTATTTTTTTTTGGTACTGTTTTGGCAACTTAGTAAAATTTAGCATCATAAACGGTATGATTGGATTATAATGTAGCAGTAAATTTGAGAAAGTATTATCCAAGTACAGATTCGCTGTATAAAATGGATACGGTAAATAATTTAATAAATTTATTTTAGACGAATTTTTTTATGCTGAGCATGCATTTCAATAATTTTGTGAAGTCTGCGTTTTAGCGATTGGGAATTTCGTAAAGGGTTCGTTTTCGCTGGTGCGAATGTTTGAAGGCCCAAACAAAGCTGATGGCTGTTTGGGATCACAAAACTCTGATCGCTTCACGGAACAATTGCTATATCAAACATTTGTAAATGCAGCTAGTTGTTAATGCAAGAACAAACCGTCCATTCGTTTTACACGAAGCTAAGTAATTCTACTTTCCGAAAAACTGTTATTTATCTTTTACCAGTCCTTTTAAAAATTACACTCTCGTTGGGGGGGGGGGGCACAAATAAGGATTGCTGTTAACCATACCCTTTCTCAGAAAAAAAAAAAATTGTAGTTGCGCTAATGAAAGGAGAATTACCAGTTTGTTCAAATGAATCAGAACTGTAAACTGTTGAGAAGAGAATATGAAGGTATAAACAGGGATCAAATTTCCTGACCTTTCTTAAATTTCTTTCTTTTTTTCTTTTTTGAGAAAATTTCAGACTTCTATTTACTTAAAATTGTTTTGCTTTTCCCCATTTTTCCCTTATTGTAAACATAAAAGTGCATCAAGTAAAGTACGCTTGCTTAGCCGATATTATTTCATCAATCTTTATTAACTAGAAAATCGCCCTTCAAGGTATGACGGGCGAAAATTGCTTCTACATTTGAACGAAGCTATTGCCTGTTTGGTGATATAATGATGGTTAAAATTTTAACCCTAACTCCAGTTGATTAACTCTAAACTCCAGTAGATAGCATTACTTGTTGACCACTTTTTCGTTTCTTCATTCTCCTAAAATGACTCTTACCAGTAAAACAGTTAAGATATCGGATCCAGTTCAGCCCTGTCAAAATAAAGCATTTCCCTGTATGTCAAATATTACCAAAAAATATTATCAAATTATCATGGCGTGGATCGAGTTTCATTAATGATGACGTCAACTTAACTCGATCAGTGAATTCGCTATGCTATACACTAGAGACGTATCAAGTACTCGGTAACTACTTGGTACTCGCCCAATTTGCCGAGTACTCGCTACTCGGCCAAATTTTGATATCAGATACTCGGCCAATACCGAAAAAATGCAAAAAAATTGAATATTGTCGAAGACAGTTATTAAAATTTATAAAAAAGTGCAAGCATATATAATATTCTGATATCATTTACAATTCAAATTTAAATTTTGAGAATAATGAAGTATGTAATGCTTCAATGGCATAAATCTTTATTTTAGTGTCCCCAAAGTTAATAAAACTTATTTATTCAAAATGGATTTTTGCTACAAACAAAAACTAGTTATAAGAAATATAAAAATACCTTTTCTTAAAAAATAAAAGGAAATAAAACAACGTTAAAAGCAGTGCAGGAACACTGCAGTCACGTGTTTTGGCGTTACAAGGAATTAATTTTCCAATGCACAAAATGTGAGCTCGTGGATTTAAAGGCATCCGACAAAAGTCGGATTTTTTTGTCGAATGTCTTTAGATTCTTTAGCTCACAATTTATGCACTGAAAAAGACGTTCCTTGTAATGCAGAAACACGTGTCTGCAGTGTTCCTGCATATTTGTTTTATTTGCTTTTAAAAATTATTTATGTTTGGCGGACTAGAACTATAATAGATTGGTACAATTTGTTTTAATGCCAACTTGATCAATCATACCTTTTATTTATTTATTTATTTTTAATTTTAAAAATATTTTTTTTTTTGTAAAATTTTTGACATAAACAAACTTTTTAAAATAATGAGTAATTAAATTTCAGCAGGAATTTAGTTTTAAAAACTATTATACACTGTAACAAATTTCGGAAACGTTTCTCGATAAATCAGAAACGTTTCCGAAATAGTAGGAATCCTTCATCCAATAGCGAACTCCTCATTATTCAGAAAGCTTTTTGTTATTTCAAGAAATCTAGAAGCGGAAGTGATGACGCAACGCTTCGAAACGTATTTCATCCTTCCAACACGAGCGCCAATGAGTCTGGAAATATTTTTTTCTTATCTATGGTTGCAGCATTGGAATGCTTGTTATTTCATGTCTAGAGAGTAGCAAAATGTGTCGAAACTAATTTTACGCCTTTGCATTTTGGACTGCCCTTGATTTTTTAGACGATGTACGCAGCTATTAAGTTAGTTAATAACCATTTGCTTCTTTACAATTTCCAGTGCTACTATAATTAGATATATATTGTGTGTTCAAGCGTGAATAGTTTCAACACGTTTATACTTAATGAAACGAAACCCTTTGGATTACTTATTCAGTTGTAATGGAGGTACTTAGATTTTCTTCCGCTCATGTTCTCTTGTAAGTATTAATGAATATTTTAAAACATGTTATTATATACATTTATATTTTTGTTGATTTGCATTTGATGAGGCTCCAATCGTAACTGTTTTTGGGTTTATCGAATTACTTTATAGTTATCCTACATACCTATGTGCGCGGTGTACTATTTGTTGTAACCAACCGAAACTGATTAATTACGCAAAAGAAAAAAGATTTATATTTGAGAAGCGATCACAGAAAAGTTATTTCGAAATAATTGGATGTACATACATTTTGGTTCAAAAAGAAAAAAAAAAAATCAATTGTTTAATTCATTAAAAATATGGTAATGCAAATGTTTTCTAGTATTGTAATATGCTTCACAAAAAATGTGCCAGTATTATAACTATATATTTTTTTATTATAATTTATTCATTCATTTAAAAAATATTTATACCATTATAAAATGACCCAGTTATCTATTAGTAAGCAACATAGTTATGCAATTAATTCATGTGCTTATTCATTTTGTTAAGTGTGGTTGACAATAAAAAATTCCTTGACATTAGTTTACCTCACCAATTTCTCTGTTGGCACTTTTCGGTACACTTTGTACGTCAGAGAAATTGACTTGAGGTGAACGAATTCCGGAACGCGAAGGGTAGGTAAGTTCTGTCAAATTTTATTCGAAAATAAAAGCTATCAAGTTTGATACAAGATATGTTTTTAAGTTCTGCATTAAAAATACAATATGTTGATAATTTTGTCTTGAAAATATTGAGAGAAAAACTGAAGTTTAAGATTATTTAACAAACAATCCCACTTTTGAGAAAGCACCCTCCTTTCCTCCCCTGACGATTTTGTGATTAGGAATGAAACTATTATATTATTTCAGAAATTATCAAAAATTTATAAATTTGCATATGTTATGCTGTTAACCATGCTATTTGTCATTAGAAATTCAGAAAAAAAAAAAAAAAATCCACGAATGATTCTAAAATTGCTTGTTTCATTGCTCTTATATATGAAAGAATTGAAACTGATATGGTATGCAATACTAGAGTAAAGAATCATATTTTAGAAAAAATCACGGAAAAAGGATTCCGAAATTCTCGGAAACGTTTTTGAAAATTGTTTGGAGAATTCCGAAATACTCGGAAACGTTTTCGAAACTTTCATGAACCACAGCTGCACAGAATACTCAGAAACATTTCTGGAAATTACGTAAAGAGGATTCCGAAATACTCAGAAACGTTTCTGAAAGTTACAGAAAGAGTATTCCAAAATACTCAGAAACATTGAAAGAGGATTCCGGAATACTCAGACACGTTTCTGGACATTACAGAAAGAGAATTCCGAAATAATCAGAAACGTTTTTGAAAATTTCATGAACCGCAGCTGCACGATATACTCAGAAACGTTTCCGGATTTTTTTTACAGTGTATAGACAAGAAGGTCTGTACTACTATTCCGATAAGTTCAAAATTCATTACATATGTGTCGGTGGTTCTTCTTAAAACATAGTTAGTGCTCGGTAACTCGGCCGAGTAGTGAAAGGCCGAATACTCGATAACTCAGTACTTGGCTGAGTAGTGAAAGGCCGAGTACTCGGCTACTCGGCCAAAGTGCTACTCCGTACGTCTCTACTATATACTATAAGGATGTCATTCCTTTGAAAATAATCTTGAGTGAGCTAGTGCACACACACACACACACGTACGATCAGGAATCGAACGTGGTAAAATTATTTTAACCAACATTTACTACTGTACCTTTCATAAATACTCTGCATTTATTATTATTTTTTTACGTTTATCCGAGTATGAAGAAGTTTCTTAGTGCAAAATGATATTATTTTTGCAAAATTTGAATTTTTACACATTGCTCTCATGGCTGATTAAAGTTGACTCTTCAAGTTTGAATCTGTGCAATAAAATGTTAAAATAGAATGTACGATAGTAATAATTAATTATAAAATTTGTAAACGATAAAAGTATTGCTTTTAAAGTATAAAATTGCAATAATGTGCTTTAATTATTTTTTTGTGCCATTTGTTTTTTCAGCACAATCGTTACATTTCTTGTACATTTCAGATTATGACACACACATACATAGCAGTGGGTAAAATGTTGTATATATTTTCTGTTTATCGTCTTGTTCTATGAAGCGTTTTTACTTCTAACGAGGTAGTTTTCTTTGAAAATGTTTTGTGTTAAAATTTTACATTCAATTTTATGGTGACTTTTGCTTTCCATCAGCACATTTTATTTTTTATCTCTGTATTTCTTTTTAGTCAAAAATAATTTAAGAGCTCGTACTTAGTGATTGTATCGCCAAAATACTTGTTTGTAATAAGCTACAATGGAGGCAGTGAGAAGCAAAGGGATTTAAATGCCAAGATTAAAAATTTGCAGTAAAAATGGTAGGAGAACCTCTCCTCTGCTTTGGGGCAAGAGCTAGTACACGAAGCCCTGGTATGTTCTGCTATACATAATGATTTAGCAAAAATAAATAAATAAAAGCCTACTTTGGACCTGAACTTTAAATCCGTTTTACTCAAAACTTTAAAAAGTCCACTTACATCCCTTTACTTCTCACTGCCACAATTCTAAATTGTTGCATTCAATTTTAAGAGTGGCTTTTGCTTTTATCAGCCATATTTTATTTTTCAATAAATTTTCCTAACAAAAACAATTCAAAAGCTCATATTTCGTAATTCTGTTATCAAAATATTTGTTTTTAATAAGTTACAAAAGTTTTGCATTCAATTTTAGAGTTACTTTTGGTTTCATCAGCGTATTTTATTTTCAGTACATTCGATGCTCTTGTCAAACGCGTTTCCTATGCTTTGCGGATATTAAACATCAGAATTGTGTTAACATTTTTCAATAAGTCGCAGAAATTGCATTCAATAGATTTTTTTCCTTGCTGAAGCTTCTGATGTTTGTAGTTCCTCTGAGAATTTGGTCTTTATTTTGACTGAAGTAACAGTATTTTCTTCAGAGCATGCTAAAGTTGAATCATCAAAGTATTCCTCTTTCAGACATAAATGTAACTAAAGACGAAGCTTCTGCGAGATGATTGTACATTTGTTAAAAAGCTTCGGATGCATTTTTTAAGCCTCTGGCAATCTGCATTTACTGCGTCCTGCTGGAGTGGTTTTCTGGCTAATGATTCCTTTGCGTTTCTGGAAGGAATTTTTTTCAATGAAAATACAGGGCAGAGAAAAAGAAAATTCACGTCTTCCTTAGGCTTATTTGCTTAGTTTATTACGAAATATAATGTTTGCGCTATGGGGTTTCTCCAACTTTTGCTCGTTAGTTGTAAGGTTATCATCTTTCCTTTCGATATTTTGCGAGGGCGCTTAGAAACGTTTTATCTTTCTTGCTGGCTTGGAGCAATGGAAAAGTTTTAATGTTGGTTTCGTTCGAAGCAGAAATTATTTAGAAGCTGGGAAAAAGACATTGTTTATTGTTTTTATTTTCGCAGTTTTGAGACAAAGTATTAATTTATCTTCTACGGAAAGAAATTATTTTCTAAGTGCAAAAAGCTTTTGTTAGTCTGCCTTAAGCATACATAAGTTACTTCGTTAAACTATCATACTGAAACTATATATCAGGCCATGTGCTATATTTCTGGCTTCTCTTTTCAATTCCTACTATTACCTCAAAATTTCAAAATACCTTGTTCAAATCTTGCAACTCAATTTTGACCCACTTCTGTGATTGGTTTCTTTCGAACTTTCACATGCAACCTCTGACCCGATGACAGTGCAATATTCTATAATCAAATTAAATTAATTAATAATCACTAGTTTAGTCTAATTTTAATCAACATTTTTGCTTCAATCCGCCAGTATGAGAACGAAAAAACGCTCGCAAAAATTAGAATTAAATATCTATAGAGACCCCTGATTTTTCTGCATCAGATAAAATTTGCTCCAATATTCCAAGACAATTAGAGCATGCATTATAATTGTTTTCAACTAATTAATGCTAAAATATAGGTGAGCACTCAATTGAAAACCCATTGTTGATCTTGGTTAAGTTTTTATGGACTCGGCACGAAATTGAGTTATCACTTAATCGGCATTACAATTTGCGCCAAAAATGATGCCACTTGGCAATATTTCTTCAATTTATCGCCAAACCTATGGAACTCAATGTTAGAACTAATGCAGGTCAGGGAAATACTAATTACAAGTAAAGTTTAAAAAACTATGATAGTTTTGAATGAAAATTAGTGGAATAACGGTAGCAACGTTAGCAAGTTAGGCAAATAAAACATAAAATAAGAACTGTAATTTAAATTTTGTCTTGTAATTGAAACATTATGTGGAAAAAAAACGTCAGTCGCTAATTTCAATTTCAGAAATTTAAATATTTTCAAGTTTTCTGTTAATTAAAATCTTGTGATGCTGGTACATAATTAGAAGGCAAAAAAGTCGCATTAGGAAAAAATCATTTAACTTTTCTTAATTAAACCTCAAGTACCAAGATTTAAAAGAAAAGCTTCTGCTATTGGGGGGGGGGGGAGTGAAAAAGCGTAATAAGAGTAGTTTCTCCTACATTACCTATTCACTAGGTTTTCCCACGTTTAAACGTAACAAATTGGAGCATGTCAAATTTTATTTATTGCAAAATTCCGGTCTGTCAAGTGCGAGCCTGAAAAAAGAAAATACCTTAATGATTTAATTCATTTGATGATGAACTTCATATTGCACATGCTAGAACAAATTATAAATTTAATAAGCTAGATGTTTAAGAATTGTTGCAGATGTTTATTATTTCGCTCTTGTCACTTTCTCTGACGGCTCCCTCTTTTGCTGTTGCAACATTCTCTAGTAAATGTGAAGGATGCTCAACTCAATAAATTTATCATCCTTTTATGCTGTGTTGATAATTAAATGCAAGATTTTAAATTTGGTACATTTTATGCTTCGAAATTATGGAAATTAATGCTTACAGTATCTTGATTGTCTTAGCTTGTCAATATTAGAATTTTGGTTTAAGAGTGTCAAAACATTTATTTTTTTCTCCTACTTGAACCTTGTGTAAAATTAAATTAGTTTAAAACGATTGTTTGAAGAAAAAGAAAATCGTGTTTCATGAGGTGTTTTGTTCACTGTATATTTATTTGTAAAGAATCGGGGAAGAATCAAATTTGTATTTATTTAAATTAAAAAAAAAAAAAAACGATCTACAGCCCCGGGGGCTGAGAAGAAGGGAAAACTATTTCTAATTTGAATCCTGTTTCTACGAGAGTCACATGAAATATCATTCGTCAATTTTTCAGGAATAATGTACAACATGAAATTACACTTATTATTTTTTAATTAAAGGTCGTCTTCGCATTATAAAATTATCAAGTTTATAATTTCAAGTAACAATCCCTCCCCATTTTGTAATCCTAATTTTGTAATTAGTATCAAAATTAAACCTTGTGTAGCAAATTTCGTACAATCCGACCGTACGATAAATGGAGAAGAGAATCAAGCTCGCGCGAACTTATATGTACTGTAGTTTGAAGAGCTTGTTTTTCCAAAAGGCGTTTAGTCAAAAATTGACTTTTCGATGGAAAAGATAACAGATCAAGTATAACAATGTATTAGTAACAGGCAAAGAGAAGTTAGTATCCTAGCTTTGTCGTATTGAAAACGGGGAGGGGGGCTAAACTTTTTCGATCCTTTGATTTTTTAAAAATTTTCTCATGACACCTTAACTTATCTCTGTTATGTTATATGAATTGATACTTTGGACATTTCACGGCACCCATTTTAAAAACTCCTGGTTTGTCTTTTTTTTTTTTTTTTTTTTAATTTTATTTCTAAATAACTATACTTCCGAATTGTTTTTAACATTGGGAAGAACTAACTATTTATTTTTTCCTTGAATTTAATAATAAACCTTACATAACGAAATCGCATTGTTTTAAGGATGAAAATATTTCACTTAACGCCCTTTGTAAACAAGCTTTTTATTTTTCCGTAAATACTTTCTTGAACTTGAATAAGTATTACAGTGAAATCCCGTTACAACGAATACCAATACAACGAAATATCCGTTTCAATGAAAAAACAGGGTGGCGACAGATCAGGGACAAGTCAGGGAAATATCAGGGAATTTTGAAAAAATAACAAAAAATCAGGGAAAATTGATTTTATGAAGAAAAAAAAAATTTTTTTTTTGCTTTACAAAACTAAGTACTCCAATTCCCTACGCATTTTCCGCCAATTATTTGTTCAAAAAAAAAAGTAAATTAATGAAGTGAGATTATAGACTGCCGCATATTTGTGCATCTTTTTTCCTCAACGTCAAAGTATTGAATCTTACTTATTAACCACAGGATGAACTTCCTAAGATTGCTTCTGTGTCTGTTAGGTTGTTTATTTTACCTAGCTTGAAATTTCCTTTTACGCGTTCAATGCTACGTAAAATAAGCAACCATACAGGCAAAGAGAAAGCCTTCATTAATGCCTTAGCTCCTTTGCCTTTATTATATTGTCTCGAAGTAATTAGCGTACTGTAATCACGATTTCAAGAAGAAATCTTTGGTTTTTGAATTAATACTATAAAAGCTTAAAAGTTATTACTTCTTCGCGTTTTTAATTTAATTGCTCAAATTGAACTTTCAATAAAAAAAACTTTGTTTTTGCCGTTATACTATTTGTTGTCACTTGTCACCGCAGACTATAAAGGTTTTCTTTTCTTCAGACCTAAGTGATTCTTTAATTTTATAACCAAGATGTATTCTTCTTTTATATACAGTGACCTCTCACTTATACGCGACCAAAGGGGGCAGCGAAATTTTCGCGCACAAGTGAGATTCGCGCATAAGTGAAAACCCCCCAAAATAAGCTTAAATACAGTAAGTTATCAACAGTTATAGTAATACTAATAGTACACTACTGGTACTAATTAATAAATACGCACATAATTTCCATTTATGCATTGTAATAAAAATGTAAAATCTGAAGTTGCACGTTTTGTCATTTTTTATACACTGTACAGTATGTAAGCGAATTCCACAAAACCTAAAAACTGTCTCGTGATCAGTGTCCTAGTCTGTAAGAGTACAAAAGATCCCCGATAGGCTATGTCAATGCTTTCCGCTCATCACGACTTTTAGGAAGGTCAACCTTTTCGCATGTAACCCGTTCTCCCCTCTCGATATCAATCACAAGACTAACTGCACCCCCAATCGCACACTTGCGAGAAAAAAACGCGTTCTTGGAAACATTTTGAACATTGGAATAAAGGTGTGTGAAAGCATTCCAAGAGACATCAAGAAGGGTACAAATCTGTGAACAGGCGATTAAACTAAAACTTGAAAAAATTTTATCGCGCATAAGTGAAAGGTGCATTTTAGGTTTCGCGTATAAATGAAAAAGAGTTAACATTGTTTTCCTATATCGCTGGCCTGGGCCCGCGAGAAAAACGCGCGTAAGTGAAAAACGCGTATAACAGAGGTCGCGTATAAGCGAGAGATCACTGTATTTTGAAATTAACTAATTGCTTTTTTTTTCCCTTGCATTTCAAAGTTGTTTGTTACAAAAGCAATCTAAGATTTTTTTCCCCTTACATACTGAAATCATTTGAATTAGAGTTAACTTGTGCACTTAAGTAAATATCTTTATTTTTTATTGTTAAAATGCTGTATTCATTCATTAAAACCTATGTTCTTGATTAGAGAAAAGCTCCCTATGAATGGATGTCAAATGATTTCATCTGTTTCGCATAAATATGTCAATTAGTTATATAAGAATAACTACATTATTTCTATTCTTTCACTATTACTTGTTATTCTTGCAGCAATTATTATACTGTTTGAAAACTTAGTTCAAAATAATTTCAATTCCTTTTTAGTTCTATCATAAATACACGTATGTTTTTAAGAGTAATTTTAATAGTTTCTGAAAATTCTTATGCTAAGTGGTTTCTGGAAATAAAGTTTTTTTAAAAAAATTTTCTATAATCTTTTTATTGTAGAAAAATTTAATATACTGTTTTGTAGGGGTGTTTTCCCCCCAAAAAATTGACTTGATATATTTTTACCATTTTATTAAAAAAGTAGCATTTTTTAAAAATATATCTTTAGTTCAACAACTTTACACAACTTTAAACGTTTAAAATGCTGCATTTTATACAAACATGCAATGGATTTCAAGTAGAGCAAAGAAAGAAAACCATTATCATTGGTAACGTAAATCAGGGAAATTTGGTGAACTTAATCAGGGAAATCAGGGAAAAGTCAGGGAACTTTTTTTCACAGTTCCTGTCGCCACCCTGAAAAAAAATTCCAGTCCCGAAAATCCATCACATTGCTTGGATTTCATTTCTACGAAATTCCCGTTACAACGAACACATTTTTCGATACAATGAACTTCAAGACCTTGAAGTTCATTGTATCGGGATTTCACTGTATTTTAATACTTTCGCTGTTGATGCATGTCATCTTTGTGCTATGTGATATACTAATCATTCATATAAAAAGTTCGTAAGAAGAACAAGCTGACGAGACATTGTACTTTCTAATATTGTTTGAAGATTATTGTTTTGGTAAAGAAGTTTAAATAATCGTCGAAATAATTAGTGCCGTATATTGAATCGAAATACAAAGGGAATTTAGGGCTTTTCTGTTTACTGCGGCGAGGGATAGTACCAGACAGCAGTTGCGCGGGTGACGCTCCAATGTGTCATAACGCAGATCTCAACCCCTCCCCCCCCCCAAAAAAAATACATATATATATTGAAGCGCTTCAAACCTACTGCACAATGATCGTTCAATCGTTCTATCATACCATTGATGGTCCCTCTCATTTTTTTTCCTTTTAGGGGTATCAAATGAGTAAACTCACGAACGCACACTCTACTATTTCTGTCGATATATCACTCCTCAGTCCACCTTACATTGTATATGTATGGAAATCGATCTACAGGATCTAAATTTTCAATTGTAATTTTTGCATGTAAATGTACTTTTGTTTGCTGACAAGGCGCACAAACTTTGCACCATGCAGCTATAGCCTAAATACATATAGGGCCATTCCACGAAAAAGTCAGCCCTTTGTCCCGCACGTGACGGTTCATATATTACATTAAAAAGTAATAATTTTAAAGGGTAATGACGAAATATTTTGCTTAAGAATTCACACATAAATTTTTAATTTGTTAAGCAGAAAAAATTAGTTAATTCGTATTTTTAAGTTTTTTAAAAATTTAAATATATGATGCGTCACGTGCGGGACAAAATGACCGTTTTCCGTGGAATAGCCCTATATGTCTTTATTTAAATGACGCCAAATAAATTTACTATCAATATGTCAATTTGATTGAAGTTTGGTGGAATGAGACAAGCCATACTTTGAATCAAATAACTAATGGCTAGACATTTGTGGCACATAAAAACTATTAAGAGATCTCTGGAAATATCATGATGTAAAGATTTCTCGTTAGCAGGCATAATAATTTTAAAGCTAATTTACTTTTGAACTTAACTCGGAGCGATTTCCGATATTCGCGAAATCTGAACTATCGGCAACCTCATTTCCTTTACAAGGTTTGATATCTGATATTCGTTGTAAATTGGAATATTCATTTCAGTTTATTTTTTACAAGGAATTACTTTTCTTGTCTGTAACGTATAGGATAAATTTGCGAGTTATGGTCGACATACAGAATGTAATTCCTTGATTGTAACATGTGTCGAAAATATTGAATTGCACGGAAAGCTGCGAGTAGTTCTCAATCATAAGCTAGTTAATTACGTGAAGTGAGTTATAACTTCTTAAAAAAACAAATCCTGAATTCTCGGGACTTATCGGGGACTAAATCATACAGCACACCATGTGTCTCAAACTCACGGCAATCACTTGTTCGCTCCAGTTCTACACTGATACAATTATTTTAATAGAAACTCGCTTCGCTCACCAACCCCCAATTTATTTACATTCAATTAATCCCCCCCATCGCCGGAATATTATTTTTATTATTATTATTTTCAAAGTGTGAAAGAAAGAAAGTATAGATAAGTTGCCGTGGATAATCGGGAATATACTAAAAGAAAGAGGAGGAGATCGAAAGTTTATAAAATAGGGTATAAGTTTGTATGTGCGACTTAACCAGCCGCAGGCAGCTAATTAGTTTAAATAAAATAACCGTCGTAATTAATTTGCTTCTTGGTGTGTTTCATGTTCTAATTTGTTGTGATCGTGCTTTGTAATTGCTAGTTTGCTTAGATAGGACATAACAGTAGGGTAATATTTTTTGTTTGTTTTGTTTAATCAGGATAAAACATTTAAATATAATAAGCAGGGTTGGGTTTTGGACTGTCCGAAACTGGGCGGTCATTCCAAGCTCGTCAGCTTTCGAGATCGAGATTTTCGCTCACGTGATCGGTTGTGACGTAGAAATGTTGCAAAGTATTATTCTGATTTACTCGAACCTAGCCGCAAGTAAGTTCGAGTGGATTAGAATACTACTTTGCAACATTTCTACATCACAACCGATCACGTGAGCGAAAATCTCGATCTCGCAAGTTTACGAGCTTGGAATGACCGCCCTGGTTTAGGACAGGGAGGCGGTTTTTACCGTCCAAAACTATCCTAAACTGTCTTGAATTACTCATTAAATACTTAATTAAAAGTCATTAGTATTAATTAGAGACGTACCGAGTACTCGGTAACTGCTCGGTACTCGGCCTACTCGGCCAATTTTGCCGAGTACTCGGTACTCGGCCAAATTCTGATCAGATACTCGGCCAATACCGAGTAGTTGCAAAAAATTGAATATTGTCCAAGACAGATACTAAAATTTATTTAAAAAAAAGAGCAAGCATTATATTCTGCAATCATTTACAGTTAAAATTTATAAGTCAAATTTAAATTTTGAGAAAAATAAAGTTTGTAATGCTTCAATGGAATAAATCTTTATTTTAATGTTCCCAAAGTTAATAAAACTTTTTTATTAAAAATTATGCAAAAAAGGTAAGTATAGAAAATATGGAATTTTTACATTAAAAATGGATTTTTGCTACAAACAAAAATTAGTTATAAAAAATATAAAAACATCTTTGCTTAAAAAATAAAATTAAATAAAACAACTTTAAAAGCACAGTGCAGGAACACTGCAGACACGTGTTTTGGAGTTACAAGGAATTTCTTTTTCAATGCACAAAATGGGAGCTCGTGGATTTAAAGGCATCCGACAAAAGTCGGATTTTTTTGTTGTATGTCTTTACATTCTTTAGCTCACATGTTATGCACTGAAAAAGACGTTCCTTGTAACGGGGGGTCAGAAACACGTGTCTGCAGCGTTCCTGTATATTTGTTTTATCAGCTTTTAAAAGTTATGTTTGGCGGATTAGAACTATACTTGATTGGTATACAGTGAAACCCCTCCTAACGGACACCCCTCAAAGGCGGACACCCCTCTTATGCGGACAATTTTTAATTCCCCAGTTCCAATGCAAATAACATTATTAAACCCCTGTCCTGCGGACACCTCTATATTGTAGAAAAAAAATTTGTCCTGTTAGTGTCCGCATTAGAGGGATTTTACTGTAATTTGTTTTAATTCCAACTTGATTAATCATACCTTTTATTTATTTATTTTTAATTTAAAAAATTATTTTTTTGTAAAATTTTTGACACAAACAAAATTATATATATATAATGCGTAATTAAATTTCAGCAGGAATTTAGTTTTAAAAACTATTATATGGACAAGGAGGTTAAGTTCAAAATTCATCACATGTGTGTCGGTGGTTCTTCTTAAAACATAATTGGTACTTGGAACTCGGCCGAGTAGTGAAAGGCCGAGTACTCGGTAACTCGGTACTCGGCCGAGTAATAAAAGGCCGAGTACTCGGTACTCGGCTACTCAGCCAAAGTGCTACTCGGTACGTCTCTAGTATTAATGTTAATGAAGTTTAATTAATGAGTATTTGATAATAATTTTCTTGAAAATGTTCATTTAAAATATGTCGTCAATTACATAAAAATTTCCTTATGTAACAGTTGGTAGAGTTATGAAAGGAAATTCACAACACTACCTAGGCAACTATACTAATTTCAGTTCCAATTATAACTCGAAGGAATATTATAAAATGTGCAATATTTAGGTGCCAAAAAAAAAAAAAAACTTTTAATGGTTTGTGCAAATAAGTTTTACATGATGTTTTAATGAAAATTATTTTTTAAATCGTGGATTAAAGAACAAGAAATTGATGATTAAACACTTATATTTTAAAACTTGTGCTATTTTTTTAGTTCATATTTTTAATATAACCTTTCTGTTACTACAAAAAATTATAATTTATTGCATTAAAGTCATTTATTGCACTATATTTTGAACACTTTCTTTTGCACACATGCATAAGTGTCGAAAAATTTGGTTTATGGGGGGGGGGGGGGGGAACTTACGGATACAAACTGAAATTTTTAATGAAGAATTTAATTTCTAGATTAAAATCAGCTGTATAAATAAGTTACATACTCGTATATATTTATACTTGAATGTTCACATTGAATAAATGTATTAAATAGTCAAAAAAAAAAAAAAAAAAAAAAAAAACATGATTTTGACACATTTTGTTCTCTTTTCGATATTTTCTCACAAAATTTAGTTTCTCAAAAAAATAATTTTGGACAGTTATGGACACAAGGGTTTTGAATAGGACGGTAAAAACCTTGCCAACTCTGCTTTATTTGCACACATGCATTAACATAAGGAAATGTGGTTGCTATTATCAAAAAATAAATAAAATTAAATAAACTCATGCATACAAATTGAAAATTTAATCAAGAATTCAACTCGCAACTGTATTAAAATCAGCTGCATAAATAAGGTGAATCTTCACATTGAATAAATATTCATTATCAAACCTTACTTTGATACATTTTATTTTGTTTTTGATGTTTCCCAACAAAATACTATTTCTCTAAAAATAGTTTTGGAAACTTTCGGACAGTTTTGGACAGGACGGTAAAAACCAGAGTTTTTACTGTAGAGTCCAAAACCTTGCCAACCCTGAGAATGAGCTGTAAGTTACTGCCCGTGCCCCAAGCCAGGCCAACGACAGCTCGAGTAAAATCACAAAATGAATCCCTTCTCAAAATTAAATTTTGTCTACTCTACTTTCAATTCCCCCCTCCCCCCCCATTTAATACCCATTGTTGTTATTTGATCAATTAGCCTAATGTCAGATTTCTTTTCGCGCATCTACCCTGTTCATTGACTAAAATCGTGCGTACTAACAATCCTTCCGACTTGTTTTATTGATGATTTGAATATGAAAGCGACATTATGCTTCCAGACGATCCTTCCTGGAATCCCTGCAATGAAATATCTGTTATTGTAATTTTCATTAGCAGGAACACAGAATATTCTCCGTTGTGTAGCGACATCTGCTGTAAGGATTAAAAGGGCAGTGGAAGTCGTTCCCATTTTCATAAAATCTACAATGCATTGTGATTGATAACTGCATCGGTTGGCCCTATTGTCTCGCGGCTAATGCGCCTGTACTGGGCGTTGCCGTAGTTCCATTCTTAGATTTCGCTTTTTCTTTCTCACTCATCGCCATATTGATTGCTGACGTCACACTGGGAACTCTGTTGCCAGGTTACAGACCTGAGATTATCGAAGTTTTAATGGTATTGGGATTTCTTTTTCGCCCGGTCTTTGAATGTTTCATACGGTTTCAATTTAAATGTTTTTGCTTAAAAAAAGGATCTTCTCGTCATGAGTTTTGTTTATATGTTTACTTCTGTTTATGGACAGTTCATTGATCGCACTGAATATTTAAATCTACATTACAGTTTCGTTCTGTAAAGGAATCGTTTTTAGGCCATTAAGCTCTTCCTAACAATTATTTTCGATGATTATTAATTCTTTGAGCAAACATTTCCCTGGAACTATTGTGCGTATCAACAAGCCATTTGTGTGTTTTTTAATTTGTTTTCAATGGTGATTGTGTATAAATTACTGAAATTAAGTATCATTCTTAAAATCTTACGTTTTAGCTACATTATCAGTTGAGGGAATGAATCTCTACTTAATTTCTGCATTCCCTTTTCCATGTTAATTAAATTAACATTTAGACTTCTTAAATACTAAGCTTACATTTTAACATTAACTTTCCATGTGATAAGAAACGTTGAAGAGAACAGAGATTTAAGTCAAGTTACCTGAAATTTTAAAGATAGAAGTCTGAAGTAAACATAATTGGAGAAAAACTGAGTATATTTTGTAACAGAATTTGGTAATAATCGCTTTGGTGTTGTTTACTTCACAAATAAAATTAGTTCCTGCAATTTTTAAAAAAAATATTATACTACTTTTTAAAAGCATTTAGATTTTTTTCAAAGAATGCAGTCATTTGTCTGGTGATCAATACTGTTAAAACATAAATTAATTATTAATGTCTATGCATTTTTCTGTTCTCTTTTTTACTGTAAAGTGTGTGAAGCGTTTCATTAAATGCAAAAATCTGTTGTAGCTGCTGTTAGTAAAAGCTGTAACATTATGTATCATTTTGTGTCGTTGCTTGTTAGCTCGCTTGTAAACAACAAGCTACTGATTCCCCCCCCCCCCCCCACCCCGCCCCGTTTTGGAGAGCAAAGTTTTTGTCTTTATAAACATCAAGAGAAATGTCGATAATATGTATAAGAGGTAACAATTTTTAAATCATGACTTAAGGGGGCATTCTAGTCCGGCGAGTAGATTTTGAGGCGATTTTGTGGGCGTTATAATAATAATAAAAAAAATAAAAATAATCTAAACATTTTTTACATCAATTTTTTTATCAGTTTGTTATTGGTACTTGAGAAGCATAAAAGTGTATAGTAGGGGGGGGGGGGAATCAAATTGAAATCAGTAGAGGCCGGCAAAAAAACTCGAGGAAAAAAAGGGTGTTTATTGATTGACAAGATTCCAATCCTCCTGGTGATCTGAACCATTAAATTAAGGTTGATTTTTATTAAACTAGAATGTAGAATTGTCAGACGTAGCCGCTTTGTAAAAAAAAAAAAAAGGTATAAAATGGCGTAGTTTTGGGGGAAAAAGGGTCATTTTTGCTTCCTTTTTTCCAACTTTAGTAATTTTTTAAAAATAGTAAATAAACAAAAATACAGAAACCCTTAGGTGGAGACAAAATTGATAGTATTAAAGTCATTACCAAATTTCGAATAAATCGGTGCATTAAGAACTTAAGATAACTTGTCAACCGCATTGAAAAAAGTAGTTTCGAGAAAAACGCATTTGAAGTTTGCAGTCTCATTTCGGGCAGTCTAAGTGGTTTAATGGTACGCTATACTTATATTTTTTTGAAAAGCCATCTCTTATATATTATTTCTTCCTATACCTCAGAAGCTACATTTCGGCAGATCTTTCAGCCATGAGAGCAGTTCTGCCTTCTTTTAAAGCTTCGGAAACTCGTACCTCGGAGCGTTTGTCACGCTGCTGATCTCGTTTGCTGGCTTTTCTTTATCTTAACAAAATTAACAATAACTCCGAAAATAATTCGTATTTCCATAAATCCTCTTAGAGATTTATTTTTGAAGGTCTCAACTTTAAAAATATGAAAAAAAAAAATTTTTTTTTAGAGAGAGACTAGAATACGCCCTTAAATATATAGATGTCGTATAACACCTTTTCATCGATTCGCAACTCCAGAGCTCGAATACGGATTTGCGGTGATTAATAATACAGCTGAAAAAGGTTAAACATTCCGTTCCACGTGTTTTCTTTGGAACACGTTTGGGGCAAATTACATTTGGGTTTGGGGTAAATTACAGGCTTCAGACAGTTTGTGATGTGATGTAATTTCAAAGGAATAGAAAAGAAAGCTTCCCACAAACACTACGAAAAATTACTGTCAGTCACTAAGCTTCAAAGTAAGTTATAAGATACGGCGTTTGTTTGTTTTACCTTTTTTGTCCGCCATTAGACATCCTGTAGTTTATTGGAGTTGCGAACATAGACAAGCATTGGTACTTCACGCTGTTTTTTATTAAATTATTTGCTTTTCCAGTGAGGTTTTCTATAAAATTTGTGCCGGTTTATTGATTTGTAAAAGTTGCTTTACCCTTCCGAGAAAATAATTTTTGTCACCAAAGGAACAACTGAACTTAATTTCTGATCAAATAAAAAGGCAAAATTTATCTTTGAATGATTCAAATACCTCATTGACAGATTAAAAATGATTTACGGGTACTTAAACTTCTTTACAAATGTTTGACAATCTCATTTTTTTTACTGCATGAAACTTTTTTACTAATGTTAAAGTCTCTCACTGTTTCAGATACATGTTTTATTTTGCTTAATGGCATAATTAATTACCGTTGCTGGTAATGTGCTTAGTATGCTCCATAAACTCATATTTATCCTTTATACTGACGTGTATTTGGCAGTTCACATGAACAAACCAACAGCAATGCACGTGTTACGTTATTCTATTTGTTAACCCTTAAATCTATAGTGATTCACCCAATTTAGCCTTCTAAAATACTATTTTTTAAAAAATGAAACTCTGTAGTTGCCAGTAATACTCACGCGTGTGAGTATTACTGTCAGTATGACACAGTATGTCTGACACAGTATGTCACAGTGAGTATTTTCTTGTTGCCAAGAAAATACTCACTGAAGATGAAGATGCTATTTAATCAATTTTTAACTTCTGAATTCACCAATATGATGGAAAACAAAAAGATTTCCTTTTTCGGCATTCGCAAATAATGGAGGCTTTTTTTTTTTTTTTTTTAGTTTAGTGCTCTTGAAAATGCCTTATTTTAATTCTATGACGAATATAGTTTTACTACTACGTAATCAGTAAGGCACTTTTACAATTTTTATCAATATTTTGAGAACTTTGATGGTAAATTGTTTCTTGTTTTTTCAGTTAAAGCCCAATGTTGCCAAGTAGTTGTTTAACCATAAACGATTCCTAATTGGAACTATGATTTTTTACAGCATTTTTCTCATGATTGAAACAGAAGTTTAAAGCCGAAAAACATATTTTAAAGTGTTTTTTAAAAATCACGCATTTTAGGGTTATGTTGTAAAGAAGGAACCTTCTAGAACACGGGTTCTCAAACTTTTTTGATTCAGGGTTGGTTTTTTTTGCCGGCAAAAAGGTATTTTTGCCGGGACATTGGAAAAAACCGTGCCAAAAATGGAAAAAATGGCAAAAACCTAATTGCAAATAAAGTAGCATTATATTGTTAATCAAGAAATAGTGACAATATAATATAAATAATGCACTTTAATATTTTAGTTATGTCTCTCCATGTTACTTCTAATTTATAAGGTGAAAAAAGAAATGAAAAACTTGGGATTGCAAAACTTAAGATTTTAAATTTTTGCTAAAACAATTTTTTCAGAATGAGCCAACTTTTATTTCTTTTATTTTATAGTTGCATCTTGATTATGTATACTTTATATTATTCTGTAAAAAATGCTATAATAAACAAGCTAATTACATTTTCATTATAAGTTACTTATTTGTCTTAGATGTTACTAACTGAAACTTTATGTTAATGTTTAAAAATTTAAAAGTAAAAATGCTCCATAACTTTAAAAGTAAGTTAAACCTTAAATTCTTTTTAAACTAAAATCTTTTCATGCTTTTACTTTTATATAAAAAGGAAAAAAAAAACTGTCCGTTAGTTGTTAACACAAAACCTATTTTTGCCACTTTGGCCAAAACTGGCAAAAACCTATTTTTGCCGGGCGATAAAAACCGTGGTTTTTCCCATGGTTTTTTCCGCCCCCGGCAAAAATTTGCCAACCCTGTTTTGATTAGCAGCACCCTTTTGTGTTCTGAGAGAATTATCTATTATAATAAAATAAGATGTTTGTGTGTGTGTGTGTGTGGTGCGCTTCCCGGGAAAACGGTGAGGGCTAGAAGGATGAAATTTGGTATACAGTTGCAGTTTTTGCCGAAGATGTGCACCTCGGGCTTCGATTTTTGAAATTTTAATTAGAAAAAAAGTTATTTAATGTTTTATGTGTTTTTTTGCACTTTTTAGTACATTTTACGTCACAGACCCCGAACCAAACGTACCACACAAATATTTTTTTGTACTATAGTGTAGGAAATTTAATTTCAAATATGATGAAGGAAAAAATTTTGAAGATAGAGCAGTTTTTGTATTTTTTATGAATTTTTGAAAAAACCTTTAATTTGCATTCTTTCCTGTGCTTTATTTTTTTCTAATATCAACCTGCGAGAAGTATCAAAGCGTCATTTCTAAAATTTAAGTTGGTAATAGTAAAAACATTTCGCCCTCTTCAGAAGAAAAAAGTTTTTAAAAATACGCAATAGTTTTTTTTTACAATTTTTTTAATGCTGAACACATCACGTCTTTCCACGCATCGGTCGAAAAAAAAGCGTTCTTCAATCTTTTATGTCTCTGACGTCACTATTTGGATTTCGATTCAATATTTAGGATGGAATCTTAATCGCAAACAAATGTTAATCTTTTTTTTTTTACCTATATAGTTTACTTCTACATTTTATGAAGTGATGACTCCGTGTTTTTCCAGCAGTGCGTGCTTTTTTTCTTTTCTTTTTTTTTTTGTTTTATTTAGGGGGGGAATATGGCATTTATTTCTTTTTCCATCCCCCCCCCGCCCAAACTGGACGTTTTGCTGTATCTATATTAGCTACATTTCATAGTTGTGCGCATTAATTCAATAAAAACAGCGAGATTTTTTTTTTTTGTCAAACGTTACTTTTTGCACACAACGGGGAATTTTGGGGATAACTTTTTTTTTTTTTTTTGCTCTACTTGAATAAAAAAAAAAGCGATTTTTTTGAGTGATCTTTGTTTTTATTAGGAAATGGGCGGGGAGGTTAAAATAAATACAGATGGATAAGAAAATTAAGAGATAGATCGTAAGGGTAGATAGCCGCCGAAGGCGGCAATCTTGGCTTAAAAATGTGAATGGCACAAAAAAAGATAGAGATGGATTGATTAATACTGCTGTCAATTTTATTTAAACAGCCGCCGAAGGTGGCAAACTTGAAGTAAAAAGGTAAATGACAAGTTAGCCAAACAGCCGCCGTAGGTGGCTGCCTGCATAGAATGGCGAATGGGCGTAAGAAGGCGAACCAGCTGGTCGCCGCAGAACGGTAAGGTCTAGAAATTATTCTATTCAAATTAATAATAGTATAGATATAGATTGATTGATACCGCCACGAAATTTATTTAAGCAGCCGCCGAAGGCGGCAACCTTGGCGTAAAAAGGCGGACCAGCTGGTCGCCTCAGGCGGCTAGTTAAGAAATATAATTATCTCACGGCACCATAGTCTATCTCCAGACTTAGATGAAATGGAAAGCTTTCTGCGAACACAAATCCTAACTGGAAAATTTTCTGCAAATAATTATTTTGCCTAATTCACCCTCGAATAAAAAATTTAATTTATATTCAAATATAAAAGAGGCAAAAAAAAAATGCTTTAAATCAGTTAATTTGTTATTTTTACAATAAAATAGTTTGTACTTATTTTCCCCAACTGAAGAAAACTGCCAAAACCATTTTTTTCTTCACACATGCGCTTTAAAAGGCTTTTGGAAAATGGCTTTAACAAAAATAAACTGTGTGTAAAAATTCCTTTAAAATTTTTTAAATTTAAATTAACGTTAGCAGTTTGAAAAAAATTTCTGCGAACCCCGTTCGCGCGTCGCGTTTGTCTATATTATGCAAGACTGTCTATCTCTGTTATGTATTTGTATTGAAACTGGACACTTCGCGGCACCCCTCGCCTCTCCCTGCGGCACCCGTTTTAGGAACCCCTGCTCTAGAAACAAGGCGCAGTTTCCTGATGTTGGCTCAACAAAATTTTTCAAAGTTTATGAACCACGAATGACTAATTAGTATGCCTCATTCAATGCACGCAGTCGCGGTCTTTTTTCAAGTGACTATTTTAATAATCGGCTTATTCAAGATTTTGAGATCGATAGCGAATCATTTACGAGAAGTTTTCACTGTCAATTAAAAGTCGGGAACTTTTAGAAGCATAAATTTCAGCGAAGCGCTAAGAGATTATCGATTTACCTTATCAAATTACTCAGGACCTTGAATTATCCACCTGAGTTGTTTTGTTTAAAATCATAGTTTTCGTCGCATTTGTTAATCAAGCCTTCCCATAGCTGGATTGATTAAAGAAAATGTCTAAGTTTGAAAAAAAAAAAAAAAAAAAAGAGTTCTGGATCTTCTTTTGGCATTCAGTTTAGATGTGAAACTGTTTTTATTAATCTTTCTTGGTCAACTTTATTTTTAACTACATACTTTGGTGATTGATAATCGCCCTGTCACAATTCAATGCAAATTAACTAAAACAGGAACATATCGTAGCATTTTGTCTGTTTGTATCTAACAATATGTAATATGACCATCGAACTTGACTTGTTTTTCGCGATCGTTATAATTGTTTTGGAAAACTTATTGAGCATGAACTGTTGTTTAGAATACACGTTTTTAATGCTACTTGAAAATCAAATTGTATAATAAAAAAGGAGGGGGGGGGGGGGGAGAAGGTTGGAAATAGCGCGTAAATCATGATAATTAAATTATTAAAGTGAATTATTTTAGCAATAATAAAATGCAGCCCATTATATTCAGTTCATATATCCAACAACGAAAAACCTCTAGTTTTACGTTGTCTTTCATATTTTGATAGCTGTTGGGTTGGCCAAAAAGATCTTCTATTTGCTCCTAGTGTTTTTCTTTTGTTTTAATACTCATTTCTGGAGAAATACTTCTAGTGAAAAATTGGCTCACTTCTACCCTTGGCATTAAATTAACAATGTCGTTTGTGAACGAATGTCGATTCTTATTTCCTGAACAGTATTGTGTAGTCTCTAGTGGCACAGCCATTGGTTTATCTTGGTGGCAAAGCTGAAAGTTACAAAAATAGGCGACTAGAAGCTCTCCTTATTTTCTCTTTTCCCTGTAGATTCTTACTCACCGAAGCAATCTCGTTAGCCTGCCTTGCGAACATGATCGATTGTAGTGAAGGCTTTCACATATCGTTATACGCAGTTCGTTTTTATCGATGAGTAGTCCAGCGGCGGTTAATGATAAGTTTCCGTTTGAGATATTTGAGGTTTTAATGATTATGAGATGTTGGAAGTAGTAGGGAAGAAAAAAAGAGTGCATTAATTTTGTGTATTAAATTTTAATTTGTCGCTGTTGTTGCAGTGTCTTTTCGTATGTAAAATAAGTTGCAGATGTGAGCAGGGGTGGACACAGACTACCATTTTAGAGGTGGGGGGGGGGGGGGGGAATCATGCTGAGGATTTTACCCCTCCCCTCCTGCCCTACAAATGAACCTACGGTTTTTGCGTGCGAAAAATTTCTGAAACAGCTCAGGTGTCAATATAAAGCACCAAATCGTCCAGGAATAATGAACCTATTAGGGGAAAAACGTTACTAATAAATTTCATAAGTAATAAAAATTAAACAGTACTTCAAAAGTTTACTTAAGTTTTTTTATAATGAATTAAATTACTGCAATCGTTAACATTTTATTCATGAATTGTTTTGAACACTGTTTATGTATAATAGTCACCTCATGACCCTCCCCTTGTATTCGCTCGTGGATGAGAGAGAACACTTATTTTCCCAAGGCTTCAATTTTCCGGAGCTCGTCGTAATAAGGAAAATTTAAGCATCGCCAAGTTTTCTCAACTTGCATACATTATCAAATTTTAGTTCTGTTCATATAAAATTCTCGAAATTTTCAGCTCGTGAAATCATCGTTATCTTCATTTTCGCGATAAAAAGTGCTTTTACAGTACGTTAGTGCAACTATCCTACCGGGTGGATAGATTATAATGTTGATTGCGCTACGGCTACGTTACTCTGTTATGCACAAAAATGTTGTTTTCAAAACGTGCAGTTTTGAGTAAATCGACTGTCTTTCAATGAATTTTTAAGATTATTGTAGAATTTGTTATTGACATTCATTTTAAGATCAGAATTTGCCAATAGACAAAAACTGATTTATTCTAGAAAAGGTATGTACATGGCTGATTCACAAACGCAAAAAAAGATTTTGCTTGCTTTCTTTTTTAAAATTTGCTGGTTGAACGTAATAATTCGAAAGTAGAATATCTACATCGTCATAGTTTTCCTTCTCTGACTATAATCTACTTTCTCAGTGTTTATTTTTTCTCTGGCTGTGACTTTTCCGAAGAAAAAGAAATGACGGATTATGTAACATGAAATAAAATGCAGTACAACTTCGATTTAACGATACCCTACTTAACGATTTCCTCAATGTAATGATACATTTCACTGGTCCGGATTTGGCTGCATTGAATGTCCGTACTCCTCGATTTAACGATATCCTTGATTTAACGACAACTTTTTCCAGTCCTTGACAGAAACTTAGTCAGTTAGGCCGAGGCCTTCGAGATAGGAAGGCCATCCAACTAGCAAAAGACGTCATCGTTTGTCGATCCACAATGATATTGGGAAGTGAGCACTTCGATTAATATTTTGGTTAAATAAAAACTATTTGGTTTATTTATTATTGTCTTCTATTATTTTAGTAGCATTACAAGTTCTACTTTTTCATTTGAAAACATAAAAAGGAACCGAGAATCATACATTAAAAAATACACTGAGCTTAATTCATAGTATTTTACATAAAAACATTTATAAGTCTTACAAAGTATTCAAATAACTAAACACGATTTTATTTTACAATCATGTTAAAACAAAGGGATAAATAAACACAGTTTTATTTTTCATTAGAAATTGTTTTTTAACTAATCGCATTTTAACTACTCGTATATTGTATTGAAGCATTAAGTCTTAAGAAGTATTCAAATAAATAAATGAACTTTCATTTTACAATTACATCAAAACAAAAAATAATATTACCATTGTATTTGAATAAAAATTAAATGAAATTTTAAAAAATCAATAAACATTTTTACTTAAGTAAACGGGAAACATGACTGCAATATGTTTCAAAGACATAACATCAAATTAAAGTACATAATACCATATTATTAATGTTAACTTAGCTGAGCAAATTTATGCTTTTAAAAAGACGTGAATGCTTAGGTGCCATCCCCCAAAGTAGACGGTGCCCCTACCCCCTTTCATTTATGAAAACTTCAACCCCCCCCCCCCCCAAAAAAAAAACATCTCCATCTCCCTTAAAATTTCAAGGGCACAGTTATTTATAACTATAGCCGTTGAAAAGCTATCATTACTATAAGACTATGATTCCGACCCCCCCCCCCCCTTCGGTGGGCACTCTCGAAAGATTACACAGGAATTCAACTTGAAAAACGTTAATTAAAGAATGAATAATACAATATCATGAATACTGTATGTTGTACATCAAAAAAATGTATTCAATATGTATCTAAACAGCCTTTTTTTGGGAATTCGGCTACTTTTCCATTTTTAGCTTTTTTCTGCTGCTAATGATTCTTGTGTGTGTGGGGGGGGGGGGGGGCTTTAATAGTTCATCATTTTAGGCTTTTGAAAAATTATTTTAAAAAGCATTAATTGATGACAAAGTAACCTTTTTCAAAAAACTTTTCATAGAATTACCATTTTAACAACTTTCTTAAATACTTAAAACCTCATATATGTTAAATTTAGATCAACATTTTGCTGAGTATGCTCTTTTAGGCAATAAATGTGACAGTTTTGTGACAGGGGGAAGGGGAGGGGATAACAAGAAGTGTGACATCACGCGTTGTTTATAACAATATGCTCATGTTGAACAGCGTTACATGTAACAAGGAGGAGGGGGGGGGGGATTTTGTTTAAAAGTTTGCAACATACTTTATAGACAGCCCCTTAATTCAATTTATGTTACAGTTTCAGAGTTCCTGAAAGCTTATTAACAGAAAACCCAAGGAGTTCAAAAAATATGTAGTTCAAGACATTTTGCCCTTTTTAAGCATAAACAAACAAGCATAGAGCATTTGGCAAAAACACGTCGTGTATCCACTGCTCAAAATTAATCTTTCGCAAGCCCAGAAATTATGAATACCGTTAACTTAACCACAATGTGTGCATAAATATCATAACTTAAAGACAACAGTGAAAAAAAAACCATATATATATATATATTTTAATTTACGCACAGAACCAGCTTGTTTGAATAACATTGCAGGGGCGTAGTTGGGGGGAAATGTTTTGAGTATCGAACCCACGACCTCCGGCGTTCAAATCTAATCTTCTATCTCAGAACTACGGAAGCCCATCAAGGAATGTTTTTTGATCAAAATAACACATGCTAGCGTATGAAAGAATTTAATCGAAACCGAAAATATAAGATTAGTTCAGTTAAAAGCTTGTTTCAATAAACTTGCTTACATATTAACTGAATATCAACACCAAGTTACGTTGCTTCTGATAGCAACAAGTATATTTGAAGAAAATTTTGACATATGTATATTGTCAGCTTGGAAAATCCATTTCGAATAAATCGTGTACAAAGTTGAAAAAAATAAAGAAATAAAAAGTTGCAAGTTAACCGTTTCAAATATTAAAGCAGTATACTGAAATTACAAATTACAGACAAAGATATCAGAAAGGAAACTGACAATTGTTTGTGTAATGGAGGAAAACTTAAGTAATCTTAACTGCATAAAATGTAAATTTGTTTATCTGAGAAAAGTACTTACCTCCGAACTTTAAAATTTATTCTATGAGGCGCCCAGCTTTTTTCTTCACATGCAGGTTGTTCGGAAGCGGAAATCGCTGACTCATTTTCACTCAGCAGACACTTAAAACTTATACTATATATATATATATATATATATATATATTTTAATTGCCTGTACATTCCGGTACGTGGAAAGAAAGAGATAAATTCAACAGAATTGTAATCAAAAATGTGCATCCGAAGTTACATATTTCCTATTTCATCTATATCAACCAGAGCAAGCAACACTACTGGTTACACTAGTAAACTGCACTACTTTCAAAGTTTCGCGCCAAGTTCATAGATCGACGACTGGTGGCGTAACGAAGCGGGGGGGGGGGGAGTTGTCTGGCTTGTTATCACGTGGGTCTCGGTTAGGCCCCAGTCCTGCAAAGCTCATCTTTTTTACTTTTTTCTGTCATTGTACTTTTTTTTTTTCAATAACTTCCATTGTTAATAAAGTTTTTTCTAACTTGGGCTGACAGTTTTGGGGTCTTTGTACGGGTATTCTGGCTTTCTGCCAAAATTTTGTTATTTCTTCTATTGTATTTCTTGAAGATTCTCTTACGGTTTTCTTTAATTCAATATGGTTATGAAGAAACATATCCAATGTCATACGAATTGAAGGTAGTTTACTACCTGTCAACTCACTTATGATTGAACTAAAAAGATAAACCTCTGATTTTGATCTAATTGATGTATTTTCCATGCTCAGTTATTTTAAAGTAAAGAGACATATGCATTTCCAAAATAAGTGTAAGCTGCAATTCCAATCAAATGAAATCAAAACCAAAACAATTAAGAATACATACATAAGCAACAATAAGTTGAAATTTTTTTCGATCTCGACTGTTAAAGGAATAGATTTTATGTATTTACTTGTATTTACAAAATTATTTTCATAATGGCTATTGTTAAGTGTCTATATAAAATAGCAATTTTATAAAGCAATTGTTTTTTTGTTGATAAAAATAGCTATTGTATTTTACCTTAGTGAGGTCAATGGTCGTGTGTCGTACGCGTTCTATTCAGCAATGATAAAAACTTTATCTGCATTGAGCTACCTCTAAATATTATCGAAATGTTTTCAAATTTTGTGTGGTTTATTTTTTAACACATTGGAACAAAATGGGAGGGTAGGACTCAAAAAATTTTCACCTTCGAAATTTTGGTCCACCCTACTGTGCACCGACTATGGCATATTTTTTATTTCTAAATGATATAACTGTAAAAGTAGCTAACAGAAGAAAAATGACTATAATAGCTAATGCTAAACTAACTCCATTAAAATCTATAAAAATGTAAAATGAAATATTAAATAAAAATAAGGAAAGAAAACTTAATTTTAAGTCCACATATTGTAATAATGATATAGGAAAATAAAAAGTGATTTGAGGATGCTTTTACTTTTTTGAAGACTGTAGTTTGTGTTGATTGAAAATATCGGATATATATCGAAAAATCCGATATCTATCAAAATATCGGATATTTCCGAACTCTGCGTTAAATCGAGGTAAAACTAAATTTATAAATGAAATGAGATGTACTAGTTTTCACAACAACGTTTAGTGAATCCATCTTTATGACACCCTTCATAAGTGAAGTCGAATCAATTGCTGTTTTTCTCAATTCATCTCTTGGTTGAAACGAATCAATTCTAGAACTGGAATATCATAGTATAATTTGGCTTCTATAACCTGGTGCTCATGAATCAATATATTATTATCAAGAAAAGTAAAAATGGAATAAGATATTAAAGTTGGTTGCCGTCTGCTCTAGCCGTATTTGAAATTCAGCATTATGGGCACCCAGAAACAAAAGAAGAAACCCAAGAAAATCCACAGAAATAGCCTCAAATTCGATAAACAGTAAATTAAATAGGTAGAATGAACATGAAGTGTACATCAAAATTAATGCTTATTTAGAAAATTAATATTCATTTGATATTCCGCACTCCTGAAAAGTATTTATTTTCATAGCACATATAATTTATTATGAGTGTAAACATGATGGTTTAACGTATATCTGTTAGGTAAAAAAAGGCCTATATTTCGAAATGTTGACACTAAGTTACAATGTATAAAACAGATTTGAATGTGTTGATATGGTATCAGAGAATTTGTTCTTTGGGTTTTCTGCGTTTCACAAAGAACGTAAAACTTGAACTGACTTTGAAGTAAAGCAACTTTATTCTTTAGAAATCTGCAAAAGCCTTTGTTAATAACTTATTAATCTTTTACATATTTTTTTTTCTTGTGCAAATCTTGCAATCGACAGTCTCGAAAATTTAAGATTTTTTTTTCCCTTTTCCCCTTTTTCTTTTTCATTCATTATTTCCAACAAATAGATTCCAAGAAGGAGCTGCTTTACTTAGAATTAAATAAACATTGTCGTTCTTGAGCAAATGTTAGTCCTTATTTTTTGAAAGGTCTTGTCGAACCTCTGGAGACATCGCCATGGTTTGTCTTCGTGGAGAGTTTTAGTTGGAAGTGGATTAAGTAGCCGAAACGGACCTGCTTGGAATCTCTGTACTCCGCATCCCCCCCCCCTTTTTTTTTCTTTTCCTTTTTTCGTTTTCGCTGAAGATTCTTATCAATCTCGTTAGTGTAGCGAACTTGATCGATTGCTGCAGATTGTCTGTTGCTGCTTGCTGTTCGAGAGACGTTTTTCCGTTTAGCTCGTTCTGCTCGCATTTTTATGTCAGTTTTCCAACAAATTTTCAATCGTTATCATGTTGTAAAAAATTAGCCATCTACTCTTTTTTTTAACATACTATTTGTTAATGCTGATGAATTAATGTTGACTTAAGCATGCTACCAAAAGCAGAGATATTGCTGGCGGTTTTTTTTAATGTTATTTATTTATTTTTTTTAAAGACGTGAGAATTTTTTTTTTTTTAAACCTTTAGAATATTTGGCATTTTGAATCTGAAAGAAATAATAGGAATAAAAATAAATTTAATGTAATATTTTTACAATTTCCACTGCCGCCCCTCCCTAATTTTCCATGAAGCTAAATTTTTTGTTTAAGATGGAAATCGGGAAAATTGCAGTGACTAAAGTTTTGAATGGTTCTTTCTATTTTCAATTCGTGAAATGCGCTTGTCGGAGCTTTAAAAATGTCTGATGAAGAGAAAAAAGTGTGAATGAAAAGGTCTTCTTCGATTTGGAATTCGTGAAACGTTTTATGAATCATTAATTTAACTTGATTACAGAATTCGTGTATTGCTAGGAAAAAAAAAATTTCAACATAGTTTAAAGCTCTAATTAGTATTCGGATGTCGTTTTCTTTCTCTGATTAGTAAGAAATGCTTCATCGCTAGTTACACTGTGGACCACACTTAAATGAATGTGAGTGATTCTAACCCGAATAATTGAATTTTGCTAGGAAACAATGTTGATTTATAATCAGTGGTGCACAACCTACGGCCCGCGAAGTTGATCCTTGTGGCCCGTCGTTGTGTTCAATCGTTCAGTGTAAGAAAACGAAAAATATGTTCTGGAACCTTTCAAATCAACTGATCATCTTCATTCGGTGTTATGAATGGTTGTTGCAAATTTGAAGCCAAGTAGTCATCAATTGGATTCTAAAAACAATAATTTAAGTTCGTATCAATCAAATTAGCATAGGATGGTAGCAATGTTTGGTTTGTATTTTTCTTTCCTTTTTTTTCCCTATGCTATTTAGAAAAAATTAAAATAGCGTAATTTTTACATTTATTTTGGCGAGATTCATCTTAATCTGAGATGTATCCCGCGGTTGAAAAAAGTTTGAACACCACTGATTTATGTAATTGAATTTAAATTATCCAGAGTGATTTATAAATACCAATCATTACTAATCATAAAAAGTCAATCTTCTGAAATGAATTTAATAAACGAGAAAGTCAGTCTTGTTAGATTTTATTTTCGAAGTCTCGAGACCGGAATCTGATAAATTTTGAACTCTGTTCAAATTCTCAGTTCTTTTGAGTTCAGTTAGCTTTATTTTGTCACACAAGCGTTCCTTTCCGGTGTCATACTTATTTGTTTTTCAGGACTAAAATTAGAGCATAAAGCGAACCTACATTAGGTTGTAACACGTTGTCTGCTTGCTCGAAAAATGCAACAAAATGTAGGTTTCCAATTATAAGAAGAATTCTTGGCGCCAACTTTCGCACTGGAGCAACACACTTGGCGAGTGATTCGTCCATCTCGGCGAGCAGTTTAGATTTTATTAAGTTTTCTCGTTCTTTTATCCAAATACTTTTTAGAAAATATTTGATACATTAAAGATAAAACCAATGCCAATTGCATTATGCGGATGGATTGTGCTAGTAGCAGAAAACCTGAAGTAAGTCGACGGAATTCTAATCGATTTTATTCATTTAAGCCAGTGGTGCCCAGCCTTTTTTTTTCTTTTGATCCCGGGGACGCATTTTATACTAGGGTGAAACTCACGGTCCAGAACACATATTTATAAAATATAAATCTATTCAAAATGTTTTAGATGACATGGGGGGGGGGGGGAATTACAAACCAAGAATTGTTGTCAATATTACAGGCTGATTTTATTGAATCGAAGTTCTCATCTGTTTTTAGAAACCAATTTCTGACTATTTAACTTCAAATTTGAAACAATCATTCGTCGAATGATAGTTATCGGTTGCTTTGGAAGGTTGCAAAAAATATTTTTCGATTCGTAACATTGAACATAACGGGCCACCGAAATCAGCTCCACTGGCTACATGTGGCCCGCGGACCGTAGGTTGGTCACCACTGATCTCAGCCTAGTATTCCTTTATCCGTTGTCTACCCAATCAAGCAGGGCCGACGCTAAAATCATAATAATGGCGTGATTACCTATTTTATATTTTGTTGCAGTATATCCATTACTATCAGTTGAACTGACCATGACGAACTTTTCTTGCAGTTTCATAGATTTCTCCGATTCTACTATCGGGCTTGAATTTGCACGTTTTAATACCGCTATTCGTGGCTTAGTAAATGTTGAAACCTGGCACCGATAAAGGGAGACGATGCCCTTAAAACCGGTCTGCCTCATTTGCTCCTATTAACATTGCTTGTATTTTAACACTATTTTGTGCATTCAGGAAGAGTTGATAGATTAAGCAAACAAAGAGGGTTGTTGCTTGGCGTCAACATTTGCCACTTTCCTGAATTACTCATTGGATTGTTGATTCTTCTCTGGAACATTTCGCTTAATCTGATTGGCGCCGTTTTCACCATCCCATCGCCAATCAGACAACGGTATTGCCAAGTGTCACATCCCTTTGTTTATTTCCGCTATTGGTATTTTTTGTGAGTGGTGTTAATGACACGAATCTGATATATTTTCATTTGGATGAGGCTAGTATTAGGATCTTTGAAGTGATTTGGATGTCTATAGTCTTGGATAAGATTGGGAACGTTGTTCTGAAGTCTTTAAAACGTAGAAGTTAAACTAAATAAAAGAAATATTCTACACTAAAAAAGGGAGGAGAAAAGAATCTATGGAGGTGCTCGAAGAATTTTCAGCGAAATTGCGTATTTTTTTTTACAAACTCAGTTGTAAAAAAAAAAAGACATGTTAATGAATTGCTCTGACATAAATACATAAATAAAGAATAGTTTTTAAGAATATAGCTTATCTGAAAAAATAACTTTTAAACTTTCTTACCTCAATCTGTCTCCAAGATTTTTCCAGGATGTTATTTATTCCGAGATGAACTCTTTTAAAGGTAAAAACATTAAGAAATACATTTCCTTTGATACCTATTCCATTAAAAGAGCTTTCTCTCTCTCTACTTTGGATTACTCCAAGGCAAAAGGTTGATCGTTTGCTTTGAAAAACCAACACAAGTTTTATTTAAGAACCTTTCTGACCTTTCATTTTTTCCGTTATTCAATTGAATTAAAACATTTTAAAAGACGAAAGAGTGAAAAGTGAGTATTTTATTAAAAATATTCCTTAAGGAACGAAAAATTCTATTTTTGAGTGACTAAGAAGTTTTGAATTATTCAATTCATTTATCTTTTCGTTTTCGGAAAAATACTTAGTGATGTAGAAGAAAACTTCTGGTACATGTTTAAAAATTCGCTTTATAGCTCGTGCACCGACTCAAAAAGCTCTAGGCTATACTTTTTCTTCCAAGTTTCTCAAGAAAGAAAATGTTTGAGCAGTTTTATTTTGTGGTAGTATGTAATAATCGCTTTAAGAGTTTGTAGATAGAAAATTGTCTTTTAGCTGACTGGCGGCACTTCAAAATGTTTTTTGAAGGCAATGTGCAAAAAAAAAAAAAAGTTATTTTAACAAATATTTTATATTTCAGTTGTTGCTGGATATTCTTAATAAATAATACCATGAAAGCAATTAACGTTACACCTTTTTTTCCTGTTAAATACAGTGTTGTACAGTGCAGTACATTACAGATTGGCAACAAAATGAAGCATTGAAATAAATACCTTTCTGCTTAGAAATAGAAGAGCAAACGCTTAGAACATCACTCATTTTCGAAACATTGCAGCAAAACTATTGCAAGTTTAACATTTTTAAACAAAGCTTCTGTTTTCGAATTCAGGGCTGTATGGATGCCTACAACCTTTTTGAACATGAGTAGCACACAATTGTTATCCAAAAGGCACCACTGTTGAGTTAACGTTTTATGTCTGATAGTGAATGGTAGAAAATTAAATGAATCGTCTGTCATCCTTCGTACGACAGCCTGAACCTGATTTACCCAGGAAAAGGACGAATGCGAATGAAAATGCTGCTTCACTGTATAAAGTAAAGGTACCTTGCCTTTCCACATTTATAAGTTCAAAAGTAACGATCGATCGAAAAATGTTGATCGATTCACGTGTTTCAAGAAAGATAAATTGCTTTCAAAAGTATCTTTTTAACTTTTTTCTCATGGTACTATTTTGTAAAAATTTAAATGTAACTTTGAATTGGAAGAAGGGAGTATACTCTTACAAATTATTTCAGGCGTTCAATCCATAATGACATAAAAATCCTATAAAATACCCAATTTTCTGAAGAAAAAGTAAGTTACTGGTGTGCCGCCTCCTAATCCCCCTCCCCTCCTCCGCATTTCCTTAGAGCTTTGACTCTCCACTTTTTTGGTGCACCAGCCGTCTATGGATTGGCGTCATATTTCGTTCTTCAAAGCGTTTCCATTTGCCGAATTTCTGCGCGAAAACCTTGAGGATGGAGTTAGTAGCTGTTCGTTAATGATGTGACACTTTTTCAACAAATTTGACACCTCTCCCTCTCCCCTCTATGCCTCCCCCCTTTTGCCATCTGTCACTGTGTTTTTTCATAGGGGCTGTCCATAAGTGATATCACCCTTTTTTTCAACTGTTTGACCCCCTCCCCCCACCCTATCTCTTTTTTTCAAAGGGTGCTACATTTTACCTTATCTACTTCTCCCCCTTGTCACATGTCACGTATTTTTTCAAAAACGTATTCTTATGAAATCGCGTGCTGTCGCACTTCTTGTTACCCGTTCCCTCCCCCTTTTCATACACTCACAATTTCACAACCCCCCATCCATCCTCAAAGCATGACACCATTTTTGGACATTTCCTCGTAACTTGAATCCGAAGCGGAATGCTACCCATATATTTCTGGAATAAGACTCGAAGCTTAGCATTGACTTAATTTTTAAAAGTAGGTAAAATGTTAAGTATATGTATAATAAGTAGTCATTATTATTTCAAAGATTTTATAGTCTTAAATCAATAAAACTCCATTCATGTCTGATGTGCACACGGTAATTGATTAGTACCAGAACTATTTAACCAGCTTTTAATTCGCTTGAAAACTCACCATGCAGGAGCAGCTGTATAGTGACGTTAATTGAACGGATGGAAACTTCGCTTGCATCCCGTAAAATAAGATATTAGTTCGAACCAAGTGGTCTTACAACGCTGTTGTAAACGCACCCTCAGCTGTTAGAAACAATAATTGCCGAATTTTATCGTTGCATTTTGCAATTATTTATCCAAATGGAAAATAACTGAAACAACACAGCTTACCTCTCTTTACCTTGAAATGAATTCTTTTATGTGTTCAGCTCAGCTGTTGTGTGGGTGTTTTAGATTGTGGTATTTGAAGTTATGAATTTGAGTAAGTTAATCATACTTGTATTTTTGTCCAATCAAAATCAGTTTTCTAATTTTTTTGAGTTAACTTTTTTTTTTGAGCAATCATGAATTGCTTATTATCCTCACTTGAGCAAAGTTGATGTTGCTCTGATTTTTTCAGATTACCGTGGAGATGGTTGTTTTTAATATTTATTTTAAGAGCGACATTTTGCTCGTCATAATTTAGTTATAAATCGTATGCGATTTGTTTTTAATCATATTTGTTTTTCAGGATTCAACTTCAGCAGATTTAGCATTAGAAAAAGTTTTTTTTTGTGCAAAATTAATTAATAATAAAAAAAAAAAAAAAAACTCCTGTATAGATGAACTTAAGTAGCAAAACTTCATCTAAATACAAAATTTCCAGATTACTAATTCCCATCATTTAGGATTAATAAGAAATAAATATACATAACGTAATGTGCTGTAAATAATCTTTATGACAAGTGTACTGGTGGATATCAGCCATAAAATCTCAATCTTTATTACCGCATCCTAAACACCATTTATTTTTTTGTGGATATGCCTCATATTACCTATTCGAGAAAATCACCAGTCATAATATGACGGGTGGAAATTTCTTGGCCATTTCCATTCCATTCCATTTGTTGAAACAAGAAACTCAACGAGTAGGGTCCTTTCATAATTCGTGATTCCGAAAAACATTATTTAGATTCAAGGCGTCAAAATTCAAATGCATGCTAGATGGGTATTCCCCTCCCCCTTTTAGGCCCTGTTTATGCAGCTAGATGCTAGATTCATCCCGGCGTCAACCCGGCTTCGCGAAATAAGGCTGTTTTATGCATCCAACCCGGCTTCGAGCCGCGTTCAATGCAGGAGCGAATTCCCTCCACCTACATTGGCGGATTTTTCCCACAAGAAGTACAATTAAAAGTAATTCCTGGTGATAAAGTTCTGTACATGTGTTTCGTCAATAAAAATTCTATTTTTAAATGAAATTGAAAACCAAAATAAAATAAATTAATAAAAATAAATCAATTTGAAACAATTTTTTCAGAAAAAAAGTATATTAAAAGCATATTTCGGAACAGTTGTGAAAATTTTGGAGGGTGTTGGAACCCTAAAAACTCACCCCTTAAGTACGGCCATGATATTGACAATCACAAAAGGCAAAAATTTTAATTTAGAAATGGATTTAAAAGATCCAGACATATTTTTACACAATTGACTGATTAATGCTAGTTCTCACAATGCTGATCCTCAGTCGAAATTAGTAAAAGCTGTTGCATTTGTCACAAACTATTTTTGATTAAATTTATGAAATTCAAGTAATTAAAAGAATGAAATAATAAGATTCATATTGAAATATAATATTATTCACAGTGTAGTTGTGATAAGTAATTAACTGATTATGCCCCAAATTATTTTCAGAAAAGTTCTGCAATGTTTTTTTTAATGCTCAATTTAACTATAAAAAAGACACACACAAAAAAAAGCATATTCGCACATGGACTGATGGGAATGTAAAGGAGAATCCACGATTTGACAAAAAACGGGTCTTCCCATCAATCCGGCTGCAATCCTCCTTTTATCCACCTTCCGCTTCAACCCGGTGTGAAGCCGGAGTGTGCATAAACAGGGCCTATTATTGTGACTATTTAACCCATGCACCATATTTGTTTTAATCAGAAACCGAATTTAAATTCATTGGTTGAATTTTTAACGAGACGAGAAAAACACTAATCTCTGACGTACTCGTGCAATTGTTTTGTTGTGTACTTTATGTTTAAGGGGGCATTGAAAGAACAAATTGTTTTCTGAGAATTTTAATGCAAACCCTTTTTATAGCTGTTTTGAATAGCTCATGCTTTTGTGACGTAAAATTATGAACATAAATGTCCGAGGCTTTATGGATCCCCCTTCCCCTTATTTTAAAAGTATATTGTTTCTCTTGTTTTTATATTTTGCCTTAAAATATCATAACTGCTTAAGACATTTTAAATGGCTTCGCGTTTTATGATTATGACTTGCATTTTTTGTTACACCAGGTTTTATAGCCGCCATTATTTATTTATTTTTTTATTTTTTATTTATTTATTTATTTTATTTTTTTTTTTTTTGCCCTCTTTCAATGTAAAAATATTTTACTGTCTTAAAAGATCTCTTAAATTATTTTCGCTGAGGGAATCTTTTTAGTATCAATTTTTATGTTGTGTTCATATTAGTAGTTTAAACTATTTTTGCTAGAGTAGTGTAAATTATTTGAGTCATTTAGTTTTTTGTATTCAGCTAGTGGAAGAAAGCTCTTTAGCTCCACTTGTTATATATATCTTTAGAGATTTTTGATGCTACGGTATTGAGTTCATTGTTGCAGCTGAAAATGGCAACAACTTGAATATTGTGTTTTGTATTTTTAGCATTGGCTGTTTAATAAATTTTTGTATAGCAATGAATATCTTATACATATAAAATCTGAGTATCTATCTATCTATCTATCTATGTCCAAGCTTCTTCTCCCGAACGACAGTGAACTGACCATCGAACCAGGTATCGATGGATTCGTCATCTTCCCGTCTTCATGTTTGGCTATTTAACATAATCCTCCGATAATAATTAGCGGAGATATCAATTAAAAACTATTAATTATGACTCTTAAATTTCAAAATCAAATCCCTATTTTTCGAAGGCTTTCCTCCATTCAAATTATTTTTCAGTGCTTCATCTCAACTTTCCGTCGATTGCTAATTCGCAACTCCAACGAACTATAGGGGGCACTGCAGTCACTGTCTAATGGCGGAATTAAAAACTAAAACAAACGCATGTGGTAACGAAGAAAATGCTAAAAGTGTTGTGATTTTTGTTGTTATGTATGATTTTTTCGCTTTATTCATTTGAAAAGATTTTTCAAAGTCTTTTGGTTATTCTGACCCATATAGAAAGAGATTAGAAACCAAAAAGTATTACGAAAGTAAACAATTAATGCAGAACACACACTAAGTTGTTCTGAAGCAGCCATTTTCACGATTTTGAATTCGGAATTCATAAATTTTTGGTTCGCTTCGAACGGCATTTTCATTTTGTACCGTTTTTTCTATACATTAGTACATATTAAGTTCAGTTTCGTGACATTTCCGGCATTTGTTGACATTTTTGTCACATAGTGCACACACGTGGCAGACTGTCAAGAGTAACGTTTAACACTAGATAATTTATTTCTATGACTATATGATTGGATATCTAAAGAAATCATGCATTTAATTCATTCGTCATGGAAATGATTTACCTGATATGCGAAATCTAGTCAAGATACATTATTCTTTCACACAATTTTAAAACCATTACCTTATAAACAGATTTTTGGCGAACTTTTATTTTTTATTGTTCAAATTCTTAACGTTCTTTCTGGATTTTTCAATCTGTTCTGCGATAAATATTTTCAAGAAAATTTATTTGCATACTTTCTATTTCAGTAGGATACTGTAGTAACAAAGGTTATTTAAATCATTTATGTGGAATTAGGTTAAGGAAAAGTGTCCAGTCAATGTTGTCAAGTTCGTTTTTTTTTTCTTCATCGAATTGAAAAACTGATATTTATTCAAATTCACTCAGAACAAAATAAATAAAATGTGTACTCACAGTTTATATATGGTGGTAGTTTTCTTTTTAGTTGATTGACCATTATTTCTTTTTACTTATCGAATTCTGTAATCTTACTATCATTTTATTCCACTCATGATAAAAATTAAAAATGGTTTAACTAAAAACGCGAAATCTCGCCAAGGCTACTTTGCTCGCACAATTCCAAAACTATAACCCCAAACAAATTTGGCGAAACCTTTCAGCTGAGAATAAAAGGATAAAGTAAATTCTTTCTCGGTTAAACATTTTTCATTTTGTTCTACGATAATAAATTCAAGAAAATATTTTGCATACTGTCCATTCCAACTAAATGCTGCTGTAAAATATTATTTTTTTATTTCCAATGGCTGGCAGCAAGAAAAGGTTACAAAGAACAAAATAGCAAAAACAAACACAATACACAGAACAATGAAAAATACAGAAACAATAGGGTGAAATATTTAGCTGCCGATACGCTCTCTTGCTTCCCAATAACGGTCACACAGGCTACGTCTGGAAAGCTGGGTGCAAGTGTGCAGGTGACGAATGTCCATTTCTTCGTTTGAATTGCAAAGGGGACAATTGGGACTCTTCAGTCATGGCCAGTTAAAAGTCGAAACAAAGCCACTGACTCTGCTCTTGGTGCTGAAGGGACAAAATCACGGTTTATAAACCAAACTTTGTGGTTGCTTCTAGCTTTTAGGTCTTGCCAAAAAAAAGCTCTTGATTTTTTCCTCATATATAACTTTATTGCATTGAATGAGACTGGCTCATTTGGTAGTTGAATAATAGCAGACCCCCTCTTGGCCAGAGCATCAGCAAGCTCATTTCCTCTAATCCCACAGTGTGCAGGGATCCACTGCAACACCACTTTTATATTCTGCTGCACCAGATCGTTAATGAAACTGCGACATTCAGAAATTTCCTGCGATTTGCAGCTGCTGTAAAATATGATTAGTTAAATTAATTTAAGATTAAAAAAAACTCATATTCTTACAAATTCATACAAAACAATAAAAAATTTTACCTGGTATAACGTTATCCAATTTTGTTAATCCAGAGTTTTCTTGTTTACGCTTCCACCATTTAATACTTTTTTGAAAGAAATAAGGAAAACTAACATTATTTTGAGAAGCTCGAGAATACTACTAAGGGACGAATTAATTTCTGTTGTTGAAGGCGTTCTTAGACATGTTGAATGCGTTACTCAGAACAAACTGACCGCGTTTACGTCAACAGATACACGTGGAGCGCAACGTGGCAATGTTTTAGTTGCATTCACAGTTTTATAAATCACCGCAAGGTAGCGTATTCTAGCGCTGGAGTTCCGAATTTAACGTTTCATATTGTCTTTGTTTCGTGCGTGATTTTTTGAGGCTTTCCTCAATTCAAATAATTAAGTAATGTTTCTTTCGGGAGTATTCGACCTAAAATACTTTAGGGAATCATAACAAATACAATAAATGAAGCATTTAAGTTTTATTTCACGTCGTAAAGTAAATGAGTGATTTACATGCAATTTATTATTAGTTTGCATAGTACTGATTTAGAATGTAAATTTTCCTGTTTTCGTGTAATATAAACAATCTTGGCAAACACTTCCCACTGATATAAATCTTGGTGAGAAGATTTTGATAATGGGATTGTTTAATTCAAACAAGAGTACTACTTTTAGTCACAGAAATTGATAGAACAAGCAAAAAAAAAAAAAAAAAAAAAAACAAGGACCCAGAAAATAATTTTATTTTCCCTACAGTTATTTTTTAATTTATTTTTTAAAATATCCGATTTTTCAAACAAGCCGTGGTCTTTATACGTCGCAAATGATGTACTTTGGCGCATCTTTCTATCGGCTTTCATTTTTTAGGTAGCCCGTGCAACGCCGGGCACGCAGCTAGTAATTATATAAAATTCGTAAAAGGCAGTCAGATATGCAGGAAACGTGAAAAACTTTTGCATCTTATGCTGGAGTATGGCGCAAGTTTTCGTTGAGCTCGTTTACATTGACAAGAAAGCCAGCTCATTGTTGGTATTTTCAAACTGCGCTAAAGAAATTCCACATGAAAGGAAAAAAAAAGATCATTGCAAGTAGAATTTTTTACTTATTCCTCAAAAGCTGAATGGTTGAATATTTCAAAGGTCGTATTAGTCACCGGCAGGTTGCAATGTGAACGGGTGTTATTGGAGTTATGTACTCGCTGCAATAAATAAGTCAGCTCATTGCATCTGCTTTGTGAGCATGCCTTTTTATTGGCGTTTTTGCAAAGGAAATGCAAGAAACCGGCTGAACGACGGAGACGGGATTTCCGATAGCATTGGTTTTTGTTGCAACCTGCAATTGACCACTTATACTTATTTTAAATTGTTGTGCCAATACTTCCGATGTACTATCCCGCTTCGTTCATCGTAAAAAAAGCAGGTTTAAAATTCTATTTGTAATGTGGTCCGGTCTTTCCCCCTCTTTTAATGATTTTTCTTATCGCGGTTTTAACGTACTAGCATTGCGTTTTGATCGATATGAACAGACATTGTGCATCTTCAGTGTTAAAAATATCAGTTGTTTATTTTATTTTATTTTTTTTTAATTTATTATTATTATTATTTTTATGGTGGATTACGTGGGAGTACAACAGACAATAAGTTTTTTCCCTTTTCGCAAGCAATTGCATTTTGAGTGAACAGTTTCTTAGATAAGTTCAGCGACATTATTAAATAAACGCACAATCAATTCGATATTTTCAGCTGCCATTTAGATGCAATGAAAGTTAAGAGAGAATAAAAGTTAGCGGCACTAGTTTTAATACTTTTAAACGATGAAAAATTACACCGTACGTTTAGACATTCGATTAAAATGTGACATTAATCGTACTTGTCTTTTTTCTTTTTTTCTTTTTTTTTTAAACTAGAGCTTACAAAGTAGTTAAAAAAAAGTCATCGGCGGTTGGAAAAAAATGTTGAGAAATTCGCTAGATGTTTCGGCCTTGACCGTAGTGCTATCTCCGCCCTATTTTGCATACGATCGATGGAGTACTCCCGCCCTGCTCAGACTTTCCCCGCACGGGAAGAGATTTTGCATTCACACATGCGCGCCCAAATCGCCGAAAATTGACGTCTTATGTTTTGATGTTTCGCACTTGAAGATCGCTTGTCTGTTAGCGTGCGGATGAAAATTTTGATATCGGCCATGTGAGAGTTAACAAATCGATTAATCGGGAATCGATAACTTTCGGTTCTGCAAGACATTACTTGCTGATTAGCTCGCCGTAAAAGATATAATTACGCTATTAGTGATGTAATTTCGTGTTAAAAAGCTGCCACGGGCCCTGGTTCTGCTGGGAGTGATATTATGACTAGCTTTTTGAAAGTCATTAAACTGTAATTAAGGTGTATCTGGTTCCCGGCGTCGTTACGTGTACATTGGGGTCAAAAAGGTCGAACAACTATCTACACGCGATGTTAAACGTTTTGAAGGGTGGAACTGTATAATACAGACTTTAAATATTTTAAGCTTAAAACTTCGCAGGGAGTGAAATTAATTTCTCGAACTTTGAAATTCTTTTAATGATTTCAATGTAATTTCGCTGCTTTATTTTATTTTAATTAAATGGTTTTGCACTATCAGTGGAAAATTCAATTATATTTCAAGAAAAATAAAATATAATTGTGTATGGAATGTGCTTCACACTTTGCTTAAAATCCTCTGCAGGAGAACTACAGTGTTACATTCCAAAAATCGGAATCAAAACGGACTTTATTGGCGGATTTGTTTACGAATGGGGTATTGGCGAGCAGGGGGCAAACCCTCCTAACAATAGTTTTTGAAAAATGATTTTTTTTTCTTACCTTTCTTTCTTTCTTTTTTTTTAATATATATAACGCGGATTGATAAAAATCTTGAAAATCCTTAATCTAGGGAATAATAATAGTAAAGCTAATTCGTAAAATTGCTAATTTTCTCTACGATATTCGTCAGTTCACTCTTTCTCTCTTTGTGCCAGTGGAGTTATCATGGATTTAGTGAATCCCCATGCGTACGTTTGTTTTCTGTACACGTTATTCCTTCCTGCAACTCTTGTCTTCTACATGAATATACTATTGTACTCCTTCATAGAGAAACTTCGTGTTTGTACACTGAATAAATCTTACTAGAAATAATTTTTTTCATCCCTTCTGCGGATTGATAAAATGATTTCCAGGCGTGCTTTGGAACTGAACCCTGGGGGTTCCGCGTTCGGCTGCCCATGGGATGTTGTGCCATGGGATGTTGCACAATTGAGTTTAGTTAGTTCAGTTTAGCAGTAATAATAATTTTACCGTTCCCTTTTTATCGTATTTTTCATGATTTTAATTGTAAATGACGAAGAATACGTTGTTATGATTTTTTTTTTAAGTTGTTATATTCATGGTTTTTTTTTCCTTTTCTTTTCAGGTGAGTTTCAATTTCTGTATGCCCTTCCATGAAATGCAGTTTCTTTCAGTAAGTTTGGATGGTGTTTTAAATTGCAACATTTTGAAAAAAAAAAATGAATTGATACTGTATAGTACTTACGAATTCAGTCTAGGTGTGTCAGCAGAGAGCTGTCTGCTAACGAAATGAAATAAAATATTAAAAAAAAGTAAAAGAAAAAAAACCGAATTCATCCCTTTAGGCGACGCAAACAATACCTAACTTAATCCGAGACGTTCCAAGAGCCGGGCTGATTGTTTCGTTCCACAAGTAAACGAAAAAATTGCACCCCTTTAAAGCACAGGTTAATGTATTTCAATTTGCTTCTTTCTCTTTCAGCCTTATTTTATTCATTTCAAATTTTTATTTGATCAGTGCAATTGAAGAGAACAACCCTTTTAAAGTCGTGAAACATATTTCCCCAACGAAGACGAGGTTGACTGTAGTTCATTAAACTTCTTCCTCTCCTAACTTCGGCACCGTTTAATTCGAATCGCTCGTCAGTTGATTCCATTCCTCGGCGTGGCAACTCGACTTTAAAAACTCCGTAATGGCGTAAAACATTAATGTTGAATTTTGACGCCTTTGTGCTTCCGGAAACATCATTAATCACTCTGCCGTCGAGTGCAAACAATCGTTAAGCTGCGAAAGCGAGATAAAAAGCAGAGCACTCCCGTCCTCCCCCCGAAACTCCATCTTTAATGCGTACTTACATGTCGATTTCACCTACCGATCGATATTTTTAGTTAAATTTCGTTTCAACTTTGAGACGAGTCAAAAATCCATTTTGTGCCGCAAGCCAGCTGTTGCAGAAGAGCCGTCCTTTTCGGTTGGTAATGCTAATTTCTTTTTAGAGGTAAGGCTTTGCTGCTACTTTTACCGACTGTCTTTTCTTCTGCATAAATCTGCGGCAATAGCAGATGGGGGGACTGGGAAATTCTTTATTTGTTCCTTTTTCAGCTCTTCCCTCCCTTTCATCCCCTTCTCGGTTGCCAATTTCTTGCAATTTTACTGCTGTTATTGGCCTGCATTGCTTCTCAAATGCTACTTGATTTAAATGTTTAATTTTACTGTCTCTTCGATGGCCTAGATTTTTTCCTCCTCTAATATAAAATTATTGTTCGCTCTAAGAGCTCCCTAAAAATGTTAATACTGTAAAAGGGCCATTCCACGAAAAACTGTCATTTTATCTTGCACGTGACGCCTCATATATTTCATTAAAAATAATACTTTATAAAATATTAATGAACAATTTTTTTCTGCTCTACAAATTGCAAACTTATTGGTGATTTCTATCGCAAAACATTTCGTTATTACCCTTTAATTTAAAATGATTGCTTGTTAATGAAATTTTTGAACCGTCATGTGCAGACAAAGGATTGACTTTTTCGTGAAATAGCCCAAAAGCACTTATCTTCCCGAATTTCGCCAGTCCATCATTATCGCGAAAATTTAATCATCGCCAAGTATTTTTTCCCTTGCGGATTTTTCAACTTTCAGTTCTGTTCATGTAAAACTAGCGAAATTTTCAGTTCGCGACATCACCAATAACTTTATTTTCGCATGAGTTATGCCTTCCGAAAATAAGCTCGCTGATAATGAATAATAATGAGAAAAAACAGCATCTTGCTGCTCTTCAATTTTCTTTCTTTCTTTCTTCTTATTATTATTGCACTTTCGACTTCGATACATATTTTTGTCGGAACATACTGAATGTCTCGTGGTTACTATTCTTAGAAACACCGTAAGAACTGCTTATCTATTTTTTTTTTGCAAGTTCTAAAATAAAATAAACATTTCTTGTGTCTATCCCTCAGAAAATGTATAATTTTTTAAAGTGTGTAATTATATTTTTTCAAAACCTCATTTCAAATTTGACATTCAAAACCTGAAAAGGTAAACTTTTGTTTGAATTGACAAAAATGCCGTGAAAGCACTTTTTTTTTTGTTCCCTAAAACTGCGCACGTAAGTTGTTAGTTAACTTTCTCTGGGAAACACATTAAAACTTTAATGTTAGAAGAAATTAAATGTGTTGATTTTCCATATTTTATACATTGAGTACAGTGGCGCAGCGGTCGAGGGGGGAGGGGATTATTCCACCTCCAGAGCACTGGGTTTTAATATACATAATACCAATCCCAAGGCGGTTGTTTATCTATGAACTGTAACGGGTAAAAAACAGAAGATAAGTTCTAGCTGCGTTAGTGATTGAGTACAGTAAAACCTGTGAAGTTGACCACCCTTGTAAGTTGGCCTCTTTTTTTCAGGCACAGAATTAGCCTTTATCATATAAATCAACCTCTGTAAGTTGACCGCCTGTTTAAGTTGACCACTAAAATACCACACCGCAGGTGGTCAACTTACACAGGTTTCACTTGCATACCCGTACCTATGGAAAAGTTTCAATTGAGGGGACTTAAAGCCCTCGATGGTAGTTTTAGTCGCGACATGTCCGTCATCTTGGGGGTAAACACCGCTTTCTTCCTGTGTCTGCTGTAGTGTAGTGTCGTGTTTTGCTTCTTGATTGTGGTTTCTTGTGAACTCCATGATAATCTATGATCAAGAACAACAACCCCATCAAGAAGCAAAACACTACTTCGTCATAGCTAACATATGGGAAAGAAAACTGCGTTTAGCCCCAAGACGGCGGACATGTCGCTACTCGGAAAAGCTTGTAATATTTAAAGAAATTAAGATAAAACACCAATAGTGGCCACTTCAAGTTTACTTTTGTACTTTGAAGAAAGAAATGAACAATAATAATGTGATTTTTTGTTGGTACTTAATTTGTAAGTATCATTTGAATCAATTTTATTCATCAGTTATTTGAATTTAAAGTAATGTAAATACTTCGGATGGGAGAATGTCGAATGGCTAGTACTGAAGTTTTCAGATTTTGGGGTGGCCGCTGCTGGATCAAATTTGAGGTTTGAGAAAAAATTGAACGAATTGAAATTCTGGCATTTTTAAAAATTGGGAAGATTTAGAAAGCGTTTTGCTATAAAACGCTCATTGTGTTCGGTTTTAACATTGAAGTGGCCACTGCTGGTGTTTTACCTTGTACTACGTAATTTTTTAAATTTTACTGCATTTTTCTGCCTAATAGTTTAGAATAACGGCTGTTTAGTAAAAGCTTACGAAATGTTGTTGCAGAGGTGTCTTTGCAATGCAACTGGAAAAAAAAAAAAAAAACACATGCCCTTTGAAACAAGATGCGGTCTTTCTGTTCTGGGTGAAATATATGTTCTTTGAAACTCTTAAGAAACCATCCTATATGCAAACTGAAACTCTTCATATCAGCAAACTGCAGCGCAAAAGATTTTAGTAAAAGCATGTCGCTTATGCACTTTGGTGTCATGTACCTTCATTTTTCTGGTTCATGCCTTCGAGGAAAGTTCTTTTTTATCTTCCCCACCTCACAACATTTTTCATGTCGCGATATCTGTATCGCGGCCCAGCACTTGAGAAGTCCGCCTCAAATAATGGGTTGTCGAGTCGGCAGTTTTTATACTACCTCCGAAAAGTATCATTTTCTCTTGGCAGTTTTATTATTCAATGGAGCGGGTTAGTTTTTCGTGCAATTTATGAGTTTTTTAAACGTTGGCTGCTATCCATTAAAGTGTATAATGCAGAGGAATAAGGCTGTAATGAAACGTTTTTTTTTTCATTTTAATTGGTTTTTAAGGCTCTTCCTTATCTCCTTTCGAATGGTTTTTATGATGAAACAAGTTCAAAATTCGCGTAATAATTTTAGTTTTTCGAATAAGTTGCTCCGTGAATGAATTGGGTTGTTTCCCATTTTTCAAAAAAAAAAATATATATTTTTTTTTTTGAAAAAGCATGGTCGAAAGGATGGGTTGAATTACTTTTTTTTCTCTCTTTGAAAATAATCTTGAAAACTTCAGTCGTTGCTTCATTTTCGCTGCTGACGTCACAAGTGAACAAGTCGCTAGGTCACCAGAATCAAGTTTTGGGACTTTGCCAAACTGATGAATAAATATTTTACAATACACAAACCAAATGAATATTTTATGTAAATAACAACGTCCCGCTAATAATTGCTTGCAGTGAAAAATCACCAAAAGGCGATATCTTGCTAGGAAAGATAACCACACGCTCCGATTCAAGAGGACTTTTTTTACTTGTGACGTCACACGATGAAACATTTTGTTTTGGACTCTGGCATTTTAGAAGGTTGATGAAAAATTAAATGTTGGGGGGAAAAATATACTTTTATCTCATCCCCACTGCAATTTTTTTTCAATGCCTAATTTGTGCATATGTGCGCTTATTTGTGCGTGCATGGTTTTGAAATTTTTAATCTATAAGTTATAGCTATTCTTTACAAATTTAGTCTTATCATTTGTTCGCATCGAATATGATCCTAAGCACGTTGTTGATATTAGTTTACTTGACCGATATTCTTCCCAGAAATTCATAAAATATTTAACTACTTATCAGCTGAACACCGTGTTAACTGAAACTACTTGAACATACTTATATAACATTAAAACAAAGTGAAATATAGTGGTGACCATATGAATCCTAAATATGTTTCTGCAAAACAAAAGACACTTTATTTCATTTTTAAGCATCTAAACCTATAGCTTATTAATAAATTTATATCACTTGTAATAGTTCGCTTCAGAGTCATCCACCATCTCTCCGTTGTTAAGCTTTCTCATCCTTTCCCTTTAATAAGAAAATTCTGGGCCACTATTGTGTTACTTTCAATTGTATTTATTGGATTATCAGTCATCTAAAGGGGTGTGCACAGAAATTTTAGGGCCTGTCACAAGTGACTTTTAGAGCCCCGCCCCCATATTGTTTACCCTTATGTCCCTACACACATTTCACCCATTCAAAAAATATTGGGCCCCTTTCTGGCTCGGGCCTGGGTCAGCAGATGACCCTTTTCTCCCCTGTGCACACCCCTGGTCATCTATGACATATTTCTGTTAAAATTGCAAAATTTACTGTTACAAAAAACTGCAATTTGTTCAGCTGTGCTAGACGTTTCGGCAACAGCGTTTTAATGGTACATTATGGCTCGTTGTCGTTAGGACCGACGTCGTATCTACCTGAGTAATTTTCAAAACAACCTTTCCTGCCACAGCTGCTCTTTTCACCCCCACTTGTTCCCAGTAACCTCTGCAGTAAATCTGTTCCGAAAAGTCTGGCAAAGCGACTCGTTTGCCTTTTTCATTTATTTATTTTTTTTCCTTTTCGTTCGTGACGGCTTTTGCCTTATTCTGGCACGTTGATAAAAGTGCACCAGGAAGTGCGGTGACCTTGTTATATTTTTCACTCCACCTTGCGAAAGGAGAAGTTAGTCCTTCTGCGGTTGTGGCTCGCAATTGGGCTCCAAAAATTTTAAAATGATTTTGTGGGTTAATTACATGTGAATTCAAAATGTGATAATTATCTGAGGCTGCGTCGGGGACCACGTCAACTGGAAGCATAACAGAGTATAGATTTGATTAACCTTAGCGTTTTAGACAAGAACTAGCTAAACGTTCCCATAAATAAAGTTACTCTATCAAAAAAGTATTCAATGTAATCCATTTTTGTATTGTATGTATAAAAAATAACAGAGTCAAAATAGAGGTATCCAATTAATTGTGATCAAACGGCTTTTGATGTGTGAATGAATTCGGAATTTACTGCGCTGAGTGAATATCTGAAGAAATTTATGCAAAATGCAATGTGATTGGGAAAACCAGTGCGGCAGCGAATTATTGTCCATGTAAAAGCAGGGATGCCAGATCATCATGGAAACAGCGAGACGCCATTTAAGGGAGTTGGGAGACCTCACATTTTAATGGGACTTTTTTATGCAATTCAATGCGCTTTTTATTCTCATTTGGTAGTTTATTCGAAATTTATTGGAGCTTTTATTTATTTATTTATTTTTTTAATTGTTACCTAAATTATATTTGTGGCCGAATTTTCATATTTAAAAATCAGAGTATGATGTAATGTTTTGAGCCTTAATGCTGACTTTTTGGAAAAAAAAAAAAGTTGAAGCTTTCTTTTTTTTGCAGCAAACACTTCAATTCCTATTTTGTTTTCTCGTACCGAAGAAGCTGAACTAACTGCAAACACAAGGAACTTACTGATCTAATGGAGGAAAAATGGAATTATTTTTTTCCTCCCCAGCACTGGTGCCAAACGCCTAAAATATTTTTAACTTTCACATTGAACACGATTTCAAAGCCGGTGTTGGAAAGTAGCAACAAAATCTGGATGTTATGGCAACGTTTTCCAAAAAGAAGTCTTCGTCCCTTGGGAGGAAGTCGATGCTACGGAGTAGTACTAATCTCTTTAGTCGAATTGTTCTTTTCAAATCACGAAGTTTCGTTTAGTTGAAATAAAAGGTCTATATTACTATTGTTTTGACGATTGAATAGAATGTAACTTCTGTCGTTTCTAGTCACTCTCTTTGTTGCACATTTGTACCGCGGGATAGCGGATTGAAGACGATCAATGCTCTCATTTTTGAAATCTCAATCGTAGAGCACCGTTTTTTTTTCTTTTTGTAAACATAAATAATTTTAAAATAAATAATTTTAAAATAAATGATGAAAAAAGGGTTAAACTGTGTGGTAGCTAATACTCTGTTCTATATTGCAGCTTGCTGCTTCTAAAACGTATTTGTCACTTAAAAAATAATAATAATTATAATAAAAAAAATCTTTATGTATTAATAAATAAGCCGTTTTCTTCCGGTACCGATTTCTCCTCTGTTTGTGAACCGATTTCCTTCATTCTTTTTTTTTTTTTGTTCAGTGGCTATTGTCGAGTTATAGTGTCATCAATAAAATTTTTTGAAAACGAGCGCTAATTAACGGAGATACTAATAAAAAGCATTTTCGTCCCAAATGGCTCTTTCTACGCGAACGGATGGTCCATTTTTTTCGAATTTGATATGGTTGCAAAGGTTTTTGAAAAATACTCCTAACGAAGAAATTGTCTGGGCGCCCAAGGTCCAATAACGTAAATCCACTAGAAAAAAAGTTATAAGCATTTATTAGTTAGCAAAACTCAAAAATTTTAATTTCATCTCTTTTCCATTGTTGAAATTCATTGTTAATACATTTTTAAACCGCTTTTTCTACACGAAAAATGCATTTTAATGCTTCGAACTTGGTATGGTTAGAAAACTCGCGAAAAATACTTTGAAACACGCTTTACCCGGTTACACTGAGTAAAAAGATTAACCCGCTTTATTGAGTAGAAAATGCTCTAGAAGCAATTATAAGTTAGCAAAAATTCATTTTTATTTCGGCGTTGCGACTTCTCGCTTAAGCGTAAATAAATGAAATTTTTGCATTTGGTTTCAGGGGCGGATGCAGAAAAATCTTTTGGAGGGGACACGGCTAAGCTAATTGAATGCCCCCCCCCCGCCTTTGATGTGGTTCATAACAAAGTTTTAATGACTTTACTTTTAAATGTGCTTGTTTTTTTATTTAATTTATTTTTTTAAGGGTTCCTTCAGGTCAATGAGTCTACTTCTAAGTGCATGAATATTATGAACTAATATACTGTGAATGTGGACTTAAAACATCTTTAACGTTTCAAGCCATTTAATTAAACCCAATATAATGTCACCGAGATGCTAGACAATGAGCGGCTTTACTTAGGAACATTGTCATAATGATTATAACACGAGGGAAAGGTTATTAAACAATCCCATACCTCACTTGAGGTTTTTAGAATTAATTTATAAAGAAAATTATAATTTCACAACATAAAAGTTTTATTGAAGAATTCAGAAACTATTTCTGCGTGAATTTCAAAACAGTTGCTGATTTGTTTTTAAAGCCATGATACAGTTGTGATAACATATTGATACTGCATACTATTTCCATTAAAAATCATGGGTTTTCCAAGAAACTACCATATTATGATTTCTTTCATTTTGCATTTTTTATAAGTTGAAAAAGAAATCTATTATTATTTCGCAAATAGGTTCCTGAATCAAAATGACTCTTTTAGGTGCGCCTACACATTTAAAAAAAAATGTTAATTATTGATTCCGTCAAAGAAGAATTAGTGGACGAATCGCGATAATACGGTCTTTAGAATTCGAAACAGTGAGTTAAATGTATTCTTCAACTCTGGGCCTCTGACTCCAGTAATACTTCTTTAACAAACAAAAATGCTTTTATTCAAAATATGCTGTGTGTGTTTTGTGTTCTTTTTAATTAATTACGAAAGAAAGTTCAATTCAAAAGTAATAAATAAAATAGTGAAATTAGTTTAACCCTTGGTGCGGGGGGGGGGGGGAGCAGGGACCCCCATGCCCCTTCCCCTAAAATCCGCAACTGTTTGGTTTTATTATTGAGGCTTTTTGGGTAACTACGGGCATTTAAAATATTTTCATTTTGATTTTGTTTTCGTGCCTATAACATTTAAATAAATCATTTTCCGGAGTGAGGAGGATTTTCAGTTTTGATAAAATCACCTTCTGAAGAAAAAAAAAAGCGATATTATTTCATTCAGGAAGATTTCCATAATTGTGAAATTGGCGAACTTTATCCATCGTGTCAAATTTTTGGCCAGGACGAGAAATATTTTTCTTTTGCATTCGTAAGAAAAAAGAGTAGATAAATGTCTATTTGCAAGGAGCTGACTGCGAATGAAGTCCCTTTTTAAGGTGGGGTTCATTAAATTGTAACCGTACGTGACAAGGGGAGGAAATTAATGACAAGATTGGCATACAATGGGGAGAATGTGACATTAAGCCTTTTTTTAGATAAGGACGTTTAATGAAAACTGTAACATGTGGCAAAGGGAAGAGTGGGTATGGTGAAGTGTGATACTTTGGGACAAAGGGGAGAAGGGTCGAAAATTTTGAAAGGTGCATGTCAGTTATCCCCTAAATCGTAAACAAATCACAAAGACAATTAAAAAAAAAACTTTTAAAAAGAAATATTGTTTATTCAGAAGTTTTACGTATAATCTGAGTTTTGCAATAAACAGTAGAGAAAGAGAGCAGAGAAGAGTCATCGCTTTTGATGCAATGTGCAGAAGCGTAAAAAATGAATTTCAATCTGCACACCGGTTAAAATAATTGTTAAAAAATATTTTTTTTTTCAAATTATTAAAAAAAAAATGCTGAAAACCCATGTTTTTAAACATGCTATTTCAGAAAAACTTATTTTCAAAATTTCGGAAACGACCCCATTACCCAAATATCTCCTTTCATCCATTTATTTTGGGATTAACAAACCAAAAAATAAAATTGGAATAAATTATTAATGCTTGGTATTGTGTGTACATTTAAAAATTGTATGTTTCCCGATTTGCAGTAAACATGAGTAAGAGTAGAAATAAAAGTGTTGGAAATAGTTAAATTGATACAAGTTTTCTCAAATATTCATTTATGAATATGGTCGAATTTCGACCACTGGGCGAACACTAGTAACAATTAAAAGAAAATCATTATTGCAACTGAAAAACAAGTCATTATATGAATTCTGTATTAGTGTATTTGTTAATCGTTGTATTTTGCTAAGGAGAGCTATTCAAAATTCCTTTAGATAAAATTTAATAAGCATAATTAGACTAGAATGTTATGGCCACCATGAAAAATTCCTTTGTATGTTTCCGCATGAATGCTTGATATTTGCTTACTGTCACAACTAGAGCTATTTGGTGTCTCGATTACTTTTCAAATTTCCATATTATGTCAACCAGGTTGGTGACTATGTTATTTCAGTGGAATTTCAAATTCATGTCTAATTACAACCCAGCGATATGGTATCTTGGCTGTATTTCGAAGAGAACAAGAAAAACCTTCGATGGTGCGACTTGATCTGGACACCTAATCAGCACTTTTTCCCATTGGAGTTCACCTGTTTTCCAATTTTTGTGCAAAACCATGCATTACTTCTTGAAATATATCACGTGATTTTAAGTTGTGCGTCGCGCTCCCCTGTTCCCCCTGAAAAAATTCGCGCCAAAAACTCCATATGGACCAATTACATGGACTCGACGACCGATTCACATGGTACACATGTATTCAAAATTTTGTTCAATTCCGTGCGTTACGGATTTGAAGTTAAATTGACAGCTTCCAAAAATAATCAAGATGGATTCAGTAGTCGTTTGATTCTCGTCAACCGGTCAAAATTCGGTTTCAAAAATTTTCACGAATCCAATACTTACTTCTAGTGTTGGTCGTTTTGAAAGGGATATTTTTGCCAACAGAGTAGCAAGAACGGGCAAAACCTGGTTAAAACCGGCAAAGACTGGGAAAATTAGCTGGATTTAAAAATCGATATAATTTTGTCCGTTGTACAATTGTAGACTTAAATCGGAACATTAGTTAGGTATTCCACTTTTTGTAAATTAATAATTAATAATTTCTTGAAAAATTGGTATTTCTCCTTATGGTATTTAAAAAATATTTTTAATTTTTTTAAATCACATTTTATTGTTTTAAAACTTTCATGCATTATATTCTTGGGTCATTAAACTCGGCATTTCTGAAACCTGTTTTGTCGAATCTAGAACGGGAAAATTTTTCATATTACCAGTTTTCATCTTTAAAACTACTTTTTCTTTGTTGATCCAGGAAAATGATGAATGAAATTCCCTGTTTCTCTTCATGACTAACGAAGAGTAACTTTGAAACAAAATCTAATGACTTGAATATGGTTCTCACTTTACTATACCAAATCCTCCTTTTTAAAGACCCTAATAATACCTTTGGCTACTTCTCTCCTTGCAAAGTCTGATGTCATCTTCCCTGGGCTAATCCTTTAAAGGTCTCCTACTCGTATCTCCTGGTACTGTTGCCTTGAAGAGTAACGAGGTCGTAAAAACGTCAGAACCACGTTGCGCCATCTTATGCAAATGAGCCGAGAATGTAATGGATAATTATGGAAAATCTCTCTGATCTTAATTAAGGGGATGGAATACAGGCGCATTGTTGGTTGCGCATTTTAAGAGCACGTCGTTTTAGCTTTTACACAGAATTACTTTCATTTTTGTTGCAGGTGGGGCTGTGCATTGTGAAATCTTAAAATTCGTTCCACTACGGGTCATTTCCGAGCTTTCGCAGAAGCATATTAAAAATAAGGGTTAGAGGTAATTAATGGACCTGAGATGCATAAAAACTTTTCTAAGGTATTGTAAAACATTGTAATTTGCGAAAAGATAACGATTTTGAGGGCCTCATAAAATCTTTTTTGTGTTATAGTGTTTGTGGAAAAAGAAAAAAAAAGTTGATTATAGTCTGCCTCGCTATTGTTGTTGTCATTTGAGAACTCACAAAATCTAAATTATTTTATGTACACGCCGTTTGCAAAATTGTAAACAGACAACGATGCTTCACGGATAAAACTTTGTTTCGATATTAATTGATTTTAGCAACACAATATTTCTTTTGTTTTCAATTGGTTTTCAAGTAAATAAGTTCGAAGAGAAATACTGCAAACAATTGTGAGGTGGATTCATAAGTATATTTCACGTGTAAGTATTTCATGTTGCGACAATCACGAAATTCTTCTCTGTATTTCAGATGAATGCGGGGTACTCACGGATTGCAGCAACTACCAAGATTTGGCTTCTTGGCGGAATTTCAAATTACATATTTTTATGGCATCCAGTTTGGCTCTATTCTCTTATAAGCATTTCAAGTGAAACAAGGCTGCTAGATTGTATGAGGCTAAATAGCAGTCAGGATTAACGATGAAAGCTTTCAATTGTACCGCCCCCCTTTGTGCAATTTGCACCAAATGATTGATGTCCACGAGGTCCATCGAGTATCATATGTGTACTAATTTTTATGAGAATTCTTGTACAGTAAGATCTCATTCCAACGAATACCAGTACAACGAAATAGCCGTTTCAACGAAATAAATGTTATCATTATAGCATGCTCGATGGCCCTTGAGCTTTTTTAAAAGATTCAGCCAGGTTGTTCTCTTTGCCGTGGACCTCCTGTTTTTGAGCTTAATTACACTAAAATCGGAATACAAACAGTGACTTCTCTCTTTTTCGGCCTGCCCCTTGGTTGTTGTACAAAAGGGACTGCATTGAAAGCGTTTAAAGCAACTCGATCACTTTGAATTCACATAGATGACCGGCGCATATCATTCTGTTCAGTTTAATAAATTTTAAACTGTCGACATCTTTTGAGTTTATAAAGTTCAGAGTTGTATCTTCTTCGCCAATTAGCAGTCATTGGTATCACCAAAAATTGTTTGCATCACTTTCCTTTCTAAGAGAGACTGCATTGTCTTGCTGTTGGAGAATATGTTTAGACGCATTTGTTAATACTGGGCAAAATAAATGTTAAGTATCGATTTATATGCCATTACATTGTTTGAATTTCGTTACAACGAACAAAATTTGCAGGCCCATGAAGTTCGTTGTAAAGAGGTTTTACTGTGTTACTTCTTGAGCTGCAGCAGTAAGACTAAACGAGAAACACTTTCGGTGTCGCCATCTATCTTGGAATGTGACTCGCGGGAAAAAATAACCGATTTTGATCACCCGATAGTTATAAAGTAATTGAGACCTGGGTAGTTCCTCACAAAATCAACACCTGATGTAGTCTTCTAACAATTTAAATAGAACTTATTTTAAATCGAAAACCTGTTGATCCCCCCCCCCCGCAACTCTTTCTTTCATATATATATATATATATATATATATATATATATATATGAGAGAGAGAGAATTTTTTTTCTTTCTCTCAATCGCCATGTCATAATATGTCATGCATGATACATTTGACTAAATCTTTATTCACCGTAGATCCTACCCCTGAATTCAAATACGGTTTCATATACGCCATTGATTTTATGTTGCATTTGAAAATCAGGCGGAAGCAGTAGCAACTTTGGTGTGCCTGTTTTGAAACGCTCAATTATGTGTCTTAATTTATTTTCTTCGAGCTTAGTAAAATGAAATAACGGTTTTGATTTTTTTTTTTTTTAATTTATTTCTCAGGTTTGAAAAATAGATTACAGTTCGTGCGTACAATGCTTTAAAAATGATCAAACGAGGCAGTTAGAAGCTAAAGGATGTAAGTGGCAAAATTAAAAATTTGGAGATAACTAGTACAAATGGTTGGTGAACATCTCCTCTGTCTTGGGGCAAGTGATAGTAATTGTAGCTCTGGTAAATTCTGTTATACAGCATGATTTAGAAAAAAATTATAAATGAAAGCTTACCGAGCCCCGCAACTTCAAACGCTTTTTACTCAAAATTTTAAAATGTCGATTTTTATCTCTTCGCTTCTCACTGCCTCAAGTGTGATTATTCATTAAAATATCGCTAATTGCATATTTAACTGCAATCGTAACGAAATAAATTTGATTGCGTGCACATGAAAAAGAATTTCTCCGCAAACCACGTATTCTGTTATTAAATATGTTTCCAATACTCGGCGAAAGGCCGGAGATATTAAATTGTTAGTGAATAGCATTACGGCAAACATTACCCATCTCTTCCAATATTTCCATTTGATCTCGTCTAACTATTAATATTTTCTCCTCGTCTGGAATTCGGCTTCAGCCGCAAAGTTATAACTACAAACTAACAAAGTTATAAGTGCGGAACAATAGCCTTTTCAATTTATTTGACAGGTCCTATGTTCGCAGAAAAATGTAGCTAGAATAACATCTTTGATTTTTCTAGTTTTCAAAGCTGTTGTTTGCGTTCATCCCTCTTCCTTTTTGACTATAAATAAACTAGTGGAATGATGCAAGTCCTTGATTCTCTAGTGAGTGTTCTTCTAGTTATGATAAAAATGTATAGTTAACAGGCGGAATAATTTTTTGACTTGCCCACGCAAAGGATGCTTGGTGAATAGTTAAACCATTATGACTCGTAGATTTTTTCCCCATCTTTTCGTGTGACGTGGGTGTATGATATTCTTCTCCGGCAATTCTTTAAGGATGCGTATCATAACTATTCATAGAAATTTCGTGTAAAAGCGACGTTTTATTTTCTTCTGCATTACTCAGTTTCCATGCATTTATTTTCTCTTTCACAGTTTTTAAATCTAGATGCTAGAACTGATCGTTTTGGAACTTTTTGTAAACAAAGGAGTTCTTTTTATCTGTGTCGTGGAAACATGAAAATGAATACTGAATACATTTTCACGGTTAAATAATTTTCAAGATGTATTTGTTCGCAAAAACTGTTAGTTTAAATTCAGTTTTATTAACTTCAAAAAGTTCCCTTTCAATAATTTTACTTTTGTTATACGTTTAAATTTTGATTTAGATGAATCTATTAAGTTGTATCTTATGTTGCACTTTGTTCTTTAAGTAGTTCTACCATTGTGGAAAAAGAAAAAAAAATCTCAAAGTGTGCAATTTTGGTACAAAAGAGCATATGATTTTTTTTTGACATTCAATTTACCCAAGCTCTGCATCAAAAGAAAGTTTTAAAACTGTATATATGGCTTGTTCGCAAAGTAGATTATGCAGCACGTTTTGAAATATGAAAAGATTATAATAAAAGAATTGTATATTCTTTGGATTTAAAATTTAATAAAGTTGTGTGTAAGATATCCCCTGCTGTGAACGCATTTTAACGGAATTGCGATGTCATATTTAAATTTCTGTAATATACGAGGTGTGGCTATTAAATAACGAGACTAATGCTGCTACAGAAGAACCATACATGCCCCAAATCCGAATGACCGACAGCTGTGCATCATAAAGCCTTCTCTTTGAATTGCAGCGTCTCCCGTGTTTGTATTTAAATCAGTCTGACCGCAACCATCGTTTATGTAAGAGGTGTTTGTTTCGTTTTGCTGGAAAACATAAGTGTAATAGTAAAACATTGAATTATCGTGAAATTTCGCATGAAAATTGGTAAAACCTTTACTGAAACTTATCGTTTATTAAAAGAAGTTAATGGCTATGAATGTTTATCATGTGCCGAGTTTTTGAATGGTTCAAGCGTTTCCTAAGATTGTTGAAAAGACGTTGGAGATGATGACCGCCTGGGTCGCCCTTCCACTTCCAAAACAGACGAAGATATCGAATCCTTATATCAAATCAACCAACATTAATACCGTAAAGTGCTGGCTCAACTCCGTGAAAGAGTAAAGAAAAAACGACCCGAATTGTGGAAGAACAAGTCGTGGTTGATCCATCAAGACAATGCGCCAGTACATTCGACATTGTCTGTCAAGACGTTTCTAGCCAAATACAACATCCCAGTTTTGGACGATCTGTTTTACTCGCTTGACCTGGCACCATGTGACTTTTATCTATTCGCCAAGATCAAATTTACATTAACAGGAACACGATTTTAATCCGTTTGAAACTGTGAAAGAAAAAGCGGCAAGCGTCATACAGGAGCTCCCAGAACAAGACTTCCAGCTCTATTTCGAACAATGAAAAATTCCCATGGAACGTTGTAAGGGTGGAGGATGGGTGTATATTGAAGGTGATAAAAGCTAATATGCATAAATTTAAAATGAAATGTTTTACAGCAATAGTCTATTTAATAGCCACACCTCGTATATCGTGGTTTTTATCTGTCGAAAGGTGAAATTTTTCAGAAAAACCGAAAACGTACACTAGGGGTACTTTTTATAGTTCACACTTCCTTGCTTTCATTTTAGATTTGACCGCAATAACTGTTTTAGATTATTATTACTATTTATTTTTATCTTCTGTAGAACTCTTTTGAGCAAGTATGATTGTTACTGTGTAACTATAATTGGGGCACACATAACCTGGCAGTGTCGTAATGCTGTGATTTGGATCTGTGTAGCTTCACAATGCTGCCAGGTTAGGTTTACCCCAACTGTACTATGATCAGTTTTAAAGCTTTGTGGTTCAGAGTGCAACGCTTTTTACGAGTAATTAAAAAAAAAAAAATTGATTGTGTCAAAATATTTTTGTTTTTATCCTGCCTTGATTAGTTTTTCTTTGTGCTTAATTTATCGTTGATTACCTTTTTCTATGCATCTTGTCCAAGTAAAGTACTCGTGTTTAATTGCTCCACATACGTTTGTAAATTTTCGTAGATATTCCGCGAAACGGCAATCAAAAAATTGAGATTTATTTATTTTTCAAATGCTTTAGGATTCATTTTCCTCTAAAGTTCCCTAAAGTGGTATAAGCCTCATATAGCGACGTTATAATTGTACAACGAATATAGCTCATTATGCTTCTTATATTCTATAATAAATGCGTTGTTACGTGTTCCAAGTTTAAAATTATGACACTCAGTGAAAACTATCGTAGAAATTTACTTCTAAAACGTTCTGCATGAATAAGCAATTCTTTATGAAACCACTTCCATACAGATCGTCTTACAATAAACTAAGAAAAACCAGCATCTTCTTAAAGGGCAGAAATTCAATGCAATGCAAATGTCTGTAGAAAACGAAACATTAGAACCAGTGGCGCACACAAGAGGGTCCAGGGGGTCCGGACCCCTCCCATACGTCTTGCTTTTTTCCCCCTGTTTGAATATAATTCTATGAATTTTGTACGTAGAATAATTTCAAACAAAGGTAACAATAATTTCAGTTGAAATAATAAAATAAAAAGTAAAATCTCATGTTAAAAGATTTTTTTAAATATTTTGCATTTTTCCTAATAAGAGGTAGAATGGTGATTATAAATGAATACGCTAATGACCATGTTTTTAGTTTTGTAATTACAGATTAAAAAGAGATTCTATGAACTTGAATCCATTTTTTTAATTATGAGAAAAGTTAAAGCGTAAATTATTTTGCTTTCAGATTTTTTGGTTTAAGTATATTTTATTAAAAAATGCTAGTTATTTATTGGATAGTTTATTTTTTACCATTTTTAGTTCTCAGGGATCTATAAAACCAAGTCTATATGTTTGATGGCGTATTGGGGTATCATATAAGAAAGATGCTTTCGACCTTGGACCCTCCCCTTGCAAAATTCCTGTGTGCGCCACTGATTAGAACATTCTACATACACACACACACACACACACCTAGAGTTAGGATTGACCTCCTGCATCCCTCTTCAACAGATCCGCTTAAATGCTCAAAACAAACACAGCAGCTCGGAAATTTTTTTCACTCCTTCTAAATGTGCGGAACTCCTAAAGCATAGCTAATATCTGTCGCGGGATCAGCCCCGGAAGAATCCCTATTCGAAGAATCCTGTTTCACACCTAAGGATTTTATAATGTGGCTTTTAAAAACTTAAAATGAATGCCACTCGAACAATCGGCAGTAGCCGAAAATTCTCTTGAAATTGCAAGATTTGGTGACAGCTGAGCGAAATGCTGCTGAATTTGGGGCTATATTCGAGATTCCTACTCCTGTGTTAAACTCAGCGATGTTTGGCGAAGACATACAGTGCTGGCCAAATTATTAGACTAAAGAGTTTTTCTTTGTTTTTTGTACATTATTTGTACTAAAATACTATTTATTTTACTGTTAAAGTACTGTACATACTGTACACTGATTATTACGTTATTTTAGCATAATTTAATGTTTGCAGGTGGCAGCACTGTCTGCGTTGTTTATGTTCTTTTTTTATCTACCTACCAGGAACATAACCTCAGTCAGCTTAAACAGTTCACTAGTTATTTTTATTAGTGTGTTCTGTTATATATAAAGTTAGTTTTAGGTAATTAGTGCGTATGTGTATGTGAGTATATATAATAGCGAGTAATAAACAATTTTTTACCTCCTTTTTTAAAAAGTGTTAAGAAATGGTGTAAAACTTGTGAAAAGTATGCCAAAAAGACTTAAAATGCTCATCAAGGACAAGGGGAATGCATACTAAATATTAGATAATTATTTCACTGTTCGTTAATGTGTCTATAGTTATGTAATCAATAAAGAATTTGCTTTTTAAAACAGTCTTAGTCTAATAATTTGGCCAGCACTACTTTCATTAGAATCTATTGACGATCTCTGTAAAACTGTCTTTTCTGCCTACGCTCTAGGTGCTGCTGGAATCATTTCACTAAGTTAGAGGGTCATTCCATAGTGACTAACGAAACATTCGCAGCTGATTTTCTAGCTCTTTTTACTTAAACCCTGAAGTAAAAAGAACATTTTTTGGTTTAATATGCAGATTTAAAATGTACAAGGTGACTATTTTTCATGTCTACTAAGAATTTGATGCAAAATAATCGCCGATAGGTATTTTTTCAGCAAAAAAGGCATTGTGACTAACGTAACATTTTTGCAACCCTGAGAAACAATGCTTATGTTACGAGGCAAATTTTTCTGAAAGTTATGCAAGCATTTAAAATTTGCTGATATATTTCTAAAAAGTAAAGTCAATTTCGAAAAATATACTACATATTTATTAGAGCTGAATTTTTTTTTGGCCCATAGTGCCACTTTTACGAAAGACTGTGTGACTAACGTAACGTGGCTAACGTAGCCATCGAATAACAAACAATGTATACATATAAAAAAACTTTTTGTAATTAATCTTTTGTACTCACATTACTTTTACACTTTTTAGGAACTTTTTTATGCTGCATTATAGTTCTTTCTTTACTTATTATTTCACTATTAGTGTAAGAAATTGAATGGAAGGATTCAGTTTAATTTAACTCAATTTCAATGTGTCAATAAAAAATATTTTACTTACTAAATAGCATCGTTTTTGGGCTAATTCAATCCTAAATCCAATAAATCTCTGTAAAAAAAAATAATAACTTGATACAAGTTGATAGTTTTACCAAATTCTAGTATTTCAGCAATACACTAGTTATCGTCATAAGAACCTCCGTCGTACTTTTCAACCACATATTATTCTGCAAGGTTTACTGATTCATCGAACCAATAGTGTTGTATATCTTGATTGTAAATGTAATATTGGAAAAAAAATGTTCGATAAGTTCTGCAGATTGGGGGGGGGGGGGGCATTTTAATTCCAGATATCACTGCAAATGTTTTAAACTTCTAAATCATCAAGTATGCATTTTCTGTAATATGCTGCAGCATTGTTGTTTCACTGTATCATGTAATATCTTCAAATGTTTTTCCAACGAGCTGTTATTTATTCCTTATATAATCAGCGAAGATATTTTCTAAAAAATATAAACGTTTTCCTTTGTTAAGATTCTTTTCTATTTTCTTAATTATTTAGCTTGGATTCTTGTGTTGAATGCATGTTCAGCAGAGTACTCATTTTGCTTTACCCACCCTTCTTAAAAAAAAATTAAAAAAAAAAAGATACTTTTTTAAGTTGGAAGTATTTCTTTTAAAGAAGACTTTTAAAAAAGCCTTCTTTAAGTAGACAGAAGTTCTACATTTTAACATTTCTAGAGATATTTTTCTTCTTAAATATTTTTAACCAATGTAGAATGTTTACTTATTCAAAATTGTTAATGAAAATGTTCATTAAATTAAATAATTTTTAAATAATAGCAGTCATTTTAAAAATGTTACGTTAGTCACAGCTCAAATGTTCGTTAGTCATACTCTAATTATTTTATATCTTCTGCATCTAAAATAAATATTTTGCACTTTTTAAGCAGATAGGGTGCAGATGCAAGAAAATAAAAAGTGTTGACTGGTACAATTATCTGGTTTAGTTTTTTAAACAGAAAATAGTACATTTTCGTGACTAAAGGGGGGGGGGGGGATAACGCAAATATTTTCAGTGAAATAATCAAACTAATTAAAATACTTATCTTATGATATATCTGAAAAGAATAGTCAATTTTATGTGTCCAATATCTAATCTTTTATAATAAATATAGTTTTTTTTTTTTTTTTTGAAAATTTGCAGAAGATTTTCCATTACGCAAAAAAACTTAGTTTTTTTTTTTTTTTTTTTTTTTTTTTTTTTGCGTATGCTAAGCTTTTTCTACAACCTTGCACGTTTAGAGCCAGAAGAAAAGCTCTGAATAGAAGTTTTACAAACTTTTACTGGATTTATATACTAGAACGTATGCTGAATGGAATGATAGATCACAATTAGGGCTTTGTAAAAAAAAAAAAAAAAATCTGAGGCTGAGGTTGACATTTCTATGGAACGACCCTAGAGGAACTCCACTCTTCACGAATGTTATTTCTACGTCTTTTGAGGATAATTGATGAATATGTAGCTCCTTTTTTAAGGATAATTAACGGATAAGTACCAAGAACAGATACAGGGGTGGTGGTGGCGATCGCTCCCTCCTTGAGCCGATGTACAGGAACTTTCTTCGTGTATATTAACGATATTAAAGCTCCAAAAACGCAATTTTATATAATCTTCGAAGGCGTATGGAGAGAGAGAACTTTTCCTCGAAATTCAAGTCTTGAAAACGAAATACGTAATCTTAGTCCATGTCTTATCTTGGGACCGGAACTTTCTACGGGATTTGTTTCGAAATTGGAGCTCCAAAGCCTCAATTTTAGACGATGTTAGATGATATTAGAGATAGGTTTGAGGGCTCTCTGAATATTTTTCGAAAGAAACACAACTGTAGGACAGCTTGAATTACGTAAGGGTAATCGAAGAGGTTCAGTATACTCCTCCGAAAATGTTCTGAAATTGAAGTTCCAAAGAGTAAACAGTAAAATATAATCGCCCCCTCCTTGAAAATTTTCTGGACCCGTCCTTGATAAGCACGTTTAAATACGAAGTATTATTTATCTGTAAGCTTGACAATGTTTTACGAAGACATACATTCAATAGAACCGGATGTTAATCATTGGTAACATTTCTTAATGGCGATCTCTGTAAAATTGTCTTTTCCACCTACGTTCTATGTGCCGCTGGAATCATCGCACTCTGTTAGAGGAATTCCACTCTTCGCTAATGTTATTTCCACGTCTTTTTAAGGATATTTGATGAATAAGCAGAAAAATAAGTAACGAAATTTTTAAATTTTAAAAAACTTTCCGAGTAATGCATTTTAAATGTGACATTGCTCATTTTATTGTTTTTACGTTTCAAGGTATGGACTAGTAATTACTTATACAAACAGTTAAATTGATGTTTCTACTCATTATATTCGTCTAGTTGAACTGTATTAATTGTTGAGTTATGTATTTACTCCAAACATATTCTTATTCGCTGTGTATTATAAAATGCACATTTTTTCGCTTGAAAAATTTGATAAATTTTTTTTTATAAATTTTTATTTACCTATTAGTTCAGCTAAAAATAAATTAAAATTAACATTTGTTCGCTTAATTTTTTAAGGATACTTTGATGTTTTATTTATAAAATTGTATATATTGTCTTTAATGGAACGGAAGTCACAAGGATTGCATACAATCTTTTAGAATTATTATTATTAGATATTGTTGTTACTAGTAGTTAGTGTTATTTTTTTTACGCGGACAGGATGCTGAAATTTTTCATATACCTTTTGAGTATCAGAACTCTGTTGGGACAACCACATTCATGGACATCGAATTTAATGTAGCAATTCCAAACTAATACGCTATTTTAGAGAAGGACTAATAAATATAGGAAAGTTTCATAATCGTTGGGGGGGGGGGGGGGGGATAGCTTGGACATTTATGTCCGTTAAAAAAAAAATTCGACAGACAGCAAATTTCTACCAATATTGTGTTTTCAATATGTGTATGTGACTGTAACAATTTATTCATTTACAGTGGCAGCCGCATATATGAATCACGTTTGTTCTAAACAGTTTTGATCCATAAAGCAGCTAATTCAATAAAGCTGAATTTTATTCTGTTTTTGACAATTTGATACATTAAAGCGATTTTAAAGTTGATTCAATAAACCACTGATTCATTCGTCCACTGTAGTCAATAAACTATATGGTATGGTAAGTTTGAGAAAGATTGTATTCTTTCGCTGCTTGTTATTTAATAAAATTGTATTTTGCGGTTTTCTATGAATATTTTTCTATATGTTGGTTTTTAACCTATTATATCAAACATGTGAAATTCCTAAATAAATAAATAAATAAATAAAAATTAAATAAATAAATAGATAAAAATAAATAAGATAATAATAAAAATAACGAGAATATTTTTTAGTGATAGAATTAACTATCAAGCTTTTCATTGAATTTTCTCGGAAAAAAATGGTGCTCAGCTTTTTAAGAAGAGGAGAGTGACACTTAGTAAAGAAATTGTTCCTGTTTAGTGTTATTCGCCAATACTTGAGTTTAGACGGTCATACTAAATTTGTTATACTAAAATCATAGAAACAAAAGCGTTGCAGTTGAAAAGTTGAGTATTATTTTCACATCCGACAAATGCTTCCCAAACTTTTGCTTCTTCCCAGTGTTCATCATCAAAAGCTTTGGCTAGCGTCCAACCAAAAATATGTTCAGTGAAGGAAAAAAAAACGAATCATTGGAACGTTTTTCGTATCTGTAATTACTCTCGATTAGTTAGGGGAGTAAAAAATAATTGCTCTCTGTTCTAGAATAGTAATATATCTTTTAAAGTAGTACGAAATAGTTAAAAGTATTGCTAGACACAACTCACAACGTGAGACTTTTTTTTAAACTAAGACGACAAAATTTGAACTCGTATTTTTTTTTCGTTGAACGTTTATCTGTGTTAATTAATGTATTTTTAATTGATTAATTTATTTGTGCATTTGTTTTAATAAATGAAGAAGACGCAAATTTAAAATCTACCGTGTCTCCCCGAAAATAAGGCTGAATAAAAAAAATAAGCCCAGCGTGATTTTTCAGTTTATTCCTGATATAAGTCTTACCCTTAAAATAAGCCCTAGTTAAAAATAAGATCATCATTCATTTTGCGAAACTGAAATTCTCAGAGCGAAATTTTTAGGCTATCCTTGATCAGTTTAAGGGGAAGGTTTAAGGTTGTATTAATGACTTTGTTCATTTTTTCAATGTTTTTTGAACCTAAATAAATGTGTTTTTTGAACACGAACAAATTTGTATTATTGTGAATTTAAAAAAGAAAGACATCTTCTGAAAATAAACCCTGACGTATCTTTTGCTACAAACTTGGGGGAAAAAAAAAAAAAAAAAGACAATTGCGGAGTTAAACGATTACAACATTTTTCTGGGGGCTCTTCGTCTATTATTCTTGAGTTATGCATTTTTGAGAAACAAGTATTATTTACTAATAATTTTTGTCACTGCTGATCTCCATTTACGAAAACATCTCACAGCAGTCATATGGTCAATTACTTTTAAAAAGTCTAAAGGCAACTACTTTAACAAGCTTTGTCAGTAAGCATTAAAAATATCTTTCTAACAACTATTAATACTAAGAGTTGCGAAAAATTAGTCCTTTTAAACTACTGTTGTCCCCCCCCCCCCATAAAACGCTGTTTTTCAGAAACTTTTCTCAGGTATTGTTGTCTGGAACATTTCCTAACTCTCTACTAAGACGCGAGACTATTAAACTTTCTATGAGATTCCCCCCTCCCCCGAAAGGAATATTATAGATGAGCCACTAGTATCTGACTGACATTTTCGAAGCAAAACCGTAAGTATTTTGTCTTATTCTGCGAAAAATATACATCATTTTTTTAAAAAAAATCCCCTGATTTATTGTTCTTTTTAAGCTTAAGCCTTAATGTCAGTTACCGTGTTTTTAACCATTTTTAAAAAATCAACCAAAAAATATTTTCAAATCTTAATTGCAGCATTGAATTCAGCTTAAAACGAACAATTAATAGGATACAGTATTTTTAAAAAAAACGCATATTTTGCGTGGAATGTGACAAAATACTTATCGTTTTGCTTTGGAAATGTCAGTCGGTTAGCCGTGGAATCGCTTAGATATTATATCATGTTACCGTGAATGGCCGGAATTGGAGAACCAATATTGTTCACCGGAAGTATTCTGTTTTATGCCCTTGTCTGTGTTATGTAAATGTTAATATTCATCGGCTAATGTCGACATTTACCAAATTTCAGACTTTCAGAGTTACATATACACGTAAGCATTAAGTTACCGTCCATACGCCAGCTTGTTTGTAACATATACAGTTGATTTACTGTATTTCCATATTGATAGGAATAGCATTCTTCGTTTCTAAACACTTTTTTAGCAGTTACGTGTCCCCCCGAAACGTTTTTCTATGCTCTAATCGTTTTAGTTTTGTCGCCGTCCTGTACCTGTCAAGTATTTAAAGTAACTCTTTGTGTGGTAATTTTATTATCAACTACGTTGTAACTCATGATGAATTAATTCTCTTAGAAAAAAAATAAAACACGTTTCTTATTATACTGATTGTGTCTGCCTCCACTCCCCCCCCCCCCAAAAAAAAAAAAAAAAATTTTTTTTTTCTTTGCTTGTAAAGCTTTTGAATGCACTTGTAGCATAATTTTTTCTTCCAAGAGATACCTTTCTACGCATTTATTACCTTTCGATATAAATCGAGTAAAGTTTTTAAAAATGAGCGATTTCTTATTGAATTAAGTAGAAGCATTAAATGCTTTGCCTCTTAATTTGACATCATCGAGTCCCGAAACTCGGAAGAAAAGTGTTCACATAATTATGAGCATGCGTTAGCATTAAATGGTTTAACTTTTTCATAGCGTTGTTTCCTCTTGCCGCACTTTGATGAAGATTGAAGCTAATGCAACTTAATTTTTATCTTCTAAAATTAGCATTCTTTTTCTTTCGTTCTTTAAAATGATAGATTCCGAGCGCTAACTAAGTGAAGTAAATTGATTTTAATTTTTTTTTCTTTTAACTGTTATTTACTTTTATTTAATATATTAAGGGCTGTGCAGTTGCGTAAATAAATTATTTGCGCTTCGTTTACCTGCTGAATGTTAGTTAGCACATTTGAGCCTTAGAGGGAATGCATATTTGCTTATAGTTTTGAGTGGGGGAAATTGGTCCAAAAATTTGCATAAGTTCTGCAAAAGAAAAAAAGAAAAACTTTTATGCATTAAATCTAATAATTGGGAATATGTATGCCATGCCCTGTTTCACCTAAAACAAAGGGGGGGGGGAATAAAAAGGTCCTACCATTCAAGTTTTTTGTTGCTCACATTCATTTGAGTGCTATGATTAAAAAAAAAAAATAAAAATAAAAAAAAACAGTGTAAGGTAAAGGAAACTAATTTTTCTGCTTTTGCTTCAGTTTTTTGAATAGTGTGGCGCGATTAAGTTGAAGCTTGACTTTGACAATGTTTCCTTTTTTGTAGAATGTTGGGGAAAGTGTTAATGGCGCGGAGTTGAGTTCGATTACTTTCGTAGCAGTCAGATTCAGTGTCAAATCTGGGAGACGAGCCCGGGCCCTTGCCCCGGGAGCCAACTTCTGAAAGGCCGCTAAGTCACTTTATTTCTGTTTTTTTTTTTTTTGAAACTTCACTATAAAATCTTTGCTGAAAAATGGGTAAGGGCGGCAATTTCGAGAATTGCCCCGGCTTGAAAAAATTGAAAATCCGTAGATGGGTCAGGCTGGATGTACTTCCTCCTAATAATTGTAATTTCCTGCTACTGCCATTTATTCGGTGTACATTCCGGCTATGCTGTATGTTGACTATGTATGTTGAGATGTATGATCCATTGCATCTATACCTAGTACTCATTTGATGTAAACATTTTTTTTTAAATAAATAATTTTACGCTTATTAGACATTGTTAGTACATATGATTCTTTTGACTACTACAAAATTTAAAATCTTACCACGTTAGATATTGTGCAGTATTTTAAGAAGAAAATTGACGGTTGTATTTTGTGATATCGTTCCCTGCTTTTGTAAGTTATTCGATGTGATCGTTCTGCGAGTATAACCGATTTTGAAACAGATATCTTATCTGGTCGCGCCCGTTTTGCGCAAAGCGAAAATTAACATCTCTTTAAAGCCCCGATCGGTATTCAACCCCTAGATCATTACTCCGTTACGATGACTTTCCAGACCGTCTTTTAGATAAGGCAGCTAGCTAGCTCTCTGGTAGTAATGCATTTTAAAGAAGGTAGCACACAACTCAACTCCTCTCTTTTGCTATCAGACGCTTTTATTTCTATTTTTGTCCATAACTGATTTCGCGCTGTTTTGGTTTTCAGCGCCTCGATTACTGCAAATTACGACCAGCTTTTGCTTGATAAGGCAACCGTTGAAATCTTTGTTGTTGAAGGGGATAGTTTAGTTTTAATATTTTCTTACACGGTTTTCCTCTCTTTCGTCATGCCTGGAGTACTGAAAAAGCACATATTTTTGCAGGTCAAAATTTTCGCGAAAATGATTTTGTGAGTGAACATTTCTCGAATTTTAAATATAAAAAGAATTGTATACATGCAAAATCTTTTGCGAGGATTTAATTTTCTCGATTACAACGGACTAACGAAAATTAAAGCAATGCGAAAAATACATGCTTTTACAGTATATGTTTAGCTATAGTGTTTAAAAAAAAATCTTTTAAGTTTATACAGCTCAATGTAAGTTAACTATTGTCATTTGTCCAAATAGCAAAATTGTAAAATATTGCAAAATTGTAAAAAAAATGTAAAATGGAATATTACAGCATAGGTAACCTGTTTTACCTTGAGATAACGTATCTATCCCAAAACTTCGTATCCAGGTTTTCATTTATAAACTTTCAAAAAAATGTTATGAAAATCTATTTAAAATTTTTGTAATCAATTTTATGGAACTTTTAAAACGAATACTTTCTAAAATGTTCACTTCAATGTTCTTAAAAAGTCAATTTGAAAAAATAATAATAATTTGAATTTTGACATCTGGAATTCAAATTGTTTTTCGCAATCACGAGTGTGTGTGTGTGTGTGTGTGTGTGTGTGTACGTAGGTTGTAGGCGTGTGTGTTTGTGTCTGTGTGCAGGCATGAGTGTATGTGGGTAGGTGTGTATGTATGCGTGCGTGTGTGTGTAGGATATGGAGGCAATCTAGAGACTGTTTTCGCTAGAGGAGCAGCATCAGGAGGGGAAGTCGACGGTGGAGGCGGGGGGGATAAAATCAGCGTAACGTCAAAGACAGTCAAATGAGAACAATAAACAATGTGATTACTCAAAAAAAAACAAAAACAAAAAAAACCTTGAATATCGGATGAGATTTTCTACCGCTCTCTGTAAAAACTTAAATGTCCATTAGTATGCGATGCGGAACAGTGTATCACACAAGTGTGCAGTACGGACCAGTTGACCCCATTAGTAAGCGGTGCGGACGAGTAGACAAAATGGTTATGGTATTGATACATTCAACAGTTTTATCAATAATTTTTTTGAATCAAAATATTTAAGCTACAAAAATGATTCCCCTCTCCCCGCTGAGTAAGTATATTTGCTTAAGATATTTAATAAAGATTAGTAAGTTAAGAATGAATAAAAGTAGTGTACTTTAGATTTAATCGTATCTTATAAGAAGATAATTTACGAGTGATCTTAAGAAATCACCGTTAATTTACTACACGAATTAATTCATTAACGTTTTTACACGTTTTAACGAGACGAGCCATCATTGATTTCCGATAAATGTATTCTCCAAAGCCCATGCTTTCCCGAAGCCTTAAGTCACATTTAGATAGGGGAAGCTATTAATTATATTTAGAATGGTTTGGATGAGAGTAACGCATTGAAGGAAGAATGATGTAGGAATCTTTCAGGTCGCTGACAATCCAAGTAGATAAAAGGAAAAGAAGTTTTCCGAAATGGATTTAAACCTCTCGTAACAGAATCATAAAAAGATAGGAATATACATATATTTTAAATATTTAATCACTTAATAGATATAAAATTTCACTGAAATGATGTATTTTTTCTCCCTTCATAATAATTAAATTGTTTATTTCAAAAACCAGTCAAACGCCCAAATTGCTAATTTTATGAAGCCATTAATATCACCGTATCAAATTATTGAATAAGGATTACAACCAGGGTTCGAAAATATCATGATATTTCCGAAAATATGCGATATTTTGATGTATATCCGATATTTTCAATCAGCACAAACTAAAGTCTTGGTAAATGCATCCTCAAATCACTCTTCATTTTCTTATATTATTATTACAATATATAGACTTAAAATTAACATATCTTTCATTATTTATGTCTAATATTTATTTTACACTTTTATCAAATTTAATGGAAATTTAGAATTGGCTGTTTTTCTCCTGTTAGCTACTTTTACAGTTATATGATTCAGGAATAAAAAATATGCATTATTCAGTTCCACATTCATAAAACATTTTCTTTTTTTCTGACCAACGTTTAACATATATAATTAGGCACTTTTAATATGAATTAAAATTAGTGCATTTCTAATAATTTTATGAATATAAAATACAAGTAAAAAAGGAATATTATATTACTCTGTTATAGTAATGATGTATGGTGACCGATGAAGTACATAACTTTTTGGCTATTTTCAAAAATAAATGAACGATATTACTATGATTAATATGATTTTTATTTTGCAAATACAGTAGTTGCAAAGAAAAATATCAAAATATCACGATATTTTAAAAATAAATATCGTATATATATATCGGCGAATCCTGATTACAACATCGTTTATTGAAAGAAATATACCTTAATATGCATCCCTTTCAGTTTAAAACATTGTAATCCTTATTTAAAAAAATAATACGAAGGTAAAAATGCTTTTTTTTTAGAGTTTGTCGCTTGGGGGGGGGGGGGGGGGGGACTGGTTTTTGAAATAAACGGTTCAATAAACAAATCTACTTTCATTATAATAGGATTAAATTATAAAAAGTATGGTCAGACACAACATGAAAGAAATTCTTTATACTAGATAGTCTGTTAAAGATACTAAACTTGCACAGTTTTCCAAAATTTCGTTAATTTATTATCCAGTGGGGTATTCATCATCTTTAGCAAAGGTAGCTGCATGATAATATGAATACGGTGTTTTCGATCGGGGTATGCGATGTTTTCATTTTTTTTTTAAATTATAAGTATTAAGATTCTGATGTTTTAATCTTATGGAAAAAATATTATTTATACATTGTTTGTGTGTGTGTGTGTGTATTCTATAATTTATAAAATAAATTCTGAACTTCGAAGACACTTACTGCGTCCCGGCGATAAAAATAACACACACATACACACACACACACAAAAAAAAAAAAAAAAAAAAAAAAAAAAAAAACACGGTTTCCAAAATTTTGAGTCATGTCACTTTCGTTGCCAGGCTTCGATATGCATGTCCTATAGTCCTAAAGGGTTAAAACTATTTCGGTGTGCCCTATAAAGTCTGCTGATCATCATTTAGCTACTTTTTAATGATCTAGTACTTTAATTGTACAAAATAACCAAGACCATTTGTATCCAAGCAATTGAAGCAATTTTCCGGACTGTTAGCCAAAATCGATCCGCAAGATCGTATCTCTTAACCTTTCGACAAATTTCCCATAGGGCATATATGCCATCACAGAAACAAAGAAAACGAAACAAAAATCATCCTCCCGTATAATCTCAGGCAGAGGAAAAAAAAAACTTAAAGTACGACCTTAAAAAACGAAATAAACAAAACCTTCTCGACGGACAATCTCAGTTAACGGTCGTCTATTGTCCCCGTGGTGGAACTGAACGTGCCTCAGATAAAGACATCGAAGGATCTTGTTTGTGATGGTTGGCGGAGCTTTCGGATGTGATTCAGTTACTTAAAAAAGAAATAATATTTATTATCATTTTTCGCTTGAGTAAATTTCGCTTACAGGTCGAGCTCTTATAAAATTCTCTTTGTTGTTATACCTTCGTAGACATGACTCGAATCAAGTCTTTTGTTAACGGGAAGTAGGGTGTCATCCACTGTGATTAGCGTAATATTATCAGTTTTTTCTGTCTAAAAATGAATTGATTTTGAAGAAGTTTTTTTTTTTAATTTAATTTTATCTGCAATCGATTACATTAGATATCTCTGTAACCGTAATGTTTATAAAACTATTGTTTGAGTGACATAATTTAAGACGAAATTCATCTGTATCCTATTTTATACATTCATCGAAGACGATAACAGTTTGGTAATCCTCCTTATTTTCAAATTGAATGTGTCGCTTTTTTGTTGAAAATTTAAATTTTCATATGAACTCGAACTCGGACCAGATGAAATGTATAGTGGAGGCAAACCTAAGCTGGCAGCAGTAACGCATTTACAACTTGGGGAGCTATTTGTCTATCATATAGCTATGCATACGCTTCGCAATGCTGCCAGGTTAGATTTGCTCCAACTATAGAACTATGTATTAGTTCGTCAAAATTTTCAGAAATGAAAATTTTTTACTTAATCTGGTTTTAATCCTGAAACGATTTAACAAGTAAAACTGATAAAGCATTGTCCATCCTGACACTTCTCAAATTTTTATAAACAAACAATCAGGCCTAGATAGAATTCAAAACTGTATATGAACTCAAATGAGTGCTTAAGAATATTCTGCCGAAAAACGTGGTTCTCCTGCCGTTTCTTATATCGCGACAAACAGAAAAAATGTAACGTTAAAAGTGAGTGGATCTTGATAATGCAAGTAGAATGTTTTTTCAACTATATTTACTCCTTTTATAATTTGGGATACCTCAATATTGGATATCAACATTTGTTGCTCATCCAAAAAAAAAAAGTAATATTGCAAAAATTTGTTTAAAAAATATACAAATACTCTGCAAACTTTGGAATTTTTTTGCGAACGGCGTTTAAGTGTTCGTCTTCTCTATTATCTTGGTCTGAGAACAATGTCTGTGCGCAGAATATGTATTCAATGATATTTTATCGAGTAGAGATTAAAACATAAAGGTTTCAAGGAACTTCTCCCAAAAGCCCTCTACGACAGGCATTGAATAAAATAATAGTTTTAAAAAACTAAAAAAAAAGCAAAAAAAAAAAAAAAAAACGGTTTTGTAGCAAGATGAACTAAAAAATAATCTTTGGATGATAAGTAGAGACGTACCGAGTACTCGGTAACTACTCGGTACTCGGCCTACTCGGCCAATTTGCCGAGTACTCGGTACTCGGCCAAATTCTGATCAGATACTCGGCCAATACCGAGTAGTTGCAAAAAATTGAATATTGTCCAAGACAGATACTAAAATTTATAAAAAAAAGAGCAAGCATTATATTCTTCAATTATTTACAGTTAAAATTTATAAGTCAAATTTAAATTTTGAGAATAATGAAGTTTGTGGAATAAATCTTTATTTTAATGTCCCCAAAGTTAATAAAACTTATTTATTAAAAATTATGCCAAAAAGGTATGTATAGAAAATATGGAATTTTTATATTAAAAATTGATTTTTGCTACAAACAAAAATTAGTTATAAAAAATATAAATTACCTTTGCTTAAAAAATAAAAGGAAATAAAACAACGTTAAAAGCACACTGCAGGAACACTGCAGACACGTGTTTTGGCATTACAAGAAATTTCGTTTTCAATGCACAAAATGGGAGCTCGTGGATTTAAAGGCATCCGACAAAAGTAGGATTTTTTTTGTCGTATGTCTTTACATTCTTTAGCTCACATGTTATGCACTGAAAAAGACGTTCCTTGTAACGGGGGGTCAGAAACACGTGTCTGCAGTGTTCCTGCACATTTGTTTTATCTGCTTTTAAAAATTATTTATGTTTGGCAGACTAGAACTATAATTGATTGGTATACAGTAAAACCCCTCCTAACGGGCACCCCTCTTATGCGGACAGTTTTTAATTCCCCAGTTCCAATGCAAATAACAATTATTAAACCCCTGTCCTGCGGACACCTCTTCTATTGTGGACAAAAAAAAATTGTCCTGTTAGTGTCTGCATTAGAGGGATTTCACTGTAATTTGTTTTAATTCCAACTTGATTAATCATACCTTTTATTTATTTATTTTGAATTTTAAAAATAATTTTTTTGTAAAATTTTTGACACAAACAAAATTGTTTATATAATGTGTAATTAAATTTCAGCAGGAATTTAGTTTTAAAACTATTATATGGGGGACAAGGAGGTTTATACTACTATTCCAATAAGTTCAAAATTCATCACATCTGTGTCGGTGGTTCTTCTTAAAACATAATTGGTACTTGGTAACTCGGCCGAGTAGTGAAAGGCCGAGTACTCGGTAACTCGGTACTCGGCCGAGTAGTGAAAGGCCGAGTACTCGGTACTCGGCTACTCGGCCAAAGTGCTACTCGGTACGTCTCTAATGATAAGTATATACAGTAATTCACCAAACACGTAATTTTAATGCAATAAGAAAAACGTGGAATGTTTTGTCTATTTACATTTTTGCATGGACAACAAACTGATAAAAAGCCCCCCACGCTTTTTGGGATAAACATCAAAATTAAGTGTTTGGTCAATTATTTTATATACTAATCAGCAGTTCATTTTGCTACAAAAGGGTGTTTTTCTTCTTCTTTTTTTTTTTTTTTAGTTTTTTCAAGTATTATTTTATTTTTCCTTTATTTTTTCTGTCTAGTTATATATTGTTTTACGAAAAAATATTCATTTCAACACAATTCAAAATCTTTTACATTCATGAAATTTGCCCCCAAAAAAAGCGACTAAAGATCTCGGACAGCATTCGAAATGCGGTCTCTCAAACTCCAAAAGAACAATTATGCATACTCATAACGAAAAAATACATTTCTTCTGTTGATAGTTGTATGCTTTTTATTCTTTTTTGAAATTCTGCTACCGGACTGACTTTTGATACGTCTTATGACAGTTCACATTGCAGTAAATATTGGAACACGGAAACGTTACAAGTCCGGTACTCTTGAGAACGTTGTAAGGTGTTAGTAGAAGCAATTTGTTCTGTTGTGTTGTCATGGCGTCGAAAAGTTCGAAATTCCCATTTGCCATGCTGAAGAGGATTATAGCTTTTCGTGACTAGTTTGTCTACCCGAGAATTCCATAATCGATTTCAAACTTTCTGGCGCCCGATTTTTCGTGCAAAAAGAATAAAATAATATATAATATGTTATAAACAGGGCTGCGGAGTCGGAAGGAAAATGGCCGACTCCGACTCCTGGATTTTGAAACGCCCGACTCCGGACTTTTTAAAAAATTTTTTAATTGTATTTTTTCAACTCCCTCTCTCCCTTCAGGGGAAGGGGGAAAACCTCTAAACAGAGATTGAAACATTAATTCCTTTTTATGAAAATTTCGCATTTTGTTTTTTTTACTGTAAACCCAAGACGCATACAACGTTAGAAATTCAATTAAAAAATTAAATTTTCCAATAGTTAAGAAATAAAAAGTGAAATGACTTAGAAATCCCTTTTAAAAAAATTGAAAAGGATTACCTGTAATTGCCCCCCCCCCCCCACTTTAATGTCTAACAAAAAGATATTAATCAAATTGTGTGCTTTCAATTTTTGAAAGCTGTAACTTGAGAGAAAAAAGCTTTTTTTTTCTAAATCCAAGTTCTTGAGCGGGGTTGGTTTGCCCGGGTGACACCTGGTAGATGACACCCAAAGTTAATTTCAGAGTTCATAAAAAATATAAATACTTTAATTCTGAAAGTTTTCGCGATTACATTTCATCAATAAAATTTCAACGAAAATAAGGCTCATATACATCAAGAGCTAATTTTACACAAAATGCGGCGGTATACAAATTTGTATATAGCCGCATATATTGAATAGCTTTTACTATACCTATATTTCTTCTTCGCTAAATTTTTAATTTAAATTTTATTGGCTGCTTTAGAATTAACCTTAATATGAAGATTTTAAGATTAACTGCAATTGTTGTGTGTTGTAATCAAGAAATCATTTACACTTATTTTGTTCCATACTTTTTAGTGAGAACCAAGCTTATAGAAATAGTCTTAACAAAGAAAAAAAACATTAAATTATTTCATCGGATCTTTTGGATTCGTGCTTTCAACCCATAACTTCTTTGAATTTGCCGATCACTTTTAAAAATTTCAACCTTAGCTACGGGCTTTGACTTACTATTTTGTTACGTTTATTTTACTATTTTATAATTGAGATTGAACAAAACACTATATTTTTATTTTTATTTGAAAGCGATTACTTGAAAATGGTAGGCAACAAAACCGTTTGCTGATAGTTGCTATTAGTTAAGTTAAAAAGCAAGCAAACTAAGGTACTGCTACAGAATGTTCGGTAAGCACTTAAGCTAGCTGGATTGCGGTAATGGCAGTTACTTTCTCATTAGTATCTTCTTATACATGTAATCGAACCAATTGATAGTCAGTTTTTAAAAAATGCAAGGAGAGTCAGTGAAAAGGAAAGAAAAAAAAGAAGCCCGGAGTCGGCATGTTTTCTAACAACTCAAACTCCTTTAACACAAAATCAGTTCGACTCCGACTCCGATTCCACAGACCTGGTTATAAAAAACTTCGATAAGGACAATAAGAAAGTAGGCCCATCATTCAATTGACCCCTCTAAACGATCCCCCGTCCCTGCTTTTTATTGACACCCAAGCAGTTTTAGAAAAATTTCATATCTAAAACTCTGTATTCTTCATTGCGATTCTTGAAAAAGTGTCCGGTGCGTAACGCTACGTTTTTTATTATATTCAAGTAACTATTAATTAAATCTGGGATTAACTGTTATGCTTTGATAGTATATTAAAGCATGTATTATTCTCCAACAACATTATTTTTTGAAGGCTTTGGTTAGCTGGAAGAAATAAAAAAAACGCGTTACGCAAGGGACATTTTTTTCGAGAATCGCCCTTCAGCATACCCCCCCCCCCCCCCCTCCCCATTCTACTAAAATGTTAAGTTTGTCTCCGAACCTGCTTTAGATCCAGTCTTATTGGAAAAAGCCTTGATTGGCAGGAGTGCCCATTCCCCCCAAGTTCAATGGCGCAAATTCCCCCCCCCCCCAAAAAAAAAAAAAAATTCCTCAACTCTTTTTATTTTTAGCTCTCTTTTTTATTTTATTTATTTTAAAAATATTTTTTATTAATTTATTTTTAAAAAATAGTTTTTGTTTATTCATTTTAAAAAAATATTTTTTTTTAAATTTATTTTTTAAAATATTATTTATTTATTTATTTATTTTTAATTATTATTAATATTTTATTAGAAAAGTTCTGTGCACCAATAACACACACGCCAATAAACAAACAAATGAAATAAAATATAAACAGAATAAAATAAAAAATAATTTGTCTTGAAAATAAATCGATAAATAAATTTAAATAAATACATTTTAAAAATTTTTAAATCCCCCTGTGGGCACCCCTGTTGATTGATTTCAATAATTTTTGGCAAATAATTTAAAAATCATTTGCTAAATGCCGTAGTAGAAGTAATTTTTTTTAATATAAATTATGTTATTAACATGCTTTTAAAGGACGTTTTTTTACATTAAAAATTGTTTCAATTTTAATTGAACTAAATCATCTTTATCGAACTTGCTTGCTAATTTAAAACTTCCATTAAGAAAATGCCATCTGCCGGTAGATTACCTTCATCTGCCATTTCTGCGCGGATTTTAATCGCCGTAAGAACTTATCAAAACATATTACCGCTTACTTCATAAATTAGTGAAGTAATAAACATCCTCTTATCCACCTAAAACTTGATTTTTCTTCGTTCGATTTTTTCCCCCTTTCATTTCTTTATAATCAGGGTACCGTAAATGGATTAGTCTTCTTTTTTTTTTCTTCTTCCTCAATTACGTTATTGACGTTCATTTTGGAGCCTATGTGAGCTTGAGCAGGTTCTTTGAAGACTGAAGTCCTCTTAACTCCTAATAATGATTCGACGGATAATGAGATTCTGGTTTCCGTACTGGGGCTGAAAATTGCTTCTTCAAAGACAGCTTCGAAAGATTGGGGGGCAGTGATGGGTAAGGGGGGACATTAAGACGCTAATTATCTCGTGGGATATTGTTGAAATTTCGAATGAATGTGAAGAAGCCTTTTTTATAAAATGAATTTGGTAGTATTGCAAAAATCATGATTAAAAATAATTTTAACGAATTAAAGAGGCTTGCTTTTTAATTTTATATTCCGATTTAATGTTGCAAAACCTAGAGCAGGAATAAGTAACTGGAGTGAGCTAGACCTATCGTTCGCTTAGGAGAAGTTGAGGAAAAGACCCCAAGTCACGTGATTCAAATACGACGAATGGGCGGTACGTTTTGTGTAAAACTAATGAAAAAAAAACCTGATTTTATCCAATTCTTTTCTTCAAACGACGGGGTGTCCACCAAGGGTTTGGGTAGTCATGGTGTGGACTGCGACATTGAAATTTTTAGGGGTGTTTTGAGGGTTTTTTTTTTTTTTTTTTTTTGAGGTGGGGGGGTTGCGATGTTTAGGGCGTGCGCCTTTGCTCTTAGGGAGGGGGCCCCCGTGCAAATGCTATCATGTGATTAGGATCTTTGCTTCAAGAATTAAAGGCTTCACTCTCTTCACCTTTTATTTCCTTTCAATGGGCAAAACGTGTAAATTACAATCGTTTTTGAAATATTTTACGTGCTATATCTATCCAATGTGCGTGAAAGCAAAAGGTAACAGCAGGGGCGGCATTTCAGCATTTCATTTGGGGGGTCGAGTTTCTTAAATATGTATTACTACAGTGCGATACAAAACACACATTAGCTAGCAGGGAGTGGTCATAAAATCGGTTTACTATGAATAAAAATTTGTGTTTGGAAGCAATTAAAATTTTGATTCATTTTTCTAATAAGTTATCATACAAAACATCTCGATACTAAAGTTTTTATACCTCTTGGAAAAGTTTTAATGCATGATTTTTGGAATTCGGAAGAGCAGGAAATCGTGTTACTAATCTGTCAGTGCCCAGTGTCGTGCTGTTTTGCCAGTACAACTAAATAGAAAATGCCCATTGTGTTTCGAAAATAATTCTGTAACCTCCTGAGACAAAAAAAGAAAATCTTTCTTTACTAGCTGAGCTGATTGGAATAGTTAAAATAATTGAAGTAACAAAGTTATGTATGAAAACACTTTTGATATCTTGCTCTTCAAAATCACCCAGGCAACTTCAAAAATTGTGAGGGGCTTAAGTTTTCATCATTGAATAACCTAGTCTCGTCGGCGCTCTCAGCTTCAATGAGATGTCATCTGCATCCAGCTCTGTTGTTCACTATTCCAGACTGATGAGTCCATAACAAGGACGAAACTGCAGTCTCTGGATGTGATGACCGGTCTATCGGTATATAGTACAGTAAAATTAGGCCAAAAAATGGCCAAACCCAAACATCCAAAAAAAAAAAGTGAAACCTGTTGCAAATTACTTCTTACCCTTCCAGCAAGAAGGGGTAAAAAGTCCCAGCAATTTGCGCGTCGGGTTTTGGGGGGAAGGGGGGGGGGGACAAAATAATCCTCTATTTAAATAAAAATAATTTCTATTACTTTAAAAAAATTCTCAAAACTCGCAGAAACCACTCTATAATAGTAAAATAATAAACTCTAACAGAAAAAAATTCTAATTAACAGGGGTGCACAAGCGTGGGGGAGGGGAATGGGGGGGGGTCATGGAGCAGCTTTGCGTCATTGGAATTTTTAAGGCAGTTTTTTCAAGGGGTATTTCTTTGTTTTTTGAGGGCTTTTATTCTTGATGGATACTCCGTCACACTTAAGGGGTGCACCTTCCTTTTTTTTGGGGGGGGGGGGGGGGCCTGAATTTACATTCTAAAATCAACTATTGCAGTGAAGTTCACGAAAAAATTTCCCTGATTTAAACTTTTCCGAAGTACAAAATGCCACACAATGATATAGTAATGTCAGAATGATAATTCTAAAAGATCTAAGCGAGCTCATTAACCAAATTATTTGTGACTGGAGTTATTAAACTGTTTAGAGCGCTGGAAAACAAAATTCGTGTGCAGCATAAAAAAAGTCCAAATTGAGCAAAGTTCCCATACTTCTTCTTGATTAACAAACTTCAACTATTCTACAATCTTTTGCCATCACCGTAAGGGGGGACAAACCGAAATTGCCAATAGTGAGATGGGCAATGCTGCAATTCTGCACCCTCTAAGTCGGTGGGGGTTCTCATTTGCAAACGCCGAGCTACCTCTCTTTTACGCAGCTGGTTATGTGAATTATGCTAAATATGCGGACATATACTTTCAACACTATCTCAAACTTTTGAGTACATTATGTGATAAAAAAAAAAAATGATCACATCAAACATCAGATATACAACGATCTAACTCAGTGACAAATTCAGGTGGTCTAGAACCTGTAGTGATTCAACGATAGAACAAGTCTTGATGAGAGCAATGAGCAATACAACAATAGAATGCTAAATATTTACACCTTTTTGTCTCCCAGTTTGGAAATCACAATCCGTTTCTAAAGCCCCCAGAAGTTCATCCCTCTCAAGTTGGTAGTGGTATCGCTCGCTGATGATAAGGTGAGTTGCGGTGAGACCTTTAACGTTCGGGTAGTAACATCAAAGGATATTGAAAGGCAAACAATTTTGTGGCATTTCTTTGTAAAGGAGGTAAACAGTTATGTTTTAGCTTCTGTTAGAAGAGTAGTTACTATTGGTAAAGATATGTAAGCCCAAACCATCTTTTACACCGAATGGTATGAACAGTAAAGATGGAATAACAAATTGTTAAAAACTTTTGGTACGAGTTATGCGCTGATCCTCCATTAGTATTCGATGAATCTGGTTTCAGAAGGAAAGAAATCTTGTATAGTTAAAGTGCTATTATCTGAAGCAAAAGGTTCTCCACCATCAGAGAACGAACAGCTGGTGTCATATATGAGGCAGTGAGAAGCAAAGGGATGTAAGTGGACACTTTCAAGTTTTGAATAAAAGTCGTTTAAAGATAAGGTCCTAGGTAGACTTTCATTGATTTTCTTTTCTAAATTATGCTGTATAGAAGCAACTACCAGGTCTACTAGTACCATCTCTTGCCTCAACATAGAGGAGAGGTTCACCAACCATTTGTACTGATTATCTCCAAATTTTTAATTTTCCCACTTGCATCCCTTTGCTTTTCACTGCCTCATATGTAATAGATGGAAGATACCTGCTTGATCATATTTTTGGTAATGATCTGTAAACTTCAAGGAAATATGCCAGCAATGCAGTGTATAGGTAATTTGTAAGTATGGGAAAGCTAGTGTCATTTTTGATGGGTGCAAAGAAAGCACCACAGAAATATAATCTGCGTCCTATTACAACTGTCAAGCCTTCTGCTCTAGAAGACTTTCTGCGTCTCAAACCTTGTGCTTGCTCTGAGGAGTTCACTAGATATAGTGAATGTTTGAAAAGTCTGAAAGTGGACTGAAGTGCTGAATTATATGCACAAACTGTGTTAGACATAGCTGCAACAATAACGAGTTTGCTGAGGATCTAGAAAAACTTTTTGTTAGAAACTTAGGAAAAATCATTTGAAAGCAAAACAAAAAGTTCAGCGTAATTTTTCTGGCCATTTAATCAAATGTGCACCATTAGAGGGGGTGGGGGGAAGGATTATATTTTAGTATATAATTTCGTTTTGGGAGGTGAGCTACTGTTCTTATGGAGTGGACAGTCCTGATTTAATGCATTTTTGATTTGCATGAAATAATACTTCTACTTGAAATAAAAGGGAAGGGGGGGGGGGGAGGATTTATTTTATTTGGTGGAGCGGGGGGGGGGGTGCTGTAGCTTTGAGAATAGGTGCATCATCGATCTTGGAAAATGGACACACTCGATTTCTAACTTTAACTTGGCATAAAATAATGTTTCCATATGAAACGTATGGAGAGGGGTTCGGGGGGGTACTGCTTCGTTTTACGGGGATAGGGGGGCTCTGTAGCATTTGTGTGTTTTGTCATCCCTCTTGAGGGTCAATCACCTTTAATTTTATGCTTTTAAATTTAGTATAACATAATATTCTCACTTTAAATTTATTTTAAAAATTCTGAAAAAATACTCAAATCTGCAATTTTTAGATGCCCCCCATTCAAAAACCCGACGCACAATGGGGTGGGACTTTTTACCTGTTCTTATTGGGAGGGTAATAAACAATTTGCACCAGGTTTAGCTTTTTTTTTTTGGATGTTTGGGTCCGACCCCTATTTTTACTGTACTAATATTGCTTGTAATGTTTCTTGCCTCGTGCTAAAAATGTTAACTTATAATTGAAACATTTTATTTTTCGTTTTCAACATCCAATCCAGATAATATAGAGCCAACCATACAGAAAAATAATTATCATCAAATCTTGTGTTAATTTCATTCGAAACTGAATCGATTACTTCATACAAAATATTAAGAAAACAATATTTGATCATATGGGTTTTCGTCACTTTTTTTTTTTTTTTTTTTTGACGCCTTTTTAAAATTGGCTCGGAGGAAGAATTTTTTGATAGGTTTCACGATTGATTGAAATATGCATCTATATAAAATCTAGTTTCAGTTTCAATTGTAGAATAAACTATAGTAGTATGCTGCACAGATCAATTGTAGATTGAACTGTGGTTTGAATAGTCCGAAAATTAAGGGTAGCAGATGTTTTGATAGAGTAAGGCATTTTTCAAAATCTTTCCTTAATACAAACAAATAGAATAAAAATTCAAACGAAGTCATACATGGTAAAGGGCATGAGCTTTTTCACCATTGAAAGAATAGTTTTGCAATAATTCTTCCAGTCGTCAAATTACTGCTTTAAAGTTAGAGAATTTATGGTTTTAACTCTTGAAGACCATCTTGTGTCACTCCGCGATTGCATAATTAAAGAGCCCCATGAAAGGTATTTGTTGATATGTTTTTTTTATTCAATAATCACATGCATTTTTAAGAAGTTTCTATGAAAGCATGTAATGCATTGAGCAGCTGAAACGTGTTTCTAGCAGAAGAAAGCGATGAACACTCATTGAATAAATATACACTTAAAAAATGAGCGTAAAAGTAATTGTAAAATATTAAGGAATGTTCTTGTGAAAACCATACAGCCACACCACTTTGCACGAACCTCTCATATTGGACATACCATCGTTACACTGGGCACACAAGTATGAAATATTTAGCCAAAATGAGGAAATTCCTTCTTTAGTTAAAATTATCCATGGTTCTCTATCACTTTTCTATATTCTGAAAAGGCCGGAAAATACTTCATGAATTTAAGTCATCAGCCAAATAACGAAAGACACTTTTTCTAGTCTTTGAATGCGTCGAGTTTCATAAAATAGTTACCGAGATCCAGCAAGATTTTTTAAAAAGAACATTGGTTTCCGATTTACATAAATTGAATTCACCCATTTTCTATCATTCTGCTCATAAAATTTGGGGGTGCGACCGCCCCCTCCTATTTGCCGCCCCTGGGTAACAGGGTACAAGGCAGAGTTGGGCAAATTTTAATTGCGTTAACAATTAAAGATTAACAATTGATTAATTGGTAAACGTAACCACAAATAAGAATTGATGAATTGTAATTGCGGAAAATCACAATTAACGATTAATTGTTAATTGTAGTTTTACAATTACAATTAATTGTTAATTGTAGGTTGCTACAATTAACAATAGGGAAGTTGCAACCTATTAAATGTTCATATTTTGGCTATTGGATATTGTTAATTGACCCTCAAAACTAAAAAATTCACCATCGCCGAATTTTAAAACACCGTGGTTGATTTTTAATGAATTTTTAAAAATCCACACGCAAAAGTGCGCGCTTCTGAAACGTCACGAGCCTACGTCACAGGGCGCGAATGGGCAGCCTTCCGCCGAAGATCCCTTGTTTTCGCTAGGAGCATTTCGAGCGCGCTGATATTTTTATTTTTTAGAAATTCAATAATCCTTTTGAACACACTATGGAAGCCGGATTCGTTAAAGCACAATCTAAATAATCTTCCTCAAATAACACCAATGAGATATTCGAATATTTTCGAGATGATGAGAGGTTTAAATGTTTAATGTTCCAGAAACGCGAGGAGTTAAATGCGAGGAGAAAGCCTTTTACGTTTCGTCTTCGAAGTCGATTGCGTGACCTTCGCTTCTCTTCGCTTCGTGACGTCACTTCCTATGCCGTTTGACGTCACAAGAGCTTGAACTTTAAAAATTAATTTAAAAAAAACTACTTATCGTATCACAAAAATTTTTTCACCTATGATGTTCATACATGTTACTCTATCATATAAAAATAAAATTGAAAAATCGAAAACTTCCCTGTTGTCAATTGCTTTGTGAATTTTAATTAAAACTAACTCTTGAAAAAATTATTGGTTTTGTATATAATATATTGTACAGGCGACAGGTCTACCTGAAACGTGGACGCTGGACGGGTATCATATTATTATCTATTTCAATACACATGTTAGCAACTAATAAAAGATCAATGCTCAACAGTAACTTATTTAAGAGCAATAAATTATTAACTGCAGCATATGACTTTTCTCAAACACTCTTACGGCTCCAACGAAATTTCCTCAGAAAAGGTATATTTCAATTAAAACTCAAAAACATTTTTTCCATTTTTTTACTAATAAAAATCTAATTAACATCTGAGAGAAATTTCAGAAATGTATCTTAATTATGTACATGATTTTAAAAAAATAAAAATAAATAAATAAATAAAAGAAACAGAGAGGTTTCTGAGACCTCACGCCCCCTGTTATGTCCTTCTTTCTCACTTCCCTTGTTATGGGTTAAACTAAAACAATGATTTACACAAACTTAAAACACTTAATTAAAACACAAACATTTACGTGTGGAAAAAGCTTACCTACACGAGACTAGTTCACGCGGCGAGCAAGCAATCGTGAGAAACGATTAACGTACATTAATCCAATTAAATTAATTGCAAAGTGAAATTAATAGTTTAATTGCAATTAATTTAATTGCAATTGATTTAATTTCCATTTCTTTTTTAATCAATTAACAAGGCAATTGAAAAAATAATTGATTAATGCCCAACACTGGTACAAGGTATCTCAAAACATTCCAGTACCACTTCTAACTTTTATTTTTTGCAAGAAAGATGCAAATATTTTTGTATCTGAATAAGACAACCTTGTTTATTTATTTTTTTATTACCGTGTTATTGAAGTTCCACACCACAGGAGATACATACATGACATCCCTCCGTAGCACAAATAATGGCATGGCTGTATTGCGGTTCCACCGAGAAATGTTTCAGCAAGGCGAAATGAAGTCTCTCTGGGCTCAGCATACTTTATTTCAGCGACACATCTTTCCTAAAACCCAGGAAAAAATAAGTTACTTCGTTGTTTGTTGACTTTCGTCTCGATAAAACGGAACAAGAACCATGTATTGTTCTTGGGGTCGCCCTTTTCTATATAAATTTGCCTTTTTGTGTTGTACAATTTTATGCGAGATCAAAAATATTCGATTTGGGGGAGAGGGGATTTTTTAAAATTGTTCTATCTAACTGTTTTCTTGTTCCCCCCCCCCTTTTTTTTTTGCAGTTGAAGTTTTGCACGGACTTTTTGGAACACTGTATATTTTGTTATTGGTTTAGCAAACCATGAAAAAGATTGTTACTCTTTATCATCCACTTACCCCGACTTTGCACGCTCTCTAACGCGTATGCTCGCGATGTCAATATTGAGATCCAGCTTGACGTTTTCTTAAAATTTGAGCATTAAAAGCAGTCTTTATCATGAGCGGCCCATATGTGTATTTTTAGAGGAGGGGTAAGAAAATGTATTTGTTTTAAGGTTTTAATTTAAAGAAACAATTTTTTAATTTTCTTCTTTTATTTACTAAGTAATAAAAGAAAGTCAGATTCGTAAACATTTTCTGTTTTAAATGAGTCGACGAACTTTAACCATTTTGAGGGAATTCATATTTTGTTTTTCTTCAGAAGGCTGGTGGATATTTATCTAAAATACATTGTTTTAATTCTAAAAGCAAAACAAACCAAGATTAAAATTAAGAAACATTTTAAGTAAAAAGACGGTTTTAGTAACGGTCATTCATCAATGGCTTATATTGAAAAGTTTTACATTTATACTTAAACAATAAAAGAAATTGAGAGTACCAATGTCTAGAGGGGGCTCGAGCTTCCTCTTCCTCCCTTATGTTCCTTATAATGCATTGACCAAATTGACCTTAAAAGTGTTACATTGTACCCTATGCTGCAGTGCCCAACCCGTGTTCACGCCCGCCAGTGTCACCACACTGGCGTTTTACGAATAATATTCATGTTGTAAGTAGTGTAAACTTTCTCTACGGTTAGAGAATCTGCCTAATTCCCTATTTTTTCCTGTTTTTCATAAATGCTTCGATGGGCTTCCGTTTTGAAACAGATTTTTCAATGTTGGAAATAATGTAGAGGACTTGAAATCTTAAGTCCTAATTAATATGTCACAAATTCATTGAAAAAGTATCTTTATGTTAATGTATGTGTAATAGAATTTATTTTTCTTTTTTAGGTAAGTTGTTGATTATGTATAATTAAGAACCTTGTGTTTCCATGTAAGTGTTAAAATTTTATTATTATTCATATGAATCATATTTACTCAGTGGCGCACACAAGGAGGGAGTTCAAGGGGTCCGGACAGCTCCCATCGCTCTTAATTTTTTTCGATCGACCAAAATCCTATCCATGTAGTACCTAAAAAAAAATTCCAAGCAAAGGCAACGATAATTTCAAATTAAATAAATGAAAAAATAAAATTAATTTTCTCTTTCATCCCCTGCAAAATCGAACTGTATATGAACATAAATTGTTCTATAATGATGATTTTCCTCCGCTTATTTCTTATTATGAGAAAGTAAATACATGCATTCTTGTGTTTTCTGGTATTTTAGGGAAGTATATGTTATTAATTAATTAATTTTATTAACTTATGTTAAGTAATTATTCAATAATTTGTTTTGTTCCGACGATCGATGAAATCAAAAGTATGTATTTGGATGCGTGTTGGATTATGGTATGAGAATGTTGGGACCTTCGATCCTGGACCCCCCTCCTTTTCCTCCTAGAAAAATTCCTGTGTGCGCCACTGTTCAATGAATGTGCTGTATTTGTACGTAGTGGCTTATTATTATTATTATTTTTTAATTGTTTAAAAAGCTTAAGAAATTGTTTGTGCTTGAAAAAAATTTGAAGAAAATTAAAAGGTTTGAAAACAATACACGCGTTCAAGAAGTTTTAAATTGTTGATGCCCTTCTAGTTCCAAAGCATGATTTTTCTCGTGATGCTCATAAATGGACAGTTACGTAAGCTAATAGAGAAGCTGAAAAAGAAAACCTTAATGCTGCTATTCGGTGTAATCAGTTTTCTTTCGAAACTCACATAAACAAAGAACGCAACTGCACTTTAACATCTGCAGTTTTTGCTAAGAATTCTGTGGCGTTCTACAAGATTCCTGAAGAAGAAATAAGTTGCCCCTTCCTTCGTTCGGTGATTTGTTTTCTACGTCACCAGGTATTAACAATTTTTGCTGATGTGGAAAACAGTTGGGAAAATTCTTATTTTCATAGAAACTTGTGTCATGACGGTTCTTGCTTAGAGAGCATTTTGACTATCTAAATGAATTCTCACTTTTTTTTTTTTCGTTTTGGAATTTGAGTTTTCAAACAAGTTTTTTGATGTACATTTTTATGAATAAACTAGCTGCGTCACCCAGCTTTGCACGGTCTATCTCGAAAATAAAAATTTTTTTCAAGTGACGTAAGTTCAACAATCAGGCTTGGGGGAAAAGAAAAGTAAAAATTTTGGGCGATTGTAGAAAAATAACCAAAAAGGAGACATTTTAAATGCCCCGATTACAGGAACAAGCCTCAAAACGAAAGCCAGAATTTAATTTCTTCATATTCGAGGGAAAAAATGGCAACATTGCTTTCTTCTCAATGATTTTCTTCACTGCTACAAATTTTAATAAAAGCTTTGTTACGGAAAGTTGAGATGAAGCACTGAATAATAATTTGAATGGAGGAAAGCCTTCGAACAATAGCGTTTTTATGTCGAAAACTAAGTATCATAATTAATAGTTTTTAATTGATATCTCCGCTAAGAATTGTCGGAGGATTATGTTAAATAGCCAAACATAAAGATGGGAAAATTACGAAGCTATCGGTACCTGTTTCGACGGTCAGTTCATGAAGAGGATTTTCGCCCCTTCTTTGTCACATTTTCCATAAATCAAATTTTGGAGAGGGAGAGAATTGAAGAGACCATGTTCACCACACACACAAACTAATTTATTTTTCTACTCACAATATACATGATGGGCAGCCAAGTTGCCCCTTTTCCCGAATAGCGGACAAGAGAAATGCCATAAATTTATTCCGCTATTCGGTTAGGAGGTTTTTTTGCAGTCATGTCTTCATGACTGTCTATAGCCATATAACCCAGGCGCTCTCATGCAGCTGCGCAGTAGGCAATCGCGGAAAGCCCCATTACGCAACTATGGAGATCCCAGTTATTAATCTTCGGATCCCTGTCAAGTGTTACGCAATGTAACCGCGCGTGGAGCATATAATTTCTTACAGTTCATTAGTGTTCGGTGAAAAGTAATTTGGACATAGATACATACATAGATGCATTACGCAGAAGTTTGAATTATATAAGATACTGAAAGTACTGGGGATAGCAGCTTTTTGTTTGACGACACTAAGATACTAAACGTGGTAGTATAACTCTTAGGTGTAGCATCAGTAGTAATAAAGTGGACTGCAAAATGTATTATTAGTGAAAATAATCATATTGCCAACCTAAGTGGTCGACCTTCCGTATTGAATCGCGTGCAGCATTTTATGCATAAACGTTCCTCCTATTCTTGATCATATTATGATCAGTTTTCCGTGTGTTCATTAAGTAATCATTTTTCGTGTTAACGATATTACAAGGTAGTTTTTACTAAGTCTCCACTCTGGCCCGCCCTGATGGAAGGTCAATGTGACCTCCCCAAAAATTTCCATGTTCAGCAGATTTGTCTGACGATTCGGAAAATTTGGAGACATGATTGCAATATTGCAATTTTTAAATGCCTTCTTTTCATTATATGTACTATACCTGTGTGTACTTTACCGTATTTTATCATTCGGCAAGACTTGGAGTTCCATTCGAAAAATTGAGTATTTCTGCCCACCTAAAAATTTAAGTTCAGGGCGCCCATGTGCTCACTTGCAAAGAAAATGCAGTTTTAATTCAGGGGGAAGAAAATTGCTATAACATCCGCTTGCATTGTAATCGACTGCTAACCAATACTACCTTTGAACTGACGCCTTATCCCTGGTATAGGTAATAACATTCTGTGTCATTTGGGAGATTTTTTTCTTTCTGCACCAAATTAAGTTAAGAACGGAATTAATTTAAACGGAACTTAATTAATTTAAGTTAATTAATTAAGAACGGAAGGTTCCATTTTTTATTTCCAATTCATTAGACCAGCAGATATAGTGATTCCGACCCAGTGAAAGTCCTAGGCTAAAATGAGTTCAAGCCCTAAGCTGAAGAGCAAAATGTTTTTTGTGTTCGGGTTGGAGAGAGATTTTACGGGTTTTTTTTTTTTTTTTTAATTATAACGAGCTTTTTACTGAAATTCTATTTTCTATGGTAAGGGAAGCGGGATTTTTATTTTTGTCTAATCATAACGCGTAGAGCATTTTAATCTGATTCTTCGTAACATGCGCTTTAAATCTTCGCGAACCAAATAAGATTGCGAAGCAATCTTTGGGGATTGGTGAGCGGTAGCGCTCGCGGAGCCACCTAGTGTTAAAAATTATAGCAGTTATCTTTTTGTGATTTGTAGTATCACTGCATTATATGTACAGTTACGCATGAATAAAATGTCTCAAGCACCTTGAGGTATGTTAAATATGTACAATGTATGGGTTCACGTTATGCAAAAGGTTGGGAACTACTGCTACCGCAAAGCTTATGGCCCCGCACGTTATGGTCCTCCATGTATGTTGATATCGTTTTAGTTAACGCGTATACGCTGAAAACAATACTTTGTTGGTGAACCTTTCGCGAACATAAAAATTAATAACAGTATACAACTGCAGCGGACATGTTTTGATTATTTGTAAATTGCATACAAAACTGTTTTCGAAAGATTTGGAAGTTAAGTAAAGTTTATATTCTAGCATACTCACGTTTTTAAAATTTTTGTATTAAAAGAGATTCATCAACGGTTTATAAAGTTAATGGTTGCTTCGAAAAGTCATTAAATAATGGTTTGAAATTTCCATTAGTAATGTTTCCGAAAACCTAATAATTAAAATGAATTTCCATCAAAGCAAATTGCTTTCTCGGAAAGATGTCTATCTTAAATGATTTCGAATGTAATTAAGTATCATTACGTAAGGAAGAATCTGAATTTAGAATAATGACATTTCTCTTCAAAAGTTGAAAACGCTTTCCTGTTTTATTGTTCAAAGCAAATTCTGCAAAATTTTTTCTTTAAAAAAAAAATTAAAAAAATGTTTGGCAGGGATTCATTTTAGGTGGATGTTGGATCCATTAACGGGTCTTTCACAAAATTCCAAACTTGAAAAATTAACCCTAAACAAAACGGAAACTCAAAAATCGGTTCTACCGATAACCATCTGTAAAACATTTCTACTTTCTAAACAGATTTGTGTTACATTTCCTTAGAATTATTATTGCATTTTTTTATTGTAAATACTCGCAACTTGCTTTCTTAAAACCATACTTCACAGAATTCTCAATTACTTTCTCACAAAACTCCCATCAAGGGAGCTATTGCACAAACGCCTAGAATAACCTCTGAATAAAAAAGATTCGATCTTTCTAAGATGAAATTCTTGTTTTTTACCATGATTTCAAATATCTATACGTAAGGAGGAGAGGGGTTTCCTCGCGTAAAAATTTCTACAACTTTATGTGAGGCAAGTTATAAGTTACTTTATTCGTAACTATAAACTGCTGTATCATCACATACAGCTTTCGCGGATGGCTTTACCTCGTAGCAATTTTCTTTAGCTGTCGGTAATCACTGGAATTCCTAACTTACCGAGTTTTAAATCTTTCGCTCATCAGACTTTGGCTCCCCTTTTCAGCCCGGCCCATTAAATTAATAGTCTCGCTACGATGGTTTTAATATCTTTTCCACTTTTCATACCTTCGCCTTTAAAATATTTCCTGCCGACGTTTAAAATTAGAAAATGTTCTTTGCTGAGAAATACTCCTTTCAAAACGTCATGTTAAGATCAGAATTTTTAATGAAGCTCTTCCTGTGCTGTAAGAATTTTGGTGTTCGGAACAGCAGTCCGTTCCACATCCATTCTTTTTGACATTGTATAGTCGAGGTATTAATATAGTAACGGCAGACTGTTAAAAGCTAAGCAGTTAAGCGTTATATATGTATTTTTTTTTTAAATGACATTTTGTGATTGAAGTCGCATGTGGAATTCGTCTTTTAAGGCCGAGACAAAAATTTCGTCACGAAATGGTTAAGAAACTTTCTCCGATGATGCTTGTTTCGTTGGATGAAAACAAATTTGTTTTCATTTCTGCAACACTTTTTATTTGTACTCTGTTGTAAGAATCATTCTGGGTTGTTACGAACCCGAATCTATAGTCGCATCCGTTTATACCGAAGTCGAAGGGACAGAATAAAAGTTTCGCTGTAGCCGTAATTTTCGTTATGAAAAGTATAACTCACAACAAAAAGTGAAGTGGTGTTGAAGCCATAAATTCGCTATTTGGTTTTTCGCTATGAACGTCGCGACTGTATACATACTCGTATTTCTCCTTCCATCCCCGGCTTAATGTTTGCTTAATTGTTCTCAAGTTGCAGGAAAACATATTACTAAATTATTTTTTAAAGAGAGAAGTATTTTAATTGCTATTTTTGTCCTTTTTACCTGCACATACCACTCGGTGCTGTCCATGATATCCGAATCTATCATATTTGCAGTTATAAAAAGTGCTATGCCGACTAAAGGCAAATATAAACTGAAATTTTGAAATTTGAAAATAGTTTTGTTTAACTTTTTGAACTGCTACTTTGGCTGGATTTTGCTAGTATTTACTCGTGGCAAATCTGTTAGTGGGGGGGGGGGTTCCATCTGTCAAATATACTACTTTTAGTCACTGAAGTTGATAGAATGAGCAAAAAAAAAAAAAAAAAGAAAACAGTAGCATGCAGCGAGGAAAAACTTTTATTTTCAAAACGTTTAATTTTTAATAATTTTTTTTAAATGTCCAATTTTTTTAACAAGGCGTGGTCTTTATGACGTCATAAGTGATGAACTTTGACGCGTACTCAACTGGCGCACTGAATGCTGACGCTTGCTGTCTACCGCGTTTCCAGGTTACGATAAATCTGAAACGAATTAAATTTTTCGCTCTCTACGCTTGTTATCAACGATATCGTTGTCACAACATGTGAGTAAAGAGGCAAATTAAATATTGCGCTCTGCGCTAATGGTATCAATGAATGGCTTTTCATCACTTGTGATGTCATGTGCAGAAGCGTAAAAAATGTAATTGAATCTGCACACCGATTAAAATATTTGTCTAAAAATATTAAACTTTGTCAAATTATTTAAAAAATGGTCAGTTCCGATGTTTTTAAGCGTGCTCTTTCAGAAAAAAATACTTTTAAAAGTTCGGAAACGACCCCATTGCAGAAAAAAATGCTATACAAGTTTAAATAATCACTTAATATTGTGATGAGGAACGTGTGACATATTTTATGGTTTCTGAGAAATTTTTAAAGGATGTGGAAATTCCATTGAATTAGTTCTTCCTTTCTCAGGCCCGATTAGCGCATCTCTACATAGTATAAAATGAAGTCTCCAAAAAGCGTCTGTTTGTTTGAACTCGCAAAACTCGAGAACTACCCGGCCGATTTTGCTGAAATTTTCACAGTTTGTTCCTTTAAGTCCTGAGAAGGTTTGCAGACCAGTTCGAAAACAATTCGATGAATAGTTCTTTTTTTATTCCAATTTAGGCCCAATTTTCACATAAATTCTCGAATATGGGGGTGAAAAATTGCTCGCAAATAGTAATATTACATATCATTGGAAAGGGAAGAATTTTCCGCGTTCTACGCAATTTGTTCCAATGCTCTAACTTAATTGCGGCGGGAGTTTTTTTACGTTTTTAGCTCGAATTTTTTTAGGCTTAGCTGAAATTTAGGCACTACTTTCTTCATTAAATCCATCAATAAAAAGTGAAGGAATTGTCCCGCAGTTTTTTTTTTCGACAGCATTGGAAAGAGCTGTTTTTTTACTCCAGATCTAACTCGACCTAAGGTCGAAAGTTTAACCCTCTATCTCCATTAGAAAAAAAGTTACAAGCGAATTAAATGAAGTTCAAAAATCTGTTCTCTATTCAAGTTTTTAACCATTTTATTTTGCTTTTCCACGGTAACGCTTTTTGAATTCATTGCTTATTTCCATCTTTCTCATTTTCAATTCTTAAACTTATTTTATTTTGTGTTTCCATGGTTACGCATTTTAAATCCAACTTTCTCATTTTATTTTAATTTCTTAAAAATATTTTAGTATCTGTCGTCATTGTTTGGCGAGAAAATTTTGCATGATGTTTTTTTTTTCTTTCATTTAATCCTGGTTATTGAAGATGCTTCACTTGACACAATGGTTTTTTTTTTAAGGTAGACCGGGCAAAGCCGGGGCAATGCAGCTAGTTTAATCTACATGGAAAGTGGAGTAGATATTCTTCTTCTTTGTCATTGCATCCTAGTTAAAAATAATCATCTATCCAATAGCAACTCACGTCATTCAATGATTAGTCGAGTTCGTTAATAGTCTGGCATCGATTTCCTTCACACTCCCTCTATTTCTCGTACCTCTGAAAAACATTCCGTTCAGACCCTTGATAATTAGATTTTTTCCACCGATCTTTTCAGGTTTTTTTTTTTCTTTCAGAATTTCATGTCTTGACAAGGGTTTTTAATGAAGCCCTTCCTTTTCTGGAGTAGGGGAAGATGTACGTCTCATGAGGTGATCTTTAGCTTTTCGGAACGGCAGCGTTTTTAAAAAAGTTTTAATTCCTTTTCTCCTTGCTTTTATTTAATGCTGGCCAAGTTGGTCATGGCAACGCTTGACATTAATTGGAATACCTAGTGGTCTGGAAAGTGATTGGACTTTACGTGCCTGATAAAGCAGAATTTTGAGGAAAGAATTTCACAATTCCTCTGCTTTCGTCTTCTGAAATCATTGGAATGATTTTTAAGTGCTTCGTGACGAAGTGTCATTTTGCATTTTGAATGTCCTTTCTAGAATTTTGCGTGCCAGTAATGTCGTGTTACTGTGTGTTTTTGACTGGTAAACAATATTCTAGAATTGAGGTACTATTGTTATCCGAAATTAGTTACCTTAAATGATATTAATAGCAATATTGTGTGTGTGTATTTGTATATTTGTTACAATATATAGAAAGAGAGAGAGAGGGGAAGGACAAGACTTTTATCCTTCTAAATCGCTGCTAAGAGTTCAGATCATTCAACTGCACATGGGAAGATTTTTACTTAATTCCGGTAGACTAAGAGAACTCAATTTTCATCAAATTATTCTCGTTGATTATCAGCCCATCTAAAAAAAAAAAAAAAACATATATCGTGTGTGTGCAATTTAGAAGTTCGGAATAAATGCAATGACATTGGAGTTAATTGAGAGATTGAAAAAACATAATCTTCGATTAGTATTTACTACTATAAATTGCAAACTTGTTTTAAAAAGTTTTTTATTTGTTTACTGGCTACTGATTTATTACATAGCAATCAGGGGACAATAACTATATTCTTTTTGTCGTATTAAAAAACTAATTATTGCTTCTTGTGCCGACTGTGATTGGATCCATATTTTCAGGTCTTTCTGAACGATGTTTCAATGAAAAGGCCTCTATTCCGTCAAGTTTCTATTGGCTGACATCCAAGCATTCGCGAAATGCTTTTAAGCATGGGGGTTTAACAAGCTGTAATCTGGTTATGTTTCTCATTTAAAACGAAGATGCCTTAAAAAGACACTTCCGTGTTTCTGGAATACTTTTATTGTGGAAGTTTAAAAATCGAAAAGCTCTTTGAGATGGAAAAAAAAACAATAAAAATTGCCTTTCAAACTTTTACTGTCTATGTTAAAGACCGAAATGTGCACTGTTTCAAATTTAATGTGATTCAGATCAAAAGTCATCAAGAAGTTTTTACATAAAGAATCATATTTAGAAATGACCCCGTGTTTTCGGTAAAGTAAAATGTATTTTAAAAATCGATACCGTACTTGATTGACATAACCGAGGTTAGTGTATTGTTTCTTCCTTTTTACTTCAGGAAATTCAACTGCACTTCAATAAATAAATCACTTCTTACTTTTTATTTATTTTAAATTCTTACCTTTTATGGAAGAAGACTTTTAACTGCATAACTATGAAAACACTAGCCACTATAATATTAAAATCTGTTCGCGTCCGTCTGTCTGTCTGAAGATCGATCTTCTCGAGAACCACTGGCGAATCGAGAGTCAAACTAGATATCGATCAATTCGAAATTTTCCAAAGAAAACAATAGGCCCAATCTCGTAATTGTGCGACTGTAATTAGTGGAAATATTAATTAAAACGTTAATTAACATATCGTTATTCAGGAATTTTTATTTCTTTCCTGTTGCCATTTTGCATATGCGTGAGCAAGTAAAATTCTAATAATTGTTTTAAAAGAGATTTTTTTGGCTGATGTCCAAATCTTAAAACAATGTTTCCATCTAGAATTTCATTTTAAATTAGTTTAAATTGGTTGCCCTATTCGGACATAGCTTTTATTTTATCGTCCGACCTTTTTTTATTTTTTACATTCAACGTTCTTAACTCTTTTCAGCATATGAAAGTTGCTTCTTTAGCTATGTTTACCGATTGTAGTGTAAGTTTATCATTCACCGGCCTCATATTTTGGTACACTTAGGATGTGCGACTAATTATGTTTATTTTGTTGGACTTTTTCCCCGTCACATGGGTGAGTTTAAGAATTGTAATAACTCTCTTTTTCCTTCCTGCTTCAATTTTTAAAATACAGTTTATATCGTTAAAAGAACATGTTAAATTAAGATTGTTTGGATTTCTTTGTGAAACAGAGTTGAACAAAAACGATTGTTTTTAAGGTTGGTACTTTAGTTTCAAGTAAGCGACCAAAAACGTATGTGTTATTCTATGTAAAAAGCTGATTGTAATTCTACAAAAAACAGTTCAGATGTAGTCTATCAGATGTAATTCATTTTAACGTGAGCACAGATTATAGTTGATAATGCATATATTTTCATCTTTTGTGCTAATTGAAAATACTCATAACTTGTATCATTGCTAACTATGATTAAAACGTCAAAGGGATTTTTGACAAAAATATGCTCTACTGGTGTTTTGCAAACCTTGCATTACGCGTATTAATTTACTCCTTAGCGCTTTAGAAACTGATGTCAGAGTAATACAAAAACATCAATTGGACATCTCTTTCATTTTTTAAGAGAATTTAATAGAAATTTACTAGCTGCGTGCCGTGCAACGCCGGGCACGCAGCTAGTAAATTCTATTAAATTGCGTTCTCCGCCAAAAAAGGGTAAGAAAAAACATTCAAATTCCATCATAATTACTAAACTGTTCTATGTCATTTCTTTTACTGTTGTTATTACAAAAAACAATCGAAAGCGCACACGATAAATAAATAAAATAATACGAAAAATTTAAAACGTTGCAGACGATATTACAGCAAAATTAAATGTAAAGCACAGCCGACAATAAATTTATATCAAGCAGTATCCATTTGTCTTTTTTCACTTTCATTACGTGAAAGTAACAAGCGTAATTTATAAAAATAATTTGTATTATTTCTGAAATTATCACTAATTTAATAATTTGACAATTCAGCATGGGAATTGATTTCAGCATGCTTTGTACCTTTGCTGAACATGTTTTGCAAAAATTGGTCTTTTTTTTTTTTTTTTGAGCAATCACGATTGCTTATTGCTTTTATTTGACTGTTTTTGGCGTCCTATCATTTTTATTTTCCCACCGCCACCCTCCGCACCATCACCGTCGACCGGCTCCTTACGATGCTGGCGCCTATAGCGAAAGTCGTCTCCAGGTTGCATCCATGTCCTACACACACGTGCATACATACACAACCACACACGCACACATACACACACACAAACCCATACACATACACCTGCACGCACATTCACCTACACACATACACCTACATACATATATAAACACATACACTCACTTCATACATACAGACATCTACGCATACACACACGCACATTCATACATACAGACATCTACACATACACACACTCACTCATACATACAGACATCGACGCATACACACACGCACATTCATACATACACTCATACATACAGACATCTACACATACACACACACATTCATACACACAACTACCCACACACTTATGTCAGCACACAGACACGAACACACATGCCTACACACATACACATACCCCCTACACAGAAAACACACATACTCCCCACACACAAACACACGCCTACATACACACACTCGTGATTGCGAAAAACATAATTTGAATTCAAGATGTCAAAATTCAAATTATTTTTTTTTTTTTTTTCATTCTTTGTGTGTGTGTGTGTGTGTGTGTGTGTGTGTGCGCGCTTATGCTTTTACAGTCGTTACACGACAATTCATCGTTCAACTGTTCATCATGTCAAAAGAATAGGACAACGTTGTGGCTCTTGTGGGGTAATTGAAGCGTGTTGCTGCAGATGTAGGTATATCTCCAATTATAATGTTTTCGCAAATACGTTTTTGTTCAGTTTTCTAATTACGGTACGAAAGAAGGGCAACAATCTGAGACTGTCAGAGAGTTTCAAAAAGTTCCTTACACGGTTTTAAACAAAATAAGAAAAATATTTGTAACTCATATCTTTTTGTAGTGACAGATAGTGAATTTTTCCTGAAGATTTTTTTTTTTTTTTTTCGAGATAACTCCTTTTTTAGCCATGCGCCATCTATTGTGTCCTTCCACCGAATTAGTTGCTCTAAAACTCTAATTTCTGAGGTGGATGTAACTTCAGTATTAATTCGTTCAGTAATTGTCGCACAGTGATTCATTTCACTAACTAACCAAGTAAGCTTAAAAACGTAAATTAAAATAATTATTGCAATTAATTCACATGTAACGGGCATGATATGCTAGGAAGTTAAAATTGAAGTAATTTTAAAGGTTTATTCCTAAAAATGTTGAGGTTATGTTTCGTGTTGTTCACAGCATTTTTTTGTTTAATCGATTTTTGTATGTACTGTATTTATTTCTGAACACATATTTCAAGTCTTGCATTTGCATTATGGATGCAGTAAACCTATTAAATATTTATTTATAATTTTTTTTTTTTGCTGCCTAGCTTTCGATATGGTTTGAAAATATATCCTTCAAAAATACGTTTAACTGGCGAATAAAAACAAACTCTCTTTATCATCTTTCTTCTTTATACCTTTATTTCCCGTAATATCATGCATTAAATTCTCCGGAGCACTGAGTAGAATTGAGGCAAAAAAATTTACACCATAAAACAAAATCACAAAAGGGAGAAAACTTCCAATCTTAAAGTTGGGTTAAAGGAGTCTGCCATTTTTCTTTGTGAAATCTTCGCCAGAAAATGACGACGACCTACGCATATCCATGTTAGTATTCCAGCAGAATTTACAAACATATCCGAGGAAAGTAAATCTGAAAAATTCCACGTAGTTCACGTTTAAGAATGGAGAATAAAAACATTCTATCTCCGGGATCGTATTCTTCCAACAAAAATCGATTTTTTATTACTTTTTTTTATTACGGCCCTCATCATGTATGAGTAGAAGTGCCATGATCCACATCTTCTCTCTCCTGAGGTTTCCCCCCCCCCCATCCTTTTTTTTTGTAACATGCTTCTCGTCTTTTGAATTTTTTTTGGAAAAGAAGGCTTCTGTCGTAGACCATCAGCTTTATGACTTTCGATTTCGTAGCGCCATCTTTCGGACGATCAAGCACGTATTCTAGAAGGAAATAAGGGGAGGATACTTTTTTTTCTTAAAGTACTTTTATCTGTCAAGCTTTTGCCTATCCCCTATTAGTTATTTCTTCCCAGCCGTGTGTTGCGTTCAATGGATCCTTCACAGATGCATCCTGTTTAATTTGATCTTCAGGTGTAAATGTACGATCTTGATGGTTTTTTTTTTTTTAATGACATGTAAATGTATTTTTGATTAAGGATAACTTAATTTTGTTGTTGAAATAATCTTAATGCGCTTGATGAAATGCAACTCTTGAAGTAGTCTCAAACTTCTTCTTCAAATTTTCGTATTAAATAGTATTAAAAATAATTATAACGTCCAGAATATTTCTTGCATTTTTTTTGAACTAAACATTCTTTTAACTAATTAAACATCTTTTTTGGCGCAAAATTTAATACCCAATTAGTGACATACCCTAGTGTAAATCGTTTTAGAAATTACTTCATGTGAATTTAATAAGACATTCCCTAGCAAATAATAGTTATGGTCAAAAAAAAAAAGGCATAATAAACTCGGATTTGATTCCGTCAAAAAAGGAAGAAAATACCAGCGAACCTTTTACAGTGGGATTAGTGGATTTGAGCATCTTCATAAAGAGGAAGTAATTTTGCCATCAACCGAGTGAATTAATATTTCTTTCAGGAGAAGTTACTATATTCTTCATTCAGCGAATAGATAGACCGAAAGCAAACAAATGGTTTGCCGTGTTTGTGGTTCTCTTCAATAAAAAAAACTATTAAATCTTGACCACGGAGAGATGACGGATGACCTTGAAGCGGAAACATCCTTTGTATCATTTGTAATAATTGGAATACAAATTAATCAATTACAAATAATACAAGTGATGTTTCCGCTTCAATGTCATCCACCCAATGTTTACCTTCTGCTTGACGACGATTTGTTAAAACACGTGGTTAACGCCGCCAAGTAGCATAGTTCTTTATTTACACCTGGTCATTTCCTTGAACGGAGGATATGTTGTTTACTTTATCAAATTTATTAATACGTTTTGACAATAACCCCCTCCCCCACTGTGCCCTCTAGATTAATAACTGTTATTGCGAATATTGATAACGTGTAAGTACTTCAATTAAATGCTAGTAGTATTTCGTCAGAACAGTTAAACCTTTCCTTTGTTAGCATTTCGATTGAATTAACACAATCATCTACCGTGAACTCTTTTCCCTAAGGATTTGTTATTGCTTGTTATTAGTGAAATTTCAGGCGCACTTAAAGCATATTTACTTTAATACCATTCTTCTATCTTTATCACATCTTTTATTGAAATAGATGTGGTTTTTCAGGAGAACAATATGTTAAATGTTTGTTGAAAACATTGTCGTTATGACAGCAGTTATTTTTAGCTTTATGGTCCGCATAAATTCTTACATATATGTAGTAATACTTACATATATGACAGTCGTCTGATAAAAAAAGGGGGGGGGGGGCAAAAATTGTTTTAATTTTCAAGTGTAATTTCGTAACTTGATTAGGTAACTTTATAACTTTGAAGAAATGATAGATTAACAATATTGCCATACAGTTAAATGCCCCTAGCCAGACTCAAACCATCTCAAAAGCTGGTATATCTTAATATATATAAAAATCTTCTGTGCGGACGTTTGTCACCATAAGGCTTTTAAACAGCTGGACCGATTTTGATCAAATTTTTTGTGTGCAATTAAGTTGTGGCAAGCATGGTTTCGAAGCGCGATGGTTCGAATCGGAAACGTTTTTGTTAATTAAATAATTAATTTAAACATTGGATGATTATATCTCCCAAATGATCAATATTTTTTTTAACCTATTGTTGAGCGAGAATTGAAATAAATATTTAACCCGTTGCCAAAGGACAGTAAGAAAGCCAGCTCTGCTTTTTGTAATGAAATTTCCTACTGTGATATGTCAATTGATAGTAGATTAAAACGTAAAGAGGAGAGAGAGAGTGAAGCTTACCTTACTTGAAAGCAACGATTTTAGTTCCCGAGGTATATTTTTAAAGTAAAGTACTAGAAGGTTCGTGCAAAACGTGTGTTCTGTCGTCGTAGTTGAACCATGTGATCGGAACGGTACTTCAGGTTTTCCTAACCAAATGATCAGAAAGTACCGTACCTAGCAACATTTGTTTCTCGGCTCAAATCCATCTGAGTTTTGACACCGATGTCAAGAATACTTTAAGGATTATCAAACTAATCAGTACATTATTAAAGGAAAAGATGATAGAATTTTAAGACGAAACAAATTTTATTTTTGTCCAGATAAATCACAAAAGGGTAGTTCTGTACACAAAAGATCAGTGCAGTAGAAGATCGGGGATATTTCGATAATTGGGAATCTGCCGCGGTCGTCTCATTTTTGGCGTTAATAACTTTATTTTGCTAACCCCGCTGATTTATAGTAGCCCTATGTAAATAGATGTTTCCGTTCTCTTTGTTTAGCTTTGCAACGAAAAATACCTCTCGCGCAGGCACTGTAGCTAAAAATTGACGCCAATGAAAAAAGATCGCCAGATTACCAATTATCGAAATATCCCCGGAAGATCGAAATATCCGATAGATCTTTGGTGGGAAGAACAAATTAAGCAATATATGAAGTTTTAAAAGTTTTCGTTCAAAAGATCGGACTGCTAATCGGTCGGAGTTGGCTTCGCTCACTGATCGGCTGAATTACAGTAACGTGGTGGCTTGGCAACTTTGGCAATAAACAATAGAGTTCCATGATCATTTGTTTACATTTTAAAGCTACTGTTAATGTAATTTATTGTATTTTTTGTTTATTTGGTGAAATATTTCAAATTGCAAAGAATTGCTTTTCGTTTTTAAGGGGGTTTTAGTCATTTTAGTTGAAGAATGTGTTTATTTTACAACGGGAGGGGGGAGGAGGGATGAGTGATTTTCGTTTATTCAGAGAACTGCTTTTACGTTTATCATTTTTCTAAACGTTATCCTTTCGATTGTTTTATTCTTTTTCATATGGGGGATGTTGCAGCGGGATTCCCGTTTGTTCTAGATGGGTAGTTAGTTTTTTTACACTTAATATTTAAGAACGTTTTTTATCGTTTGAGTATGGCTGAAGGACAAACCATCAAGTACGGGGGAAAAATAGTTCATAAAACCAATGGGCATTAGATAAATCAAGTTGTAATAAATATACGCATTCTGACACCAATCAGCTTAAATCATTTTCCTTTCACTTATTTAAAAAAAAAAAAAAAAAAAAAAAAAAACCGGTTCGAACACTTCATAGTTTGAGTTTTTTTAACTTTTGAATTTACAAAGTTTGAACAGAACAACGTCTGTCGGGTCCTCTAGTTGCACTATAAAAAGCTCTTTACAAACTATTTAGCAGAAATTAAAAGTTTTCGCATTGCAGCAAATTAACAAATCCAACTTTGTCGGATTATGACAACGGTCAGCATATGATTTTTGATTTTTTAAATCACAATTTTTTCGTGAGAAAATGAGAGCTAACTGTAACGTATGAGTTACAGAAAAGATATAAATCACTACTGAAATACAGGTACTTTCCTTTTTGTTGTTCCAATGGGGTCGTTTCCAATATTTTAAAAGTATTTTTTTCTGAAAGAACATGCTTAAAAACATAGGATCTAACATTTTTTTAAATAATTTGTTTAAGTTTAATATTTTTAAAAAATTACTTAAATCGGTGCTCGTTCATCGTTTAACGCTTCTGCCGATGACATCACAAATGATGAAATGCCATTCAGTGTTGCCATTCACGGTCCAAAATACTTAATTCGCATCTTTACTCACGTGTATTGGCAACGATATGGTTGATAGCAAGCGTAGAACGCAATTGTAATTCGCTTCTTGGTTATCATAACGTGGAAAAGCGGTAGAAAGATGCGCCAAAAAGCATCATTTGTGGCGTAATCTAGACCACGCCTTGTTTGAAAAATCGAACATTTAAAAAAATTAATTAAAAAATAACTGTTGGGAAAATGAAAGAATTTGCTGGGTCCATGTTATTTTTTTTTTTTTGCTTATTCTATCCATTTCAGTGACTAAAAGTACTAATTTTGACTGAAAGAAACAACCCCATTGTAAATTTTATAAAATAGTTTTTGTTTATTTATTTATCTATCTATTTATTTATAATTTTAACAGCATTGAAGTGTTTATTTCTCCAGTTAAAATCTTATGAGTCAAGGTCTTATCTCATGTTATTAATTTCACAGAAGAGGTTGATAAGAGAGAATATTATATTGATGGATTTGAAACTGCTTCAGTCGTTACTCCTGTCTTACGTTACACCTCTGTGAAACGAAACACCCAAATTTCTAGTTTAGTAGTTACTAATTAATTTATTACTTATTTTTACATAGTAAAGGAAATATTGTATTCGCGAAAAAATTTTGACCCAAAAATAGGCCTTAATTTCCATTTTGCTCGCCCCCGAATGAATGTTGAGTTTTTTTTTTTAACTGTACTACATGTGGATATATGCCTAAGAACGTATAGGCACCCGAAATATCTATTTGGACGATCCCCGAATTAATTACAACCAGTTTTTGCGTGACGTATGTATGTATGTATGTATCTCGTATAACTCAAGAACGGTATGTCCTAGAAAGTAGAAATTTGGTACGTAGACTGCTAGTGGGATCTAGTTGTGCACCTCCCCATCTAGAATCTAGTTGTGCATTCGGGTGTTTTTAAAGGAGTCTTTTGCACTCCTTTATTTGGGGGAAAATCATTGTTAATTTTGCTTCAAACTCAAGTGATGCTTTAATTTAGCGGACATTTGGCAATTTTTCGCCAGTCGTTTGGTCGCCAACTTGGCGACAAATATGGTGATTTTTTTTTCTTTTTAAATCTGGTTTTAATTTGGCCACTGTTGGTTATATTTAGAGAGTTAACAATTGAATCGCATTAAAATTGCCAATAATGGAGAAATAACATTAAATTGGTGTAAAAGGAAGTCATGTGAGTGTCTTCTCTGGGACCTTTCGACTTCTTTAAGCTGTGTTCGAGGACAGCATGACAGAATACCTAAAAACTGGATGTAGTCAAACTTCGGGGGAAAAAAAGAAAACTTTTAGTATAACTGGTTTTCTACGAATGAGAGTTCACTGTGACCTTCCAAAAATTTCCATATTCGGCAAATTTTGTCTGACGATTCAGAAAAATTATCATCGTTCGGCAAAATTTGGAATTCCATCAGGCAAGTTGAGAATTTCCGCCCTCCCAAAAATTTAATTTCGGGGCGTCCCTGTTTTCCTATTAAACAAATTCTACTGAATTTTCATTGTGCTAGGTATGTTTGTAAAAAAGTACATTTGAATTATTCCTATAAAAATTTATTCTTCGCCTGTTTTTTTCCTCGCAAAAACTCTTCCATCACCGCAAGAAATTGTCGTCCCTCGAAATAGTGTTCTCTGAATACAGTCGTAAGTTAAGTCCGGGGGTAAATTATGCTTCTGTTCTGAATCGTACTTCCCAGATGCATTCTTAACTCGAAGAATTCGCTTTTTAGAACAAGAGCGGAAGAAATGCCCGATCTCGAGGAGTCACGTCTCTGGCTGTAAGTCGGAGGCGCCGAGAAAGATTTACTGTTTTCCGGGCTTATAACAAAATGTTCCGACACAAGTGCTCCAGTTTACGCCCCATAACCTTACTAGGGCGTGCACTTAGAGTGCGAGGAATTTATTAGGAGGAGGAAATATGGGTAGTCTCTGTGCAGTTGTTATTGCTTTGAATTTTTTTTTCATTCTTTTAAAGAAGTTGGCGATACTGCTTGCAGTTTTTATAAAAAGCGTTTTTGTCCCGGTGCGAAACTGTGCATCAAATGGTGAAAGTTACATTTTAAATGTAATAGCTTCTTATTGAAACATGGCAGCGTAGGAACACGTCTAAAGTTGAAATTCATATGATGACTACATTTAAAGTTTGTTATTCAGCGACCGCATTTGAAGTTTTGCTTGCACTTTTTTTACACCATTGCACACCATTTTTCAATAACTGGCTATATAGAGCAAGTTATTGAAAAATGGCAGCTCAGGAAATTGATCTGTAAAAGCTGGAGTTTATACGATGAGTATTTTGAGACTTCTAGTCGGCTGGGTGGTGTGGTGGGCGTTACCCTTCTAGGCCTTGATCCAGGGTTCTGGTCCACGTTGGCCAACCGGTGGATTTTCGAGATGCAGAAAATCGTCATCGCCCATGTCATTTGATTATGCGGCATGTAAAAGATCCTTTGCGTAAAAGTTTGGCATTGAATTTCCTCGGCAGAATTAAAAAAAAAATTCTTGTCAAAGAAAGCCCAAGTGGAAAGCCTATCAAAGTTATCTGCGCCATAAACATTTACCCCTCAATGGTGGCACATGGAACACTTTATGTCATATTGGGAATCGCACTAAAAGTCTGCAATGGTTTAAGGCGCAGCATTAGGGGAGAAAATTAAGTCACAGGAAAAATTATCTGCCCTGACTGCAGCTTTTCAGATGTAAAATCGACCAGTTTAATATTGGCGGCTCATTTACCGGGCTTTTCTATTTTGGACACCCTGTGCATGCCTTAAGGCACATGTTTACATGAAACTTTTTTATGGAGAATAATGTTAGCAATCCATTTTGGTATTCTTTACGTGCTACTCTACATTCACCTTTCTGAAAACATTTACTTTCGTCGATAGTGCAAATGGTAAGATGATCCATAAATGACAGAGTGGAGGAGGGAACCTGAAGCTGTCCTGAAGTTTATCATCTCCAAATCCGAGTTCCTCATAACGCTTCCTCAGACTCTTCTCGTTATTGAAAAGAAAACACTTCACCTTCTTCCAGCAGCTGTTATTTTAACGGGAGAGTTGAGTGACGACAGGGAAATAACGGCGACTCCTCGTTAAACTCGTAGATAAAAGTGACACAGCTGCTTATGAACCGACCACAGACGTCAGGTCTGGGTCGCCTCGCTGCAGTAGCTGAACACTGGGCTATAAAAGGCGAGCGACACCTTTTGCGGTAATCGGAAGTCGCCAGGCAGCCTTTTAAATTGCCACCACAAAATAAACCGCAATTTCACGCTTTGACTCTTGTATATATTACTTCGGTATTAACCAGGAATATAGCTGGATGTTGTGGATGGAAATTTCTGAGATGAACAGCTTTGTGGTTCATAAAGAAATTATTAACGATATGCAGATTCAGCAGCTGTTTTGTGTTCTTTAAAGAAATAGAGGATGTCTTTGACTATTGAGTATATCAATTCACTTCGGTTGTCTGCACATAGTTATAACCATTACCACAGCATCGAATTCTGGGTAACTGGGTTAATTGATTAGTTTAAGAGTTAAAATAGATTATGATGCTATGATGTCAATTATAATATGATATTTGGATTCTGATTTAGTATTCTACTGCTATTATTATATTTATTGTTGTGTACAGTCGTATTGCTTGATGTGCCCTAATAAGGATACCTTATGACCTTCTTCAAAATAGATGCTTCATTAGAGTACTGTTATAAGCAGTGACGGATACAAGGGGAGAGTCATAGGGTCATACCCGCCCCTCCTTCCCTTTAACCGACGACAATAGTATACGTCCACATTCAAACACTTTGAATAAAATATAAACGATTTTAGTATTTTTTTCAATTCATTTACTATTTTTGAAAGTAAATATTTTAAATACTACTTCTTTTCATTGTTTATGAATTCTATTAGTAACGTTTATTATGCTGTATTAATTGCATTACTCCTAGCCGATTTGTTGCTTTTTACTGACACCCAAGCAGTTTAAAAAATTTTTTTATACCCAAAACCATAGGTTCGTTCAGGGGGGGGGGATCATTCTTCAGCATGACCCCCTCCAAAATGGCAGTCGGTATCCGCCTCTGGGTCATACGTGTTAGTACAATTCGAAGAAAACTAAGTGTAGAGCATTAATAAGTCTGGGTATTAGTAAACATTCTTAATCCATGATGATTATAAATCTACCATGATGATTATAAACCTACTTGGGTGTTTGTGTGTACGCTTAATTAATGTTCATTTAAATACAAGAACTCGAGTACAGTTATAGATTCAGTTTGAATTTTATTATTGCATTTTGCAGATCAGAATGTATTTCTGCCATGAGTGGACGAGGAAAGGTTTATGATTGTTTACTCAAAAATCCAGGGAAATCTTAGGGGGGTATTTAATTTACCAAAAGAGCAAATCAGCTCATAGTTTAAGTCGCTTGATTTTTTTTTTCTTAACTTTTTGTCCGGTTAAAGTATTTTTATTTTTGTGGAATAAGATCTTTCAAAGTTAAATAAGTAATTTTGCTGTGATGCTTTCCTCTGAACGCATTACCTTTCCTATCAAAAGAAGTTTCGTTATTTTGAATTTAAAATAGCGTTAGCGAAAATGAATTTATCATGCCTTTGAAGAATAACTTATTTTAATAACACAAAGCATTTTAAGACGTCTCCTTCTTTCAAATTAAAATTCTTTTGTGCGTCTCATATGCAAAGTTCCTTTTTTTCTACAAACGATAAAGTATCGAAAACTTTCCTTTTGAAGATCTTTCCGCTGCTCGTCGGGGCCAGGCACTTAGTATCTTCTTAAAGAACAGTAAGTGTTTCTCTTTTATCGCATAATACCTTCAATTTCGCTGATTCGCCGGGCATAAAAATGTTTCCCAAAGTTTTAATTATGTTTTACCTTTAAAGTGCTCTCGCGACTGTTTGCTTCTTTTCGCATCCGGTACGGTTTTTGCATCTTCCCTTTGCAATTTTTATTTTGCAGTCAATTTTTAAAGGGATGGAATTCCAGCGGAAAATTGTGATTACGCTGTTTCCGAGATGCTGTAATGCGAAATCGATGCGGAAAAACTGTACGTTGGCAATAAGACTTAAAAATGTAACAGAGTGCCCTTATCTTTTAAATTTATTTTGAACTAGTGGTACTCGCACGGCTTTGCCCGTAATAGAAAAATTAAAAGGTTTTTGGTTTGCCTGTATATTTACAAATATTGTGTGGTGAATTTTCTCGCCAATTGGCTTGTACCCATGTTACGATTCCACGTTATGTTTATTTCGTATCTCGCCTATTGGCTTGTTCCCGTGTACGATTCCACGTTATGATAATTTCGTAATTTACTCGTCCATCTTATGATAATTTTGTTCTTAAAATTGGAATGGAAAAAGAACTACATCGAATTTTCGAAAAATCACTTCGAGGTGCACACCCCCATGCTACAAACTAACTTTGCGCCAAATTTCATGAAAATCGGTCGAACGATTTAGGCGTATCGCGTAACAGAGATCCTGACAGACAGAGAGACTTTCAGCTTTATTATTAGTAAAGATTTCTTTTCTGTGCCGCGGTTCAATCAAGGCCTGATTACCGAATAGGCCAACTAAGCCGAGGCCTGGGGCCTACGCTTTTTAGAGGACTCCAAATGGCTAAAATTGTTTTAGCCAACTAAGGTTTGACTACAGGCGGGCCCCAAAAAAGCGTTTGGCCAAGAGCCCCCCCAATACTTAAATGGGCTCCTCGACTCAGTATTTCTGTTTTTCAACTGATCTTGTAATCTGTTCTATTTTTACTAACTGTAGGAAAATAGTTAACTTCAAGAAACTAGTCTTTTACTATAGTATCATCAAAAGTTAAAATTAAATATTGCTTTGCACAGTGTGTTCGCTCTCGCACACTTGTTTAAATTAATCTATATTGGGCAAGGTGATTGGATTCCTGTAGTTTACTAGATTTCTCATATTTTCACTTTCGAAAATACAGATTTTTTTTTTTAATTTAAGATAATTGCATATGAAATTAGAAATTAATCTTTCACTGTGATATATTTTGGGTGATATTAAGCATAAGCTCTAAAAACTAGATTCAGTCAGATGTTGTTTTTGCATTTGCGAAATAGAATGTATTTGTCATCAGTTGACGAGAAGATATCTTTCGATATCAGCTCTGTTTATTCAGTTTCATAAAATATTGAAATTTTGGGAATTAATTTCTCGATGCCTATACCTCATTTCGAGTCTGTAATTAACGTATGCAGCTTTTCTGAGCCTTTGAAACAACTCGTAATTATCGATAAAACAACATTGAAGGAGGAAAAGTATTTCTGGTCATTTTTTATTTTTTCGGAAAATAGTTATTAATTGAAACAAAAGTTTAAAAAATGTGCACCTATGCTCACGAACAGAATCAAATGGCAGGCTGTGGGGGTCTTGCCACCTCCCTCCTACCTAATTCATCGACAGTATTACCCGTTCGTCATTATTGTATGTGATTATAATTAAATAATTGCATTACGAGATGGATGGATGTAGAATATCACATGAATATGATGATTATTACACATTGTTTTCAAATACTTAATAACTAAAGTGTAAGTGTTTTACCAATTTTTGATTTATTAATTATTTGTTTAAGTAACTATTCCTTTCATTGCTTCTGATATTAGTTATAAAGGTTTGTGCCATACTAGAAGCCTTGTGCCTCACCGATTCGGTACTTTTAATTGACCCTCCAACAGTGTTAAAAAACATTTTGTGTCAGAAATTCCATATTTTTCAGTATGCCCCCTCTTCATTATAGTCTGTATCCTTCCCTGCATATGCAGTATCCCCCCCCCTTTTTTTTTTAAAAAAAAGAAAAAAAAATTAACTATCCTGTTTCGAATGATTAACCTCTCTAACTACCCATGTATATCTCGAATGACGCGCCATTAGCTATCCTTTCTAAATGCCCTGAAAGTAGCAACAACAAATAAACGAGTACTTGCAATGTTTTCCTCTGTCCTCCTTCCAGAACATGGTAATATTGTCGAATTCCTGGCAAGGCATCAAATTGTTGGACTCTCCGGCCTTGACCTAGCAGTTACTGGAGCCAAGAGGGAAAGACAGAAGTCCAGTAAAATGCTTTTCTTAGATCTTATTTGTACACTGTTCCGGGATTCGATTTCACACATCGTTTAGCTGAGTAGAGCCATTTTGTCTGGAAACTTGGATTCCATTGCAATGTACATGTTTAAGAATATTTTGTCTTGTTTGAGGGAGAAAATAAATCGTAATTTGTTTCCTATTTTGACTTTTGATACAAAATGCTAATTTTTCAGTTTCTATCTTCTGTTGTTTCGTCTTAAAAATAAATAAATCCATCCAACCATGAATGTCAAAGCGAAAAGTTCGTATGAAGTTTTAAATAACTTTTTCAGTCTGCTCAAAACCTTAGGGAGATTTGAACCTGTCTATAATATTAAAACAATTTCAGAAGGAGTTGAATGAAAAGCAAATGATTATATACTTATTAAACCGTTGTGTGCGTCTTTACCTTCAAGTTTTTCAGTGCATCAATTATCATTAACTGTTTCAAAAATGTTCAAGAAGAACTTGAGGCATATATTTTTTACTGAAAAACATCACTAAGTTTTTAATAGAAGCTTCTTTTGTTTTTAATTGGCCTATATATTTAGGGCTAGAGTTTAAAAATGAAAAGAAGTGTTCCTTTTATTTTTCTCTAATCACGTATTTTGTTTTTTGTTGAAATCTACCGAGAATATTTTTATTCATATGGTTGCTGCTACTTTGGAAGTTTTCCACCAAGAAATTGATTTATTCAAGCTGTGCTTCACTTAGTGTGCATATTTGTACTGTAATACATGTTAAAAACACATTTAAGTATACTTTTTTGGCAAGTTTTTTCTGATTAGTAGTTGTTTGTAAAACCTTACTTTTGTCGCAAAAACTAATAAAACTTTTTTTTTTTTGTTGTTGTTGGTTACATTAAAATACTTAAATGCTAAATAGATGCTTAGGCTAAAATTCAGGACGGGTTGGTGATGCCCGAAATTTCTTAATTCCCGACCTTGAAAATATTCTGTGTGGAATACTTCTGCTCACGGAAGATCCAAAATTCTTCCGCCACTAGTGGCGAACTTATAGGTTTGGGGATCCGTCGCAGTGCAGTTTTGGAGCTCCTTTGTATATTAGATTTATCATGCACATTTTTGAATTCCCTTCGAAGTCTCTGTGGTCCTGGGGGGCCACTCGCAATTGCGATATGATAAATCTCCATGAAAATGGCCGCTCTCCATGAAAACAAACAATTCTTAATAATTAAGATAAAGCCGTGCTGGTATTATATCAGAGCTGAGCGAAATGCTTTATTTTTCCGTAGTTTTATTTTCGTCATTGAAGAAAGGCCGTGAAAACATGCACATACACAAAACAAATAGAATTCGCATTTCAAATGTTTGTAAAAATATATTGGATTTTGTCAATGCATACAAACACTTGTGCTTCTATAAAATTAGCCAAAATCTAGTTTTATTTGATAAGATAATTTTTGTTTCACTGAGCATTTTTAACATTGTAGTTTAGATTTTTTGACTTACGCGACTATTAACTCTTACTATTTTCAGCATACATGCTTCAATTTTCATCTTGAAATATTCACTGACTTCTTTGTCGATGAAATAGTTAGAATGGTTGATGCATTGTAGTAAATTAGCGCATAAGGAATACTATTTTGTTGGCGTCATTCCTACTTCCGCCAGGACATTCGAAGAATTGTCTTCTTCGGAAGCGAGTATTTATTATTTCCTCGGCAACTACAACCAAATTCCATTCCACCAACATTGGCTTGCATTAAGCATCCTGGGAATAAATGAAGCTTCGGGCTGCTGTGGTAAATCTTCGTCAGTCTTTTCCTTAATCAGATCTCTCGAGCAAACAAACGACGAACACGCAGGAGGGACCACTGCTGCATCGGGAGGGATGGGACGCTGGATTTATTTTTTCAGCTTTACCTTTTTTTCTCTCTCTCTCGTATAAAAGCATTGAAAGCCAGGTGTAGATCACTTTTGGTAATTACTTCTCCGATCTAGCGTTTCTCTTGCGGAGGGAAAGAACTCGTGGTGATGTGACGGAGCTTCGACTGGGATGTGTTTGGTTTTAATAGTGTATAGTTTGCACTAATGAGAAGTGTTTTATGATAAATGTTGTTTTCCTTCGATGTTTCTTTCATCGCTATTGAGTTTGATGTATGGTTTTTAGCTTCAATATAAATTGTGAGAAACGTAAAAAGTTGGAGCCTTAATTTTTGGTTTGGTGTTTTCGTCATCGCCTCCATTTTGTTCCAAGGGTGGATGCAAGGGATTGAGAAGTCTGAAACATTTGTGATCAAGATGTGCAATCGAAGATGCGTAGAAAGGGTAAAGAAAAAAAAATCAATCGCATTTACATTGTTCTTATAATAAAAAACCAAATATTCCCGGGGCTGTTTCCCTCCTCGTCTCCTTTCCAAGTACAGCACTGCTTGGCACTTATCACATAGTAGTCTTTTAAAAGCAGTTAGACACAGCACAAAGTTCAACTACTACTTCTTTAAAATAATTATCTATCTATCTAGGACATGAAAGCTGAATTACATAGTACTCTTAATTTTTGAAGTTTACTTGTTTCTCAATGTAATTTAGAGCACTTTTTTCTTTATTCATAGTCCTAAACAGAAACATATTATGCTATCGATTACGATATTTAATCTTGCTTCAAACGATCATCGTCCGACATTTTCTGCATCATGACTTCTTAAATGAGATGTTGCGAAAGTAAATGAAGTCCAACAAAAAAGCAATTCGGAGTCAAAGAAAATTGTTCACTGCTTCATTAGTAAATAATAACATCGAGTTTAGGAGAAATTGCTAGATTACCCGCATGTGTTCGTTTATTTGCTTAAAGTAAACCGTATAAAAAAAAAGGAAAAAAGGATCGAAAAAGTTAAAAATGAAAGAAAATGAAAAGAACTGTTGATGCTTCTCCCCGAGTTTTAAATTAATTTTCATTGTTTTCGCTTTGTTTGATAGTTTAATTTTCGTAAAATATTATGCTCTTTGCTGCGGTGCCGCCGAAATTATAGTGTTTTCTCTTGGATGTTTTATCTTTCATTATATTTTGAAAAAAGTGATTCGGTTTTTATGGGGGTGGGGGAGTTTATAGGATTCATTAAGTCTTGCTTTTATGCACCAATGAAAGTTTTTGAAAAAGGTGGTTTTAATGAAAGAAATTTTGCTGAAATATATTTCTTTTTTGAATTCCTTAATTTATCGATTGTATTTTTGACTATGGCTGTACTTCATTTTAACTTCGCTCTGTTATTTTTAATAGTTCAAAATAAGGTTGTTCAATTTCACTGTCGCGTATTTTTTCCTTCTTAAAAGGCATGACAGTAAGTTAGCGATTAGTAAACTTCGGTCTCGTCTTTTTGAAGTTTTCAGCTTCCAATAATATTTGTTAATGAAAATAAATGACCATTATTCGTTTATTTTTATTCTCCTGCATAACGGAAATGAACCGGCGGAGCAGTTTTGATGGTTGTTTTTATAATAGTTCTCTCTATGTATTAGTAAAAAAATTCGTGCATTTTAGATGAAAATTAGCACAGTAGTCTCAAGATTTAAAATACAAAAAAGAAAGAAAAATGTTTGCTACTGATCAGGGTTCGCCGATATATATCAGTCGTTATATATCACGATATATATCCGATATTTATTTTTAAAATTTCACGATATTTTGATATTTTCGATATTTATTTTTTCAACTACGGTATCAATATAAAAGTTTATTAATCATAGTAAAATTTTTCATTTATTATTAACTAGTGGCACCCGCACGGCTTTGTTCGTAGTAGAAAATTAAAAGGTCTTTTGGATCGCCTGGTATAGTTACAAATCATATATGATGAATTTCTCGCCAATTGGCTTGCCCATGTTACGTATCCACGTTATGATAACTTGGTAATTTACTCGTCCATCTTTTGATAATTTTGCTCGGGAAAATGCTCTTAAAATTGGAATAGAAGAAGAACAACATCGAATTTTCGAAAAATCGCTTCGATGTGCACACCTCCATGCTACAAACTAATTCTGTGCCAAATTTCATGAAAATTGACCGAACGGTCTAGGCACTATGCGCGTCACAGAGATCCTGACAGACAGAGATCCGGACAGATATCCAGACAGAGAGACTTTCAGCTTTATTATTAGTAAAGAAAATAACCAGAAAGTTATGTATTATATTTTTATGATGGTATTAATACATCATTAATGTAATAAAGTAATATAATACTCCTGTTTTACTTGCATTTTATATTCATAAAATTATTACTTTATGCAACAATTTTAATTCATATTAAAAGTGCCTAATTAAGTGTTAAACATTCTCAGAAAAAAGAATTTGTCTTATGACTGTGCACCGGGGGACTAATTTATATGTTTTATTTCGGAATCATATAAAATTATAATTAAAGAAAATAAAGAATGATTTGAGGATGCATTTACTATTTGGAAGACTTTAGTTTTTGCTAATTGAAAATATCGGATATATATCAAAATATATATATTAAAATGTCGGATATTTTCGAACCCTGCTGATTGATCGTGTTCAATAATCAATAAAATCATGGGACATCAAAAAACAGTCAAATGAAAGCAATAAGCAATCGTGATTGCTCAAAAAAAATCTGATTTAACTCAAAAAAAAAAAAAAAAAAGAAAAAAAGAACGACCTTTTTTTTGATTTAAAAAAAAAAATCACCAACCCTGGTTTTGTAGCAGTCAATAGTAAAATTTCAAAGAAGGTAGGTTTTTTTTTCTTTGGAAATAGGGAGTTTTCGGAGGGGAATAAATGCCTCAACACAACAGTACGACATGCATTCTAAGAGTAATAATAATGATTGGATATTTAATTGTCATTAATATAGTAAAATAACTGTTTTAACTATTCTGCAATTTAATTTATAATTCTATCATTGGGCATGGTTTATTGGCTTCCGATGTAGATCTGTGTTCATATTGAACGTTCCTGTAGCGAATTCACCATTTGCTTCGAAACTGATGGATTTTGATATTAATTTGTGTTTAAAATTCAAGAGTGTTTCGTTTGTGCGATAAATTGCATTTACTGGAACAATGGAACTAGTGGTAATTACCGGCTGTGGTTCTTTCTTGTTGTGCGTTTCACATTGTTCTGAAGGTTATTTATGAGAAGAATGATTAATCTGCTGTAATGTGTGATCATTTGTGTAAGGAACAGTAACTAATTGAATGGAGACTACATTATTAATAAGCTGTTCGCAATGTACTTTCATTTTTATTATTTTAATTAGTTGGAATCATGTAGAGGAATGTTTATTGAAGATTATTTTGTAATAAGTTAAGGACATTCTAGGTAGTGCAAGGGTGCTCAGATGGGAGGTTACTGTGACCTTATTCGGCCATTTTTGTCTGACGATTCGACAAAATCATCATCATTCGGCGAAATTAGGAGTTCCATTCGGAAAAATTATCATCATTCGGCGAAATTTGGAATTTTATTCGGAAAAATTATCATCATTCGGCGAAATTTGGAATTCCATTCGGTTAAATTATCATCATTCGGCGAAACCTGGGAGTTCCATTCGCCAACATTTAGAGATCCATTCGGCAAAATTATCATCATTCGGCGTAATTTGAAGGTCCATTTGTCAAATTAAGAGTTTTCGCCCTCCCTAAAATTTTGAGTTCGGGGCGCACCAGAGGTAGTGTTAGTTATAATGGTATGTTTTTTTCAGAAAATATAAATGCGTGCTCTGTGGCAGATTCACACATTTGGGGACCCCTATATCTAACATAAATACCTTCCCATGTATAATTTTTGTTCCTTTTCGGGACCCTTATGTCGTGGGAGACCCTGTGTATGCTTAGTGTAGAAGTTAATTCTTCTGTCATATGTATGGCGATAAATTTATAAGAAACAACATTAATAGCAAAAAAAGAAAAAAAAAATCGATGTTTTACATCTTTAAATTTGCAATTCTTGTGCTTCACTAACTTTATTTTCAATTTATTTTCAACACAGAAAAATGTGTCAACCTTATTTTTATTTTTTATTCAGTGATGATGATGAAATATAGTGCACTTATTAGTCGGTTTTCATTGTTCGATGTGATACCAGCGCCATTTTTTTTCTTAATTTTAAATGCTATACCTAAATCTTTTCGGTCCTTATGGAGGGAACTAAACAGTTTCGCCCCTTCAATTTTGATCGTCTGCACAAGATATTTCCGGTTTATCTATAAGTTCAGTTGAACATTGGTTGACGAAATGTAACTCGTTTTGAATGACAAAAAAAGTAAATATTATTTGTAACATTTAAGAAATTCTAAAATATTCTTAAAATAGTATTTTAGTTCACCAAATAGCCTAGCGTTCCTTTAATTTTAATTGTAAGGAAATGAAAATGTTTTATCTCTCGCTTCATTTTTTTATTACAGGATGCACTACTATTTTTAACTTTTTGTAAGAGGTTTTTTTTCCCTTCAGTTTTATTGAAATTTAAAATAATTCAAATAAAGATAACTTATCTGATATTTTTATCGCTATTATATCAAAATTAATGAAACAAGAAATAAATGCACCACTGAGTAATGAAACTTGGATCTCAAAGCTCTCAATAGATCTTACATATAATTAGGAAGAAATACGTGCTTGAAATATGCAAAATTAAATCTTAACCTATGATAATACTTTTTTATTTTGTTGAATTTGTGATTTATTGGAATTTTTTACGTATTGATGCAATTTGCCTTGCATTTTGATGATACCCTACTATTCCTCCCCCCCCCCCTCGCCTTTAGTTTATTTGTTTGTTTCCGTTTCTGCTGGAAAGTAATTTCATTCCATTTTATTTCTTCCTCTTTTTCTGAGGGGAATAGCGTTTATAACCTAATCTCAGGGCGACAAGTTTAATTTATCTGAAGCATTATTTTGTTTGGGGCTTATGTAATCGATTTTGATATTTTCTTTTCATCCGAGAAAATGTATTGTAATCTCTGGGGTAATTCTTTATGCTATTATTTTATTTTTCTGTTTTCTAGGGAAGATATTTTGTTGCTGTGAGACATTTGTGGAAGAATTCATAGCATTATAAAAAGCTGTTTTCATTTCATCGCGAATTCTTAAAAACCGCTCTCTTCGCTTACATAACTTTCTTATTCTGTTTTTCAAATTGTTCTGTAATGCATAAATCTTTTGCTTAAAACGTCGTTCTGAAATAAGTTAATGTTTTTTTTAAAAACTCTATAATTTTAAGTGTTATTTTCGAAATCGTTATTGATAATTGCGTTGGGATAATTTTTGGCGTTTTCTAACTTGTCGAATCGAACCGATAAAACAATTCTTTGAAATTTCAAAGTTAACTTTCGTTGTACTTTACTGAGGATACTCCAGCAAGTCTGTGCAGCCAATATTTTTTCCAACAAGATGAACTAAACTACGTGCCATTTACAAACATAAAACAAGTATAAAACTTGATGCCAGTTCAAAACTGTAATTTCAATTTTACACAGTAAAACAATTCTAGAGCACAGATAAAATTAAAGGAACAAAAGGCAAACGTTAACGTAAAACAAAAACACATTCAAAGGCAAACCGTTCGAGGAAAGTAAATTCCCCCATCGTTCTTTTTCAGCGTTTTAGTTCATTTCTTGAAAAAGTATCGCCTCCTCGAAATACATATCTTTTTTCTGGTATTGCATTTCAGGTAAAACAATGATAATTGCACAGATTTGTTTTTATCTTTTAGCAATAAACGATTTTGATAAAACACGACTTTTATGAATCGAGCTTTAGTAAACCACTTAACTTTGGAAATTGTGTCACAGTGTCAATTTTTACAATAGTGAAAAAAGGGAAGAATTTCAAGTATGTCTCTGAAAACTTTAAATCCTGTGAGAATGAGTTAGTCGCTAAAACCTAAGGTTTCTGAAAATGCAGTTGCTATACTACGCTGTTGAACACTAGACGGTTGTATTGTATAAATTTTAATTTTTTTTTGTTGTAACTATTCGCTGTGAATTTGCAATATACAAATTTCTAAGTTTAGAAAGATATTTAAGTCAGGGGTGCTCACCTGTAAGGGGGGGGGGGGAGGTCATGGCTCAGACTGCGCCATTGAACTTTTTAGGGACGTGTGTGTTTTGAGGGGTTTTTCACTTTTGGGAGGAGGGGGGGGGGGGAGCGGCTCTTGGCGTTTGGGGGGTGTTCGCAATATTTAAGGAGGAGAGGCACCCCTGATTTAAGCTTGAGGCTGCCAAACTATTGCTGCAATGCGTATAAATCTCAACTCATTATTCCTACTCATATGCTATTAATTACTTCACGTGGCAGTGTAACTAATTTTATGTATTAAAATTCTGTTATAATTATCGCAACCGATAAATTAATAATTACTTCTGGCTTTATATCTAATGCGCTACTTTTCTAGGATTAAGTTTGATGTAAGTATTCACTTAACATTGGCAAAATTGCCAAGCACTTAGGAATGAGCTTCCAGAAAAGTATTATATACTAATAGCTGCTTTAGAGTAAATCGTTCTAGAACATTAAAATTGGTGAGAAACAGCTTCGCGAGAAGATTTCCACAGATTTTCGAATTTTCTGCGTATCAACAGCATCTGGTTTACTGCAAGACTGGGGCTCAAGCGTTTTCGCTGGCAAATTCCCTGTCTATATCACGTTGGACCTTTTAAAGTTTGGAAATCCTTTCAAAATGTCTGAACCCTCCGAATTAAATGGACCGAGAATTTCAGAATTCGTTCCTCGCCGACTCGGCGAAGCGTTATTTTCGAACTTGGAAATGCACTTCGAATAGTTGGACATTCCTTTCACCGTCGGTATTGACTTTTAACTCAGGAACGAACCAAATTGAAGTTGGATGCTAATGTTTCGGTCTTCGAATGATGTAGAATATTACCACTTTTAAAAGAAAATTTAAAAGGATGGCAAAGATGTGTCCAACTTCGGCTCCTAGTGCTTTCAATCTTCATTTCGAATGTGCGATGTTGGTATTTATTTTTTTAAACGGTAATGAATTAGTTTTATGACAACCCTGTCGAAAGCTTCACTTTTTTGATACATTATTTCTGAAGCTTAGCAGGTAGTTACCGCTTAATGAATTCGAAAATATTTTTTCTCCTTTTAAGCTTCTCACGTGTTATACATTTTAAATCGTCTATGGACCATTCCACGGAAGATGGTAACTTTTGTCCCAAACGTGACGCCTTATATAATTCATTAATAATAGTAATTTAAAATGATGTTGAACAAAATTTTGTTGCGAAATCAAAAACAAAATGTGTAATTCCTTAAGCAAAAGATTTCGTTACAACCTTTTAATTACTTTTTAATGAAAAATGCCTTCACTTTCAAAATTTACAACTTATTTTGTCATTACTATATTAATAGGGCAAAAAAATTAACTAATTCATACAAGTAAGTGACAAGAGGGTTGACTTTGGATGTCCTGCGCGTGACGCATACAAATAAACTAGTTTTAATTGTTTTTTTTTTTAAATAAAAACATAGCTGTTTCAGAAGTATCTTTGTATACAATGTAAAATATGTGCTTACTCCTGTTTAACTAAAATATTAAAATACATAAAAAAGGCGAGTTAAATTTAAGGCTCGTTTAGGGGGGGGGGGGGGGGTGACGATGGAATAACCCTTATACGGGATACATTTTCTTTGAAATGTTTTCGTAGCTTTACTACAGGTTTCGTTGTTCGTATGTATAGTATTTTTTACGGTAAACTTATTTTGTTATTTAATAAATTGTTGGTTAAATGAGAACTTTAGTAAAATATTTCTATATATAACAGTGACAACAATATATTTATTCCTTCTATTTCATGCTAAAAATGCTTCGATTAATAATTCATGAATGTTGAAATAACTCTCTCACCCTTTCTCGCTCTTCACTCACTATGTCCCTATTTGAGAATTGTTTTTTAGAATTATTCTTATTAAAACGGCATTAGCACTCTAATACGCCATTTAATTCCTGAAAGACTTGGCATGACAGTCAATTCTAGCTGTAAGTTTATTCTTCTGAATCTACTTCAACAATTACAACGAAATAACAATCCGAAATTCCCGTTACAACTAACGAAGTTAGTGGTTCCTTAAAGATCGTTTTAACCGGATTCCTTATACTTAGGCTTTCCAGACGTTCCGGTTTGACAGGGACAGTCCTGGTTTTCAGACAAAATCCCGGTGTCCCGACCGGTTTACTCCATGTCCCGGGAAAAGATAAATTTGATTACATATGACCAAAATAGTGTACAAATAATTAAATGGGAAGGATTATCTAGGATTATTACTTTGTTATTTGTAACATTGACTTGAAAAATCATTATCGGATTAGCTTGTGAGGATTTTTACAACAAGATTAAAATCAAAAAAGACTTCAAAATTTTTTTTTATTTTATTCTTCATTCAAAGTGTTTTTTTCATACTAAAATGAGTTGTAAATATTAAAATACAAGAAGGCATTTTTTTTTTTAATTTATGTGCTTGTGTCCTTTCTTATAACTTTAGTTTTAAGTTTAAAATTAGTAAACATTTAATTATAACATTGAGAAGGAACTACCCTGTAAAATATTCTAAAAACCAGCCAAAGGTGTTTACCTGTTTGAATACTCGTAACACTGGGAGGGGGGGGGGGTCCCAGTTGAACACATTCTGGCAAGCCTACTCTTACTACGTCATTGCAACTTTTTTCTTTTTTCGAATTAAAAATCTCTTAAAAATTCCAAAGCTTCTACTAAGTTCGCTAATAGCACGCTCGACTACTTCAAGACTTTTCATTAATTTCGAACTCCTTCTTAGAGTCCGTAGTCCTTATTGAGAGAGAGAGAGAACCTTTTGTGTCAAAAGCTCCGATATTTCCCAATCTTAATGGGCCCAGCCTTTCTCCATTTGTATGGAACGGAGCATTTTTAATGATGCTTTCCAGCTACAGCTATTGATTTAAAAGACAGGTTAGTGTGCTGGAGCAAATTCGGCAGACTGTAATTATCTGGTTCTTGGGCATCGGAGGATTTTTCCCTGTGAATGAATCGTGCGATTCGATCGACTCATTGTGGGCCTGCCGTCGGGCGGCCATTGTTGAAGTTGGAACAAATAAGAGAAGAAATAGCTGCGCGATTTTGATTTTTAATAGCCTTGCAGGATTGATAATGGCTTGGGCAAACTTTTTCTGTCGGATTTCTATGGCTTAGAGTTGAATTGAGCCTATTTTCTGTTTTCAGACTAAATTTTTCCGTTTATTTCAGTTGCAGAGAATAATAGATTTGTTTCAAATGTGAATTGTTTGTGCAAAAATGATGAATTGTTACTGCTGATTAATTGCGTTTTCATTTGTCTGTTGCAAGGAAGTTTGAAGCCTAAGAATGAATCTTTTTGAGTCTTTAAAAAAGTCAAATGTTAAAATGTAATGACTGAGATTGAACAATATATATATTGTTTTCAAAGTTAAGAAATCACAACGACGAGCTCTAAAACGTAACAAACTTGCCAAGTGATTTTCCTGTATGAACGTAGATAGTGACGTGACTTTCTTTAGAAATTATTTAGCTGTTGAAATTTTTTTTTCGTCTTGGGTTTGAAAGCTGTTGCTTGGAATGTTGGGAATAAACTACTTCCAGGACCCTTGAGACGGAACATTTTCTGTGTTGCAGAGCCACCGTTTCTGTGACTGCTCCCCGCTCCTTTTTTTTAAATTATTAATTTTTCTCCTTTATTTATATATTTTTTTATTTACGGTATAACCCCGATTTAATGATTGTCAAAGGACTGGGAAAAGTTATCGTTAAATCGAGGAGCATGGGCGTTCAAAAATCCGGACCAGTGAAATGTGTCACTAAATTTAGGAAATCGTTAAATCGAAGTTGTACTGTATTTGTCTTGCATTTTTGCATACTGGTTCGCTGCTTTTTAAGAAGTTTAGTTTGGGCTAGTTCAAGGCGGGAAATATACTACACAGCAAATATTTTTATTTATATTTTTACATTGTACTTGAAGTATGCAAGCCGACTGCGCTGCCACACGCTTCGCCATCTACAACTATTAAACCTAAACCATTCCCGCCCTATATAAAGAGATGATGTTCCTTCTGAAGGAGTTTTTATTTTTTTATTTATTATTATTTATTTATTTTATCGATAGTTTTCGCCCGTTTTAAAATTGAATTTTGAAAATTTATCTTATCACCAATACGTCTTTCTTAATATAAATAACTGAGTCGGCACCAAATCATTTTATTCTCATCAAATTCTGCCAAGTTCGAGAGGTCTAGAAAATTGCAATGTCAGAGCTGCCGGCTTCTCAGATTTGTTTGCGAACGATGAGCAACTAAAAGCTATCAGTAACTTCCGCGGTTTTTCTCATGAACGTTTTACTTGATTTGACCAAAATTTACTATCCGTCCTTTTATTAGCAGTGTCGGAATGGCCCAGGATTAGGATCGTAAAATGCTGTTTATGAGACATTCTCGTCCAACTTGTAGTAAACTACACTGTCACTCAACATTAAAATGGGATTCCTGATGTAAGTTTGGTGCTATCAATGAGTTAGTCTTTTGGTTAATTTAAGCGACAACGGTTATTTCGTGACATAAAACAACTTAGAAAAGAAAATTGCTTGTAACGAAAATAATTTAATTAAAATCTAATTATTGCTTCAAATGACATGAATTTTTTAGAAGCGAATATTTTTTTTCTCACCTAGAAAACAGGATAATTAAAATAATTAGTGCTCGGTATTTTAATTGTAAAACAAGTATACGTAGTAGCTCTTTTTATATTGAGTCTTTTAATTAATATTGCTTGTATAGTGGATGGGCATCTTTACATTTTGCTGAAATTATTAGATCCAGGGGTGGATACAGACTACTATTTTAGGGGAGGGTCATGGTGAAGAATGATTCCAACGAACCTACGGTTTTAAGTACGGAAGCTGTTTGAAACTGCTTGGGTATCAATTAAAAACACAAAATTGACCAGGATTAAGGCATCTAATAGGGCACGAACTTTACTAATTAATTTTATCAGCAATGACTAGAAGTAATATTTCAAATATTTACTCTAAAAAATGATGAATTAAAACGATTAGTGAAGTCGTTTACATTTTATTCATAAAGCTTTTGAGTACAATATGGACGGATAATGTTGTTGATGGTTTAGGATGGGTCATGACCTCATGACACTGCCGTTGTATCCGCCCCGATTAGATTTATGTAGTTTTCAGAATATTTATAAACTTATGTAATGTTTGTACGACATATAATCGTATGTTCTTCATAAATTATTTGATTAAAAATTATTTGATAGAGAATTACGTTAGAATGTAAAAACGTTAGTCAGCTGCATGAGATAATTTTTAAATGTTCACAGGTCTGTAACGAATCTTAGGAATAGATGAATTTTTTATCAGATATTTTTGAAGTATCTGTTTGCAAATACTTGCTTTTGTTCCCATTAGCTGTAGATAATTGCTCAATCAATTAACGTTTTAAGAAGTGAAGGTTTCTTTAGCTGAGATGTGATTCAGTAATCAGTTTTTATTTTTTGTAAAAATTAGACATTACTGGGATCATCACAATCATCGCTTCTTGAGGTAAATCGTTGTTTGTCCAAGCGTGAAGCTAAGAACTTTATTTGAAATTTAAAGCAAAACCTTTTGAACAATTGTAGAAATTGAGAATGCAGTTGATATTTTTTGCCCTATATTGTACTTTCTATTAGCGTTTCCGTACTTGAAATATAACTCTAGCTCAGGCAAACGAAAAATTAGCATTGCTAAAATGAATTCATTTCACACTCAAAAAGCATTACCCACCTTTTATGAAATAAAGAACACACAACTGAGAGCTCTGTATCGTAGACATTTATTGTGAGGTGAGTCTTTTATTCGGGGATAGTATTTAAGTATTGATTTATTTTGTCAGAGAAGTCGCCAGCTTAATATATGCCATTTTGTTTGCAAATCGGCAATAACAATCAAGCGACGAAAACAGGACGCTATTTACTCCAGACTCGTCTCAGTGACATTTACTGTACATTTCCTGGTATGTGAAACAGTGCAAGGTGCCCTCTTTTGTTATTCCTCGGGGCTATTTTAGGAATGCAGTGTTCGTTCAGACCAAATAATGAAGCTTTAGCTAATGCCTCTTTAAATATTGGTGCAGTATAGCTGAGCAAATGCAATATTTCTGGGGGCAACAAACCCTTATTTATTGGTCATCGGTCAGGGGCTTCAAGTATATTGTCGCCTCAGAGCAACAGTAGGATATTTTTTTCGTTGTTTCTGGGATTAGAAGCTTTACGGTTGCTCTGAGGCGACAATATATCTAGCATGTTTGGCAGGATTAGCGAACTTGAAAGCATCCACTTCTTGAAACGCGGGTAACAATCTTTTGTTCAAAGAAATAAATCTCAAAACGTTCGAGTATACCTAAAGCTCTGCAAGTGCTTTCTAACTCATTGCTGATGGGTTTATGTTAGACTACGACTTGGTTTCTGTAAGAGTATTTTAATTACTGTAAGGGAGGATATTTTATTTCATCGCATGACATAATTTGAATAAAACATTATGCTGCGTCGAATATTACCATGTAGAACCAGTAGCTTCGCAACGCATTTCCCTTAGAGATTAGCAGAACTATGTAAAATGTATTTAATGTGCCCTCTTGGATCTCCTTCCACTATTATATGTCATGAAGCACCCTTGCAATTGCAAATTTTGCGTTCTGGTAAATCGACCACAATGTAGGACGAGAGGGTTCAACAGCTTCAAATCAGAAATGGCTTCCAAACAGAACCTTCAAAATTATTGGATTATACAAATGAGCTGTGTACAGTGTTGAAAACTTATTTTGTAAAATAAAAAGCTGAAAACTGGTATTATACTTTGACCTTGCCAGAAGAGTGAAGCATTGGGCTTTGGTCTTTCAATAATACTAGTCAGAATAATAATAAGTCAAAAATGCTTAAACATATAAGGTGGTGATGACACTGAAATACAAAGGTTGTTCATTCAGTTAGAAAATGAACTATGCCGTTGCATATTGGATTTTAATACCATGTTAACTAAACATTCTTCCCTGCTCCCACTTTGCCAATGAGATCAAAAGACAGAATTAGGGAAAGTAATCCCGCCGTGGAAATATCGAAATGCTTCTGTTACTGAAGATTTATCGGAACTAAGAGCCAAATCAAGCAAATATTCTATCTTCCTCCAGTACAGACATTAAAGTCTCTGTCTTCTCGATTTGAAGCTGTTTTGCTGAATCGACATTAAACCTATATATTCCGTTGATTTTCACCTTCTTAACTTCAATTTTACTGTTCATAAAAACAGCGAAAAATAGGAAATTATTTTGTGAGCCCCCAATCTTTCTTTTGACCCCTAGCGTTCAGTTTCTGAATCCTATTTCTTATTTTGCTTCTTCTATCGTCATAAAAATGCCGAGTTTTCACCAATTAGTCATGTAACAGAATTCCATAATGGTAGCCATTAATTTTTCCACCGCAATCAATTCATTCGACTTTATATATTTTGTGCGTTATTAATGCTAACCTCACCGCCAATTTTCGTTCTAAATGGCCCAGGCCATAATATTGAGTGCTAATAACACAGCATAATTAATGAGGCGAAGCAGCTTCAGACTACTTTTGCTTTCCCAATTAAAATCCATCATCGACCGTACAAATAAGCAGGCTCGATTAATAAAAAACATTATTTCCTCGTATGAAGCCTTGTCAGCCACAGGAATCGGGTGTCCAGTTGCACAACACTGGACGATCAAGCATGTTCTGTGTATTTTTTCGACGGAGGAAAACGGATGCCGAAGTTAATTATCTTTGTCGATAGCAACGCGTTCGGAGATAAATTGCGAGTTTAGTGTTACTTTTCCTGCCATTTTATGTGAATTACGAGAATGAATATGGAAAAAATTAATGACATTGTTATCCGCTAAGTTGCTCTGAAGGTCGAAGCTATTCGAATCCAAATTGTCTGGAAAGTTGGAGGAAATCAATTTCGTTTTATTTTGATCTTGAGGAAAAGAGTAGCTGTAAGGATTACGGATTTTTTTTTCTGTTACTTAAGGCGTAGACTTTAAATTATGTGTCAAAAATTAATTAATGAAATTTTTTTGTGTATCAGATTGCCTGGTTTTCGAAAGTCGAGAAAATTGTGAGAAGTTGATTGAACCGTTAAAATAATATGCTTGGTTTCCGTCATTGTATTGCTCGTTTTAAACTCAGAAGGATGTTACAAATGCATAAAATGCAGCAAGTGACTATTTCAAAACCCCCCATCGCAAAACGAAAGTGCACTAGTCATACGGGGGCGCTCTTCGCCAGTGGCGTTGCCAGGACCTAATTTCGGAGAGAATGCGAGAGGTAGCTAGAGTTAAAAAATATGTATGTAAATAAATAAAAACAACGGAACACAGATTTCTTACCACTCGGTTACCGAAAAATATCTTACAAAATGAACTCTAGTTGTTTTGTGCATCTAAACCGAAAGAAAATAATTTTGATTGAATTTTCATCGGCGTATTTTCTTATTGTTAACAAATTTTTAGTTGTTTTTTCTTAAAATACAACTACTAACAGAATGAAATATTTTTCATGAACGTGGGTGACTCTCGCAAAGAAATTACCTGCAACCTTTTAAAATGAACGATGTCGTTCAAATTAGCGAATCCAATGAACAGGTTAAAAAATAAGATCGATCCTCTGATGAACGGATCATAAAAAAGAACGGCATTGCCCATATCTAGTTTCAAGTTTCTTCAATCATCCAGTCAGTCATCAGTGCTCGTGAACATTTCGTCCTTTTAACCCCTTCAATCGGAATCATGAAATATTGGACCAAAAATGTTGATATTTGGTACACAGTGTACAATGGTAAAGGGTATCTTATAGACAAAATTTTGAGTTTGTAGGAGAAAAATTAAAAGAGTTATGGCACGTCCATTATTCCGGACTTATATTTTTGAAATCAATATTTCATATACAAAAAAGAATAAAATACCGAACAAACTTCATTGTAAAATGTTCTACAAACAATTATAAAACATAATATAAGCGTTTGAAACGATTAATTAAAGATTATATATTTTTAAAAAAATCAAGAAAAAAACCTCGCTTTTCAGATGAAAATCCATGGTTGGAAAAATGAGCCACTTTCTATATCTCAATCCTTATATGTCAGTGTTGTCAATCCCAAAACGAAAAATTATTTCACAGATTATAATAAGTAGAATGTAAAGAGTCAACTACAAAAAAAAAAAAAAAATCAACTAATTATATCAATTATTAAATGATTAGCAGCTGTTTAAAGTGTATGTCCGGTATACCAGAGGTCTGAATGCGTTAAAGAGAAGCAAACAAATATCCCCGATCGGATATATTGTGCACCCTCCAGTCACGAGGATACAGGTGTGACGACGCCATCTGGTACTGAAAATGACAGATGGCGTGTTGTTGTGCTGCTTGCGGGTATCTTCTTCGCAACGAGCAAGAAACTAGCTTTTGTGTTTACATGCCTTTTCAAAATTAAATAACAAAGTTCTCGCCTCCTTGTTGTGTGCTTTCCCCCATGAATGAAGATTGTCAACGTTGGGCATGTTTTCTGTAATGTTATTAGAGAGTGTTCTTGACGTTTTATTAAATTTGTTTTCAATTAAGGAAAGGATAGTGATATTATAAGAAAATGACAATTCCCTTTCACCCACTCTTCATGGGCCCGTATTTGTAGTATGGCAATGAAAAAGAATTTAAAAAAAAAAAGCTCGAAGCGTGAGCTGAGATATTATTGAACTTATTTTTATCTTTTTTACTAATAATAAATCTCTATGTCCGGATGTCTGTGACGCGCATAGCGCCTAGACCGTTCGGCCGATTTTCATGAAATTCGACACAGAATTAGTTTGTAGCATAAGGGTGTGCACCTCAAAGCGATTTCTCGAAAATTCGAATTTTTTTCGTTTTATATTCTAATTTTAAGAACATTTTACCGAGCAAATTATTACAACGTGAGCGAGCAAATAGCTGTAGCAAATTGGCGGAAATTCATCATACTATATTTGTAAATACAGGCCAACCAAATGACCTTTTAATTTGCTACTACGGGCAAAGCCATGCGGGTACCGCTAGTTCTAAATAAAATAAAAGAGAGAGAGAGTCCCCCCCCCCTTTTTTTTTGTTCCTTTCCAAAAATGAGAAATCCAATACAGTGAACTCCCATTATAACGAACTTTAAGGGTCCGCAAACTTTGTTCGTTGCAACAGGAATTTCGTTATAATGGAATTCAAGCAGTGTAATAGATATTAAAACGGGACTGAAAATTTATTTCATTGGAACGGATGTTTCGTTGTATTGGTACACGTTGAAACGGAATTTCGTTGTGTTATCAGTTTTGAGGATGATGAGAAACTTAACTGTTCATATATTCGTTTCTTTTTTTTCTTTATTTGCCTTCAGCATAAGGTTTTTTAAAGTCTCCCTCTCGCTTTTTTCCCGAACCGAAACGTTAAATTTTGTTGAACTCAGTTGCCTACTCATTATTCTTTATTACTAAATTTCAAATTATTGTGCCTACTGTATGTTGAAGAAAACCTATGTAGTAAGGCTCTAATTTTCAATAAAAATTACTTATACAGTAATAATAAACAAAAGTTCAATTTTAGCAAGCAACAAAAGTAGCTCCATTTGTGCCTACTAATGAAGAGGTAGAAAACTCCGAAGAAACTGTATTCAATAATTTTTTTACTTTATTAGTATGTTAAATTTCTTCGTTGCAAAACCCGTTTTTCTGCTTTGTTACTTTTAAATTAATTGACTTAAGAAATAAATGATGTAACGCAAAACGTGTTTTCCGAAATTCGGAAATGTCTTTGGCTTCACGTTACCCTTCTAATGCTGAAATTCTTCGCCGCTTGACCTTGCAACTTGAGGGTATTTAACTTCCGAACACCTGGCTTCAAAGAAACAGCCCACTCTGGAGCTCTCATACCTGCAGCTGTCGTAATCTTATATGGTCGGTATCTTGTTTTACTATCCCCTGTGGCGATTAGTGGTTTCATTTTCTAAGTTGTTCGGCTTCATTCGTTTGATGCTTTCTGGCAATCTCTTTTTCACCTGATGATGCCTTTTGGTTTTGCGTCGCAGTTACTCTTAGTGAACCTGTTCTCCGTTTTTGTTGCTTTAACGTAATCAAACATTATTATTACAGTAGCCCCTCATTATATCGCGGATTTGGATAAATTGCTTTTCGTCTGTCTCCCGAAAATATAAAGAAAATAAAACTTAGCTTTAAGGGACCATTTAAATAGAAAAATCATAGTATATTTCCCAGGAATATACCTTTCTTTCTTTTTCAGCCAATAATGAAACAGGAATGTATTTCATCCTTGAGCTCGCTACATTTTAAGAAACAAATAATTTCAGTTCTTTTTTTCATCAAAAAGCCCAACTCAAATAATTTTGGGTATTTTCATTTCGTTTTCTAAGCATTTGATAAGATGATTTTCTTTTATCGAGCTCTTTTGTCTCACTACAAGCGCGACATAACTAGGAGCTACTGTATTACCAGTGTAGTGATTGAATGCTCTTTCCTGCTTAAACCGCTGTAAAACCCTCTGAAGTCTAAACGTTTCGAGAGTCGAGATTGGGTCCAGGAATGTTGGGGGGATGGAGGGTCAAAGTGCAGCTCAAATAGGGATTCTGTGGCCGAATTTTTTTCGAAACATAAGTCTCAAAATTGGCTATATTTTGCTGCTCAATTGAGGAGGCGAGCAGGACCCGCACGCATCCCCCCCCCCCATCCGGTTTGGCTCAGCGCCTAAAACGTTTTCTTTCGAGTTAAAAATCTAAATTTAATTTTTCTGCAAGTTTTACTTACATTATAAATTCTCAGAGAAAACTTTTTGTGAATAACTTTTGTCATCACTATACCTTTTTATTCTACATCACAATAAGCTTGCAGAAGAATACATATAACGGAATAGAAATTATGAAAGGAAAGAAAGAAAAATAAAGAGTGGTTTGCAGTAAATTGAATTTTCGGTAAAATATGATTACGGTTAGTCCGACCAGGGCATAAAAAGTCCGTATTTGGGAGGGGGGGGGGGAGTGTTTAAAAACATTTTTCTCTGATGAATTGACTGCAGTCGCTTCCTTCAATACATTTCCAGAAAGAAAACAGCTAGAAAATGCTGTGTTTGTCCACAGCTGGGTGTTCATTCACTGGATTGGTGGGGCACTTCTGTTTTTCATTTTGATTCCGCAAAATGTTTGATGTAGAGGTGCGACATCGATGGCAAAACATCGATGTTAGAAATTAAAACATCGATGGCATTGATACATCGACCAAACAACTTCGATGTTTTAAAACATCGATCTTTTTATTAATATACTAGAGGCCCGTGGCCCGTCCCGAACTTGTCCGGGTTAAAAGTGTCTTAAATGAAAACTATGAAGTTTTTTTTTTTTTTTTAAATATCATGGTATAACCATTTTTTGTTCCCTTTTTATGAGGTTTTGAAAGAAATTGATTCGCTTCATTTCCTTATCAAAGAGAGACCAACCTTTTCTTCCCCGGGAACAATATAATCTTCCTAATGTAACGTTATACTGCGCATAATTGTACGTTCGACCTTCTGTTTTGATGATGATGGTGGTAGAAGAAATTTTCGTTGCAAATTGCAATTACTTATTTATATTAAGAACTGAAATGTGCAAGGACCATGGGAATTCGAGGAATATGAGCTGACTGACCTGCTGCTGGTCCAGTAAGAATAATACTTTAAATCATATTGGTCCATATTGATTTTACTTGGGGATCCATTTCCATTGTATGCATAGAACAAATGAAAGTTTCGCAACGAAATTATTGGAATACCGCCTTTAATTTTAATAGAATAAATATGAGCTTTTAAAAGTGTTCTTAAGATACAGAGATCGTACTAAGTTTCTAAAAAAAAAGATGACTTTAAACAGGCTTGAAGTATATCTGCAAGCGTTCATCTAGGGAAACACTGGAATAGTTCGATTAAAGTCACCGGCAAATGCGACGTTGACACCTCTCATAATGTTGTCTTAATCTTTTAGTTGTTTTAGAGTTCTAGCCATGGCTTCTATATTCAAACAGTGGCTCTTCGAACATCCGTCCTGCCTTATGGGGCTGACCTCTAGAAGACGCTTTGCAAATGAACCCTTTTTTTCTTATGAAACGTTCGGTGTCTTTCTAAAGGGGAACATTCAAAGTAGTTTAAATCTAGCGTGGTCAGTAAGTAAAATTGCTGCAATTTAGTTAAAAAAAAAAAAAAAAACAAACTTGCACACACATCCTTAGTTTGCTTGTTGATCTTGGCCAATGGTAAATTTATTATACGTTTTTCAGTTCCACCGGGTGTGCCGATAAACATTGTTTTAAGTTCTGGTATCATAGGCGAGTTACTGCTCGGTTACTAATTTGGTTCCGTGATTATAGAAAAGTACTTATTTAGTAAGTTACAATCATGATTTATCAATCTTGTTACTGAATTGTTTTCGTTGATTCTGTGCTAAGCTAGCAAACAAAACTTTTTTTAAAAAAGCCCATGGACCCAGGGTTTTTTGGGTTTTTTAAATAAAACCCCAAAAAATCCAACTAAAGCTGGGTTTTTAAAAAGAAATGTGGGGTTTTTTTTGTCTTTTTTTAATGAAAATTGGGTGCGTGTAGCATATATTGTAGTGTAAGTATATGGACAAAGCACAAAAATTATCTTGGGGGGAAAAAAAGGCTGGAAAATTCAGCGTTTTCTGAAGAAAAGTAAAAAAGACGACAAAACCCAAGAATGGTGAAGTTTCTGGTTTTTATAGTTTCCATGATTTTCAACAGTTTGGGCAAAGTTACTTCTCGAGTGATAAAATCTATTGTTCGTTTTTAATTGCTATATTTTTTTTTTGCAGTTTACTGTATTTGATTTTGTTATACAAAACTACTGTAGAACGTCAAGTAGTTTAAATCTCTTTTTACTGAATTCCAGCTTAATCAAGACATTTCTTTGAATTTTTTGTTGCCTGTTTTTCTATTTCTGTGTACAGAGTAAGAAATATTAAACTTTTTGTAAGATAATGAAAATACTCTACATCCTATTCTGTTTTCTGTCCGACCGTTTGTAAAACCTGTTAATTTCTAAAAAATATACCTTGTTTATTTGAGATTTGTGACATGTTGGTTTGCAGAAAATAATTCACATGAAAGCCTTATAGCTTGAGTAGTTTCCTCCGTACAATTTACAAATATCGAGAAAATCAGACGTGGCAGGACTTAGTCAAGATAATTTGAGTTATGTATTGACCAGTTAAAGAAAAAAGTTAAATATATTTATTTAAAATCTTTGAAGTATATTTTTAATGCCGTTAAGAGTTGAGAAATACTATTAAAGTTCAAAATTTATTTTTTATGTCCATTGTCTGTGGTGAAGAACAATTAAAAAAGAAGTTTAGATTGTGAACGTATTTAAATTAATTAATTTTTTAAAAAACTTCTCAGAAAATTTAAAAAAACCCAAAAGTGGGCTAAATAATGGGTTTTTTTAAATGGGTTTTTTCAAAGAAAAAAAAAACATTGGGTCCAACCCAATTGGATCCAACCCGGCCAACCCTGGTTTTACACTCTCCTTGCAATGTGTCGTCACAGAGATATTACAATTCTTAAATGAAAAAATCCGATTAGCAAGTAGGATTAATATGATCTTTCTATTAAGAGGTGAGTTTTTCTCAATCCCGGGATGTCGTTCAACCTCTTGTACTAGTTTTCGTCGGAAAAACTTGCCTTTTCCCACTTTTTTGTTTTTGCAATTTCTTTCGGACGGGATAATTAAAAGCTATTATTTCGTTTTATTCGCTTATGTACGGTCACCATGAAGAATAATTCTTCAAATCATTTTTATTTCTTTTTTACTCTTCTTTGGTAATTTCTTTCCTACTGAATGTTCTTTTTTCGTTCATGTTTAAACTCTTAACTGTAAATGAACGGAAACTATTCGCAATTACTCTTTAACTTAAGAACTTTCTAAACTAAATGCAAACTTATGTAAATTCATTAGCAAATGTTTTTATTTTATTTTGATTTTCGTATGCATATAATACTTGAAGTAATGTATGCAAAATTGCAACTTTTGGAAGCACGACCTCACATTCACATAAAGCTTTTTATGGTTCTTAAGCTGACAACGTTATTTATTTTCTCTTCCTGAGCATATCGCTCAAAGAGGACTTTTTACCAGACATATATTTTCATTCAGCTTTTGTTTTTACGTATATAAGAAAAAACCAGTATGAACGTACTGGTAGAAAAGATAACTTATTAGTTTTAAAAATTCGTATGAAAACATGTATGCACCATTTATAGCCTATGTCATTCAGTAAAAATGCACCTTTCATGTAGTGAAGGAGTTTTCCAAATCGCTCAGCCCATCTTCCCTTAAGAACGATAGCGCGCACCTCTTCAAAGATTACTGCAGGGGTATTTGTAATCCGACATTTCCAAAAATTTTGGGTTGCCGTTTCCGAAAATTTTGCTTTTGCAGCATTCTAAATCTGAAAAATTATGTTAATTTTTTTTCAATGATTTTTGTATGATATTTGAAGAGTTGTTTTGGTAAAGGGGGGGGGGGGTTGAACTTCCGAAAATTTCACCCTGTTTTCAGAAAATTTCGAGTCTACTTGCACCTCTGGATAACTGAGCACCTCCCCCCAAAAACGGCTAATCCCTAAAACACCCCCGGAATATTTCGATGACTCCAATCTAACGATTTGTCCCCTTCTCACCGAAGATGAATAAGTGTGTGAAGTTCCACTGTAGTGGAAAGTAATTTTTTTTTTCCCCAAAAAGGCAAAATGAATTTTCTCCCTCAGCTTCAACATTTTGCTTGGAATATTCCTTCATTTTCCTTTTCAAGTACCTCCTAGAGATATGTGAATCTGTCTTTTGGAGAAAAGTATTGAACTAACTTTCTCAATCTCACAAAACTAATGCAAAAATAAATTTATTTTGATTTTTTTTTTTTTAATTTTCCGTTTGTTTTTAGGGGACAGAACAGTTTCTACCTACTTTTTAAAGAGTGTATGAAAAGAAAAGTAGTTGTAGATAAAGAAAATATTTTTGGAAGGTAATTTCCGGCTACTTCTTAACTCCATTTCCAGATTGGGGGGGGGGGGGAGAAAAAAGAAATCATTAAAAAATCGTATGTTTTCTTCTTTTTTGATTTCTTTGCACGCCGTTTTATGTGTAACTTGAATGGTTCTTTGTGGATATATTTGTGCATATAAATGCAATGAACTGGAGAAAATCTTGTGATATTGTTTGTTAGTGGTGTTAGTTTTTTTTTTTTTTTTTTTCGCGGAAGAGCCTTGGGAGGTTATACTGCGCCATGTTAGTGGTGTCTTAAAATATATTTATGACATCGTAAAGAAAAGGGAATTATCAGTGTGGCTGTGACGGCTGAACACAGTAATAAAAACAAACATAGGGTGAGGTGTTGAATCATTTTATTAAACAGAAAGCAATACCTTTTATTACGAACTAGTGGTACCCGCACGGCTTTGCCCATAATAGAAAAATTAAAGGTCTTTTGGTTCGCCTGTATATTTACAAATAATGTATGGTGAATTTTCTCGTCAATTGACTTGTGCCCATATTACGGTTCCACGTTATGATAATTTCGTAATTTACTCGTCCATCTTATGATATTTTTGTTCTTAAAACTGGAATAGAAAAAGAACCACATCGAATTTTCGAAAAATCGCTTCGAGGTGCACACCCCCATGCTACAAACACTTCGTGCCAAATTTCATGAAAATCGGCCGAACGGTCTAGACGCTATGCGCGTCACAAAGATCCAGACATTCTGCAGACATCCTCCGGACAGAGAGACTTTCAGCTTTATAATTAGTAAAGAAGTGTGAAATGTGCACCGTGTGTTGCTCGAACTATTACACCTAAACGGTACTCAAGTTCATCCTTTATCCACAAACTGTGCACACATGGAACTCTGGTGATGAAAGGTGTTGCTTTCTGTTTTATGATGATTAAACACCTCACATGACGTTTGCTTTTCTTACTGCGACGATACAGCGATTACTAATAATTAGACTTTCTCTCTCTTTTTTTACGATGCCATAAAACAAATCTTGAATCTGTCAAGTATTATGACGCAAACCGCATATGCATCGAACAATTCGTTACTTTTCTATGAAATTTTAAAAATGCCAAGGACTTTTCAGACACTCTGTAGTGTGACTCTGATCAATTGAGTTATGACCTTGACAATATTTACCTCTTTTTGCGTTAATGTCAACGATGTGACTTGTTTGATGTTTTCAGTACAAATCAACCGAGTTGAGTTGGGTTACTTTCGTAGTAGGTTTGCAAATGTGTTCCAACTCGAATCCACCCCAATAACGCGTCCATTGTTCACTGAAAGCCCCTTAGGTGAACGTTGTCAAGGTCACGGTCAGTAGAGCCACACTATGATGACACATAGTATAAAAACCCGAAACTCTAGATAGACTTATTGGAGATTTGTTTTCTTTTTCGTTAAAGCATTTTGTTTTCCAACATTTATAAACATGCATGAAGCTTGAAGTGTTATGTATTGTTGTTGTCTTGTCTGTATTTAATAAACACTGCGGAAGGATTAGTGCTATATATGCAAGCCGACGCATCAGCCATTTTGGATCGGGTTTTTCACTGTTGCGGAGCAAGGGTTACAGATCAAAGTTTCGGGTTTTCCCACTTGGCCAAAAATAATATTTTATTTAATAAACAATTCACGTACCGCTAATAATTGCTCGCAGTGAAAAATCACCAAATGCGATAACTTGCCAGAAAAGAAAACCACTCAAACACGCGCTCCGATCCAAAATGTCAGATCGATGCGCACACAATGGCGCGAAAAAGCCAAAAAGCGCTTAAAAAATGTCCCCCCCCCCCCTATATTCAATCGAAGATTAATAAATTTGCACAGGCCTAGCTCTTAAGCAATCACAGCTGGAATTTTAGAGCCCTTCGTTTACTACTAAGCTAAAGGGAGCATTTAGAAAGTTGAAGAACCTTAAGTGCGGCGTGCGGGAATTTAAAATAATTGCTTTTAAGCGGTCTATTTTTTTTCCTTATAAAAAGGCGGGTATATTTAATTTATCTCATGTCCAACAGTAGCAAAAAGGACGAAAAAAAAAATGAATAATCGAATATTCAAACCGAAAATCGATTTTGATCTGCACCGAAAACTAGGGAGTTCAAGGGTATATTTTTTCAAAACACTCGATAAAAAATGTACTCTTATGTACTCTTTGAAATTAATATTAATTAATCATAAATGGTCTGTATAAAGACCCTGAAAGGGAATTAGCTGCGTAAATCTGCGAACTTTGGATCGTGAGCCCAAACAAATCGAAAAGCCTCCTTAATTACATGCCTGTGTAAACAAACAAACAAACAAGCAAGAGAGGTTTAAAAAACATTTTTCAGCGCTTTTTGGCGTTTTCGCCCCACTGTGCGTCGGGCCTTAATTAGTACCATTGCCTCGAGAGGTTGGACTTCTATTTACAGCAAGCAGATTGAGAAGAAATAACACCCACGGAATCGAACTCACGACTTTCGGCATTTCAAGCGAAACTTCTGGCACAGAACCACAGAACATGTATTTAGCTGTTATAAATAAAGGCAGGACATAAATTTGTTCCAGCGTTGGAACTGTCAAGGGCGCCCATATGCAAAATTTTAAGGGAGGGGGGGGCGGCTCAAAATTTTCCCCATGTTTCAGCAGGATATTTCCCCATGGAAACCGATTTCAGTACATATTAGAGATATTGAAACTTATATTTTTAATAACTTATTCATTAATGGCTGTAAAAGAAATTTTCATACATTTTTGCAAAGAAAAAAGCACTTTTTATGCAAGAAAGTTATCATTTCTAAGTGGAGGGGGCTTGAGCCCCCTTGCCCCCCTATATGGGCTCCTTTGACTGATATTGCTTATTGATTCCTTTCCTCACAGAGGATATTACTTTCACATTGTATTTGCAGCATTCTGTTGCGGTAACTTTGTAGAAAAATTGATTTACAATTCTTTTTTTTTTCCTTTTAGCACGTCCCGTTATGGTTATCGATTGCTTTAAAATGAATAACGTATCTTTGACGATTGGATAGTAGATTGTATTATAAAAGGAAAAACATACTGTTACCAAAGAAGTTCTTATTTTACTTTCTTGGTATTCTCTTCTTGAAGCTAAAATTACAATGTTGTATTTTTGCAAAAACATAGAAAGTGTGTGAGCTGTCAAATGTAGATTTTGCCCTTTAGTACAAAATGGAAAATTCATAAGTAATGATGGGAGATAGGGGAAATAAAAACTGCAGTCTGCAAGAATAAGGATAATGTTGTAGTATGAAAGTGTTAAGATTTTTTTATTTTAATAGTTGCCTCCTTTGACTTTCGACTCTTTGGATTTAGGAAATGAGAGCCACTTGATTATATTTGAATTAACTAGAGTCCTTCACAGCTAAACCTGTATTTGTCGTATATCAACAACAATTTTAAATTCACCTAAATCTTTACATTGACTTAGGCTTCAAGTTATGTTTTTTTATACAATTTTTTCGTAAGCAAAAGGTTCATTGTGCCCTCTTTTCAATTTCGGAGTTATGTGTCGTACTATAGCGCATCAATGCCGACCCCGTTTTGAGTTATTTAGACGTTACTTTTTACTTATAACTAAACAATAACGTGCTGATGTGTGCCTCACATGACTTCCTTTTACTCCAATTTAATGTCATTTTCTCATTATTGGTAATTTTAATGTGATTCAATAGTTTACTCTCTAAGAATCACCAACATTGCCAAATTGAAGCCAGATTAAAAGAAAAAAAAATCGCCAAATTTGTCGCCAAGTTGACGACAAAACTTGGCGACCAAAGGACTGGCGATATATCGCCAAGTGTCCGTCAAATTGTAACACCACTTGAGTTTACATCGAAATTAACAATGAGTTCCCCCCCAGAAAGGGGCAAAAGATCCCTTTAAAAACACCCGAATGCAACTAAAAGGTGAGGTGAACAACTAGACCAAACTAGGAGTCTACGTACCAAATTTCAACTTTCTAGGACATACCGTTCTTGAGTTATGCGACATACATACGTACATGCAGACGTCACGAGAAAACTCGTTGTAACTAACTCGGGAATCGTCAAAATGGATATTTCGCGTGTCTATACATTCTTAGGCACTTATCCACGTGTGGTCGAGTCGAAAAAAAAACTCGGGGATGAGCAAAATAGAAATTAAGGTCGATTTTTGAGTGAAATTTTTTTTCGCAAACACAATACTTCCTTTTTGTAAAAGGAAGTAAAAACACATTGTAAATGTATGCATGAGTTTTAAAACGCAAATAACGATCTTAATACCCCAAAACACCTGGATGCATTTTTTTTTTTTTTTTTGTACGTTTTATGCTATAAGTGCACAGTGTTGGTTTTGATTTTTGCCTATGTTCATATCGAGACTTCTACGAGCTCTGTAAAACAGTTTTTATTGCAGCGGTTCGAAGCTGCGCAGAAGAGCGGCACTCTTACCTCACTCGACGTTATTTCTACCCAATTTATTTAATTAAAAAGTCCAAAAGAACCACGAAATAGAAACAATTCTCAAGTATATATATATTTTTTACTTTTTCCATGGCTACATGTAATTAATACTAAATTTTGTTTACTAAATTATCTATGTTTTTATAAAGTAATCAGTTTTGGTTATCCCAACTAGCTTTAGTTTCAAATCATGATTGTACTCTTGTATTGACCGCATATAATGGGCTGATACGGGGGGTGGGGGGAATCTGACCCAGAAAGGTGGAGAACCCCAGGTTTAATCCCTGTAATATCGATAGTTTTTAAAAAATTGATATCAGCATCGCATATTTTTTCTCGATATGGTGCTATAATAAGTTTTATTCGCAGGTGTAATAATTATACAATCGCTCAGGGCAGGGGCGTATACACGGGAGTGGGGGGAGGGAGAACGGACATCTGTTGGCTCGAACCTGAAGGGGGGTCCGACAGGTTTTAAAATTAGGGATGAAATGTATGTTGGGATGTAGGGTAAACAATATGGAGGAGTGCCCGTAAAAGTCATTTGTGACGGGCCCCCGAAATTTCTGGGCACGCCCTGGTTCAGAATAACCTTGAGCCGTTACGGTTAACTTTGCACCTTAACAAATTGTTTAGTACGTTTGACATTTGAAAAAAAAAAAAACCTAAGAGGCCCAGGGCTTTACTCGCCTGACAAGGTTATAAATATGCTCTTTACTTTACAAAACCTAAGCTTACAGTATTGTAAACATCTTATTTCATCGGTCAATAATTCTGAAAATGCTGTTTTGAAGCGAGTTTTGAAGATGAAAGTGTTCACACTGTAATATGTTATTATTTGTTGTTCGATATTATAAATGATGACAATTTTGTGATGTTATGAAGTATAAAGGAGGTTTATTCAAACATTTTGAAATTCTATTTCGTTGAATTAAAGTTGCAATATTCTTATTAAAATCTATTTTACAACCTATTTCTGGTGTGCCTCAAAGTGACCCTAAATGACAGAGCAGTTGAAATCCAGGCTAATAGCTCATTTTAAATATATTTAATTATTATTTCTTATTTTTGGATAACAATTCCTTTGACTAATTTCTCTTTCGTTTTGTCCCCAAAAAGTATAAAATTTTTTTTAAAAATGTGAAGGGCAGTTTAAAATAGAGAAATCGTGATTCAAACTTACCCTGAATGACTGCGCTTTTTTCAAAATCTTTTGCTTTCTTTTAAAAACCTTCGACTAAATGAAAAAAAAAAAAAATCTACTTGTTTACAATTTCAGCATCTTGTGTTATCCACTTACATACGTTTGGCATTAACCACTCCTCCAAGGATCGAATCATCCAAGAAAATGCTCTTTTAAATACCCATTAAACATGAATTTTTCAGGAAATTTGAATCGATTTATGCTTTCGTTTTTCATTTTTAATAACGTGTCGCCGCATCTACTTGTTTGCTTTTTCAGTCAAGCATTTTGATGAGTCCGCCTCGGGCTCGGGGCTGAGCGGTTTTATTCCTGCGTCCATGGTCTGTTATTTGTAGTGGAATGGGGGGGGGGGGGGGAATGCGCTCCGGGTCCTTGTCAGCATTGTTTGAAGTTCAGCCTAACTTATTCCGAGTGGCTGGAGTTTTGTGAAACATTTTTACTCTAGGCAATTTAATGTTCTTGTGTATCTACGTGCTTAGCGTTGTTTTGGAGATCCCGAGGCATGTGTTCGCGAAACATTTAATGGAATTAAAACTTTTTGAAAACGTACTGTTCTATTAATAAATGTTTGTGTGGGTGTGTATAATACCGAAAATATAATTGAAAAAATGCGATAAAGCTTTTGAAACCAGAAAATGACCGAAATTTAAAAAAAAAGTATTCGCATTGTACTTTTTTTCTTGATTTTGCTTATTTTAAAATGACAACTTTATCTTAGAAATCCGTATTGTTTTTCCGCTTATGACTTACTTCTTCAAATTGTTTTTATTGAATTAAAATTTTTGTTATCAGAGTAGGAAAAGAAACCAAACCAAACCCTGTGGCACGACAGCCCGTGAGGGCCAAGGCCTTCTGTGCCCAACTCGGTTTTCCTGACCAGGGACTCTGGGGTGCAAGGCAGATGTTCCGGTTAGGCGGTCAGTCTAACGCGGAACCCCCAGTGTTTGGTTCCCAAGTACACTTGGTACTCATTTTATGGACTCACTGAAGAGATAAACGGTTGAGTCAACTATGCCCAACCTGGGAATAGAATCCTGGGCTGTAGTGTGGGCGCGCGAAATGCTTTCACTGGCTTCAGGGAAAAAAATACTTATAAAAAAAAACTGTTTTGTGTTTTTGTTCTAACTTGACCACTGGAAAGCGATTTATCACTATAAATAACATGTATTTTGTGACGCTCTACTATTGTACTGTAGATAACCCATTTTAGAATTTTTCTCCTCTACCTTGTAGTTCCTTTAATTGCTGGATTATTTTTGATCTATTTTTATTTATTTATTTATAAATTTATTTTCATATTCATGAGTACCAATAGTTTAATTAAATAGCCATGTGCATTTACTGTGCAGGTCTGAATAAGCAGATATTTATAAAGTGTTTTACTTTCTTTCTGTGTCCTTCGTAAAAGTGTGTTTTTCTCTCGACGGTTGATCATATCGTCCATTATTATCATCAACAAAAGGGGATAAATATCTCGTATCGTGAGATGCCATACAGTCTCAAGCCTAAACCACTTAAAAATTTACCGCGAATGTCCGTTTAAATCCTCTGAAGTTGATTACTTTACAGTGACCTTCGACAAACTATCTCTGTACCCGGGAAGAGACATCATTGAAACAAAAGTCCAAATTAGCCATTCCTGCTTATTCCTCTTAACTTTCGTTTTTAATGTCTATTTGTTTTTTTGTTTTTCATGTTATTGGGTGTCCTGAATCTCAAATTGGTTCATTCAGATTCCACTTTTGTTTGTGGAATAATTTCTCTTCATTGGATCTGTTCCCTAAATCTGAAATTGATTACAATGTACATCTATAAGAGAGGAAATAAGATTTTAAAACCGTTATCGTTTTCATCCACTCGAGGCTGTTCTAAAGTATGGTAACTGAAGAAGGTTCGAGTTGTAAAAAAGTGATAGTGAAATCCCGTGACAACGAACTTCAAGAGACTGCAAATTTTGTTCGTTGTAACGGGAATTTCGTTGTAATGGAATTCAAATAATGTAATGGCAGTTATACAGGGACTGAAAATTTAGTTCGTTGAAGCGGTAATTTCGTTGTATTGGTATTCGTTGTAACGGAATTTCACTGTATGTCGTTTGGTGGAAAACGGTGAAAATCGTCATCAAATGCATTGCCGGTGTAGAAATCTTCAGGGAATCTATTCATGTAATGTCCTAAGAATGACTGCTAAAATCCTACCTTTTAGGTGTTCTGAACGTAACGTAACCCCAATTTATGTCACTAAATAGAGAGGGGGGGGGGGGGATTTTCGCTATGAGCCAGGGAGAAAATGGAAATCAAAAGCAGACTTCCTCTCAATTTTTCCCGATAATTTTTCATTTCTTTGTAAAATTGTTGTGTTTGAAAAGTTTTTTTATGTTTTCGTGTTTTGACTTATATTTTTTCTTCTTTGCAGTTCCTCACTTGGAAAACGTGAAATCAGACGTAGGCTATCACGCTATCGCTAGAGAAAATGGACGAAACGTAGAAGTATCGCCTAGGATAAGAGTTGTTGATGGTAAGAGTGCCCTTTTCTTTTGCTTTGTTTTTTGTTAGGTTAGTTCACAGTTCCATATAATAACAAGTCCATGGGCGCCCATATGCAAAATTGTAAAGGGGGGGGGGGGGGGGCTCAGAAATTTTAACCATGGTTTAGCAGGATATTTTCCCCATGGAGGCAGATTTCAGGACAGATTAGAGTCAATAAAATTTGACATTTTTAATTATTTATTCATTAAATGACTGGAGAAGAAATATTTATATATTTTTGCAAAGAAAAACGTACTAAAAGCAAGGAAGTTCTAATTTCCAAGGGGGTGCTCGAGCCCCCCCCCCCCCCTTGCCTCCCTATATGGGCGCCCTTGACAAGTCTGATTTTCCTCAATTTAATTGTAATGTAAAGCAAAAAGCTTAACTAGACGAAACAAAAATCGGTTACCTGGTTCAGGGCTCCCAAATGGTCCGCTTTTCCCGCCAAAGTCCGTTTTTAGGGTAAAGTCCGCTTTAGACCGCTTTTTAACATTTTGGTCCGTTTAGTCCGCTTTTGTATTGTTTTTACTAAAAAATCAGATTTTAAAAATTTTCACTACATTAAAAGATACTGTGTGCTGACTTATGTTAAGCTCGAACACGCTGCCGCGGCGCCGTTTTTCTATTGAACTTGACTTTCTGGTATTATTTTGCTTTTCGCTTCAGATTGACGTCATTACTCTTCCTCCCACCGCTGTAACATGGAAATCTAGCAAATGGAGAAGTTTGGGGGAAGAGTTATGATGTGAAATCAAAGCATTTTGCTACTGATATTTTTCACGGATTCGTAAGCACTTGAAAAAAATCAAGAATGTTTCATCAGTGCAATTTTCTGAACTTGTGTTCGATATGTAGCATCGCGAAAAATTACTTCCTGTGTTTGCGAGTTCAATCTTTTTGCATCTTGTTAATATTTTGATGTTTTTGACAATCAGAAGTTACTTTAACATTCATTAACTTAGATTAGCTTATTTTATGTTTAATTACAATAGATAATAAACTTTTTTTTCGGAACCATGATATCAAACTTCCTTGGACTTCGCCGAAAATTGCTTGCTGGGTTTTGAGATTTCAATCTCTTTGCATCTTGTAAATATTTTGATATTTTTGGCAATCAGAAGTTATTTTGACACACTCCACCATAGATTAGCTTATTTTTTGTTTGATTTTAATAGATAAGAGACTACTTTTTTTCGAAACCATGGCAACATTGAACTTACTCGCACTTCGCGATCCTTTTGCATCTTGTTAATGTTATGCTATTTTTGGCAATCGGAAGTTATTTTGACATAACAGCACCTTAGATTAGCTTATTTTTTGGTTAATTGTAATAGACAATTTTTATATTTTTGGTACCATAGCAACATTAACTTTCTCGCACTTCGCGAAAAGTGCTTGTCGTGTTTGAGATTTCAATCTTTTTGCATCTTGTAAATGATTTGATATTTTTGTCAATCAGAAGTTATTTTGACACACTCCACCATAGATTAGCTTATTTTTTGTTTAATTTTAATAGATAAGAGACTACTTTTTTTTCAAAACCATGGCAACATTGAACTTACTCGCACTTCGCGGAAAATTGCTTGTCGTGTTTGAGATTTCAATCTTTTTGCATCTTGTTAATATTTTGATATTTTTGGCAATCGGGAGTTATTTTGGCATACGCCACCATAGATTAGCTTATTTTTTGTTTAATTTTAATAGACAATAAACTACCTTTTTTTTTTTTTCGAAACCATGGCAACATTGAACTTACTCGCACTTCGCGATCTTTTTGCATCTTGTTAATGTTATGATATTTTTGGCAATCGGAAGTTATTTTGACATAACACCACCTTAGATTAGCTTATTTTTTGGTTAATTGTAATAGACAATTAATTTTTATATTTTTGGTACCATAGCAACTTTGAACTTTCTCGCACTTCGCGAAAAGTGCTTGTCGTGTTTGAGATTTCAATCTTTTTGCATCTTGTTAATATTTTGATATTTTTGGCAATCGGGAGTTATTTTGGCATACGCCACCATAGATTAGCTGATTTTTTGTTTAACTTTAATAGGTAATAAACTACTTTTTTTTTCGAAACCATGGCAACATTGAACTTACTCGCACTTCGCGATCTTTTTGCATCTTGTTAATGTTATGATATTTTTGGCAATCGGAAGTTATTTTGATATACGCCATCATAGAATAGCTTATTTTTTGTTTAATTTTAATAGATAATAAACTTTCTTATTGTTGGAACCATTAAAGCATTGCACTTACTCGAACTTCGTGAGGAATTGCTTCTTGTCTTTGAGATTTCAATCTTTTTGCATCTTGTACATATTTTGATATTTTGCGCAATCGAATGTTATTATCACATATGCTATCCTAGACTAGCATATTTTTGTTCAATTTTAGTCATGTTTAGTTATAGAGAATATTCCTTTTTTTTTTTTTGGAAATTATGCCAACAGTGAACATACTTCGCGAAAATTTGATTCTCTTGTGCAAGATTTCAATCCTTTTGCCTCTTGTTATTATTTTAATATTTTTTAAAATTGGAAGCTGTTTTGACATGTGCTACCTCAAATTTTTTTATTTAATTTTATTTTTAAAAACTAAAAAACTTTGTATCCTTATTTTTTTTAAGTACTCATAATGAGTATTTTCAATTTGAAAATATAGCTCTATGAATCTAAACTTACACATTTATTTATTACATTAAGTCAGTGGCGTAGCTAGACCCGACTTTCGGGGGGGGGGGGGTTACTTCTTTTATATATATATATATATATATATATATATATATATATATATATATGTGTGTATAATCGCTTGGAATTTTTTCCTTTTCTTTTTTTTTCTTTCTCTTCTCTCTTCTTTTTCTCTTTTTTTTTGAGACTAACTTTTCGGGGGGGGGGGGGGTTTGTCCCCAAACCCCCCCCCCCTTAGCTACGCCCCTGCATTAAGTTATCCAGTAAAAGCAGGCTCAAATTTACATTCAGTGTATTTATCGCTTAAGTAGCATTTGTATATTTTTGGGTGTGGTGACTTTAATAAAAAAATTTTCTTTCTCACTAATTTTTATATATACTTGAAGAGAGTTACAATATTTTTTTGGTGCCCGAACAAATAATACATACATATGAAGAAATGATTTGGATACTTAGCATACTGATAAATGATTTGCAAACCTCTAATATTTTTGAACTTAGTCAGTTAGTAGCGTAGCCAGAAATTACCTCCTGCTTTGGTGTTTGGTCATAAACTCTCATATGTATATAAACTTACCATATTTTGGCTGGAAATATGTGTAAAAACCAAGGGCTGTGGAGGGGGAGGGGGACCTCCTGGCCTCCAAACTATATCTTCTTTTCTTGTGGTACCTTATATCAAAATGAATTCTCTTTAAACTGGTTATGTGAAAAATTTTTTAAACTACTATGTACTAAGGTGTTTACTGTAATAACTGTATCTAAAAGGTCTTTATTAGGTATGCACTGATTGATCGGTCACTTGGGTGATTATTTTTAACTAGCCAGTTTTTACCTGTTAAGTAGTAGAAAATTTATTTTACAATTAAAGTTACTCTGTAAGATGGTCAGTCACATGCTTGCTTGTCACTCACCCCCCCCCATCCAAATGTTTGTGTGAATAATATAATTCAATGGATAAGAAGTTCAGATGTACAGAAGGTGATAAGGATTTATCATTAAAAATCATTATTTTGGTTAATTAACGAATTATCTTCACGTATTTATTGCCAGACAGCTGATTTGCCGTTTCGTGCTACCCTGGGTTTAACTATGAATGGTCCTCCCAAGGTCCTCTTTTTAATCCTAACTGGTCCTCTTTGGTCCCCTTTTTGATTCAAAGTGGTCCTCTTTTACCCTTTTCTATGGCTAAAATGTGTTGGGAGCCCTGCTGGTTAAATTTTAATGCGGATTGCAAATCTGTGACTGTGATATAATTTTTAACTTTGCTGCTCATTTTAGCATAATGACAACTCCTAAACTTTGCATTTTATACAACACATTCTCCCTAATAAATGACATACTTCATGTGATGTTTGTAAATAGTGTTCAAATAAAGAGGGGTGTTTTTTCCCCCACTAGACTGTACATTACTATACTGGAACTTTCTTAAAAAAGGTTTTCTAAAAAATGGGTAGCACTAAAATACTTTTAAAACCTATACATGTTCATTGTGCATTATGCGTCCTGCCTCGTTCCTGATCTTAGAATTTATAATTTCGTTTTTTGCTTCTAATTTCCACCAAATTTTCAACTCTGGTGGGCAGAACATCAAGTATTCTTTTGAATCTTGACGTCTTGTATTCAAATGATGTGTTTCGCAATCACGAATTGCGATAACACCAGTAGCGTACATATACTTCGGTGCCCCTCCCCCCCCCCCCCCGCAAGATTTAGAAGTGCGCCTTTACCCTTAGGAACTTGTTTTTAAATAATTTTAACATAGTGCTATTTTTTCAGAGCGGGCGCCCTCATACCTTTTGCGTCCCATCCCGCCCCGTGTGAGTTGTTGAGGTACTTTGTGCGCCACTGAATAGGACCCTACTCGTTGGGTTTCATGTTTCTAAAAATGAAATGGAAACGGCCAAGAAATTTGCACCCGTCACGTAATGACTGGTGATTTTTCTAGAATAGGTAACACTAGGCGCCTCCATAAAAAAGAAATGGTGATTAGGATGCGGTAATAAAGATGAAAATTTTATGGCCGGCTTGTCATAAAGATTAAATTTACTGCTTGTAATGTTACGTATTTTTTATTTCTTATCAACCTTAAATGATGGGAACTAGTAATCTGGAAATTTTGTATTCAGATGAAATTTTTCTGTTTAAGTTCATCTATATAGGTGTTTTTTTCCTGAAAAAAGTTACTCTTCACCCCCCCCCCCCCCCCCCCGCTGCGTCTTTTACAAAAAAAAAATGTAAAGTCTGCTTAAGTTCAACCCTGAAAACGTGCCCCGATTTGTGCCTATGAAACGAAAATTTCTCTCTCTAAATAATTAAATGCTAAAAACAACCGTCGTCATGGCAAAATCTGAAAAATCAGAGCGACATCAACTTTGGTCAATTGAGGACAACCAGCAATTCGCAATTGCTTATTTAAAAAAAATCGGAGAAGTCCGCAAATATCTAGAATTAATGTTCAAAAAAGGCGAACGCAGGATCGTTAATGACATTCTTGCTTTCTGTACGCTAGTTATATTTAAATTTAACCTTTACATTTAATTACATCTTTTTCTTCTGTTATGACCGTCAACTTTGATGCTAAGACATCGTTTAAATCTTGCAAATAAAAGATGAAGTCCGTAGCTTTGAAAAAAAAAAAGCCTTTCAAGTAACATCATTTGTCTTAAGTCCTTAGAAATCTTATTTGACAAATATTAAGCTTCTTATTTTCTTCAATCTCATTGTTCTAGAACGTTGATAAACTGGGTCCTCGTTGTTTCGCTGTGATAAACACTTTGATAATACTTCTGCAAAATTAATCTGTTGAAGCGTATAAAGACTTTAAGCAGTTTATTTCATTCATCTTACATCGGTTCTAGTATTAGATTTTTTTTCATGATTTTTCGCTTTGTAATAATAGTTATTAAAAGGAAAAAATAAATGACAGTCGAGGAACTGGCCAACAGAGAAGCTTTGCCTTTATTGAATAACATTAGCTTAAAATGTTGAATTGATAAATTTTTACTGTCTTACCCGAAAGTTAATTCGATTTTTTGTTTCATACACAGTGCGTCCAATAGAAAAGGTGACTGATTTTAAATAAGGTACAAGACATAATTTTTTTCTAGTTTACAAGATGATTTATTCAAAATATACACCTTGGGAGTCAATACAATGCTGGAAGCGATCGTGAAATTTTTTGAAGCACTCTTCAAACTCATCTTTTGGAATTGCCCCCAATGTCACCGTCGTAGCTGCCTGAATATCTGAAACTGTGGCAAAATGTTTGCCTTTCATTGCCAATTTCAATTTGGGGAACAACCAGAAATCCACTGGAACCAAATCAGGGGAATAAAGAGGTTTGATCAAGCACCACAATACTTTTTTTGGCCAAGAAGTTACATACCATCAAGCTTTTGTGTGCTGGCGCACTGTCATGCAAAAAAGACCATGTCCCTTGGTTTTGGTATTCAGGTCTAACTCGATGAATTCTTGCACATAAACGCTTCAAAACACTCAAGTAGTAAGCAGCATTAACTGATTCACCTTCTGGCATGAATTCCTTATGGATGATACCCTTCGAATCAAAGAAAACTGTGAGGAGAGTCTTGATTCGGCTTTTTTCCATGCGCACTTTTTTTGGTTTGGCATCTTCTGGGCTCTTCCACTCCGCGCTCTGACGTTTTGTGAGTGGTTCAGACTTGAAACACCAGGTTTCATCACCAGTTACAATGTTTGCCATGAAGTTTGGATCCCTAGTGGGGATCCCTTGTTGCATGTCTCTGCAGTGTTCCACTCTGCAATGTTTTTGGTCGTCAGTCAATGTGTGCGGTACAAAGCGAGCACAGACTTTCCTTTTTCCTAAATTTTCAGTTAAAATGAGATGGACAGTGGATTTAGGTATGCCAGCAGGGGCGGCATTTCAGCATTTCGTTTGGGGGGTCGAGTTTCTTGAACATGAATTTCCTCAGTACGGTATAAAATACATATTGGTTAACAAGAACTGATAATTAACTGGTTATGTTAAGAATAATTACGTTTGTAAAGAAAAGTTAAAATTTTTGCGATCGAAGCTTTAAATTAATTTTGTTATAAGTTATCTCACAAAATATCTCGGTACTAGTTTTATTTTTTAGTAAAGTTTTAGTCTGCTATTTTTGGAGTCAGGAAGAACAGAAAATTTTGTAGCTATACTTAATCAATATCCAATGACTTAATTTATTGCCAGTATAGCTAAAGAGGAAGGTCTTGCTTTGCCTCATTGCGCTTCGAAGGCAATTTTCTAACCTCCTGAGACACAAAAGTCAAAATTGGTTGACGTTCAGTTCTCCTACAACTTTCTGGTTGTGTACGGAGTTTTTTACACCGATGAAGAGGCTCCATTATTGTAGCCTTGAAATAGCTATATGCAGTATTTTCGTGTAAATTTGTGCTTTATTTACGTTGGTTTTTCAATTTAATCACGAAAGTCATCTTTCAAATTACTGACCTGATTGAAACAGTCAAAAAACAATGGAAGCAAGAAAGTTGTCAAAAAGCACATTTCCTTTAGATTCCTCTCTTTAAAATAACCAAGAAAGCTTTTTAAATGGGTTAGTATTTACTTTGTGTCATTAAAAAGTATAGTCACAATTCACAAAACAATTCCTCTTCCCTCATGCTATTACTTATAAATGTAATATTTTCTTTTTCGCTTTCTATAACAGACCTACATAATATTGAACTTAAGACCAATAATAAATATATCTCATTAAATCCTGTCTCAATTTCTTGAGAAACGGAATTGATCAGTTAATTCAAAATATTGATTTAATATTTTGAATAAAACTTCATTTGGGTTTTGTCACCTCTTCTACATTGGCATACAGTAAAAACTGTAATGAAAAGTTCTGTCACAAAGTTCCACACCTGGTTCAAGTACGCATTAATGCGAAAATTACTAAGAGTTTCAATTGTCAATCCATGAATTAAGAATAGCGAATTAAAACTTTTATGATAGTATAAAGTAAACAAAAAATTCAAACAAAGGCATACATATTAAAATGTCATCAATTTTTTTTATCAATGAAAAGGTCGTTTTCAAGTAATTCTTCCAGGGGCTTTTATAACTCTTGAAGACCATCTTGTGTCACTCAGAGATTGTCAAGTAAAGAGCCTCAAGATACATTTGTTGATATGAAAGTATTTTTTGATGTGGGATGTTTTTAAAAATAACATCTTTACAAAAAGTTTCCATGAAAGCATATGATACACCGAGTTGCTAAAATGTGTTTCTAGTACATGGCATCAATGAACACTTACCAGCTAAACATTAAGTTATAATATGAGCACAAAAAATTTAAAATGACATGGAATTTACGCGTAAAAATTGCGCAGTCTCTACACTGTACGGGCATCTCATACAAGATGCACCATCATAACATAAATTACTCAATTTTGAAATATTTAACCCATGTGAAGAGATTACTTCTTTTAGTAACTTCGTTTAGGCAAACACTTATCCTCCATCAGTTTTTTCTGTTCTGAAATTCAGGCAAATGATTTTCTAAGTTATCTAAATTGAATTTTCCCATTTTTTATTTTCTTAGTAAAAAATTTGGGGGTGCAACCGCCCCCTCTCGCACCCCCTATTTGCCGCCCCTGTATGCCAGTAACCTCTTCGATGAGTCGAGTAGAGACACAACGATCATTTCGTAGGATTTCGGCCACTTTTTCAATGTTCTCATCATTTCAAACTGTTACTGAATGACCTGGTCTTGGATCATCTTCTAAGCTGTCTCTACCATCACGAAATCTTGCATACCACTTAAAAACATTCTTACGACTCAGTACTTCACTACTATAAACAGTTTTCATCAATTCAAATGTTTCTATGGCACTTTTACCCAATTTAAAACAGAATTTAATGTTAGCGCGCTGCTCCATTTTTTTTTCTACCGAGGCCAAGCGACTTCTTCTAGAATTAGCGTTATCACGTTTCAAACAATGTTGCCAACGCTTTAAAATTAATCCAGATAATAATTGAAATGTACGTGCGTTTAATGCAATCATTCTTTCATAGATAGCGCTAATAGTTCCGCAAATATTAAATCAGTCACCTTTTCTATTGGCAGGGGTCTGGCCAGGGGATATTTGTGTCCGTTAACGGACCCTTCACAAAAATCCGATCAACCAAAACGGACCTTTCACAAAATCCCGATCAAACAAAACGGACCTTTCACAAAATCCCGATCAAACAAAACGGACCTTTCACAAAATCCCGATTAAACAAAACGGACCCTTCACAAAATTCTGATAAACAAGATCGGATCTGTCAAATTGTTTATTGAAAGAGCAAATCTGAAAGCAAAATAACGCATATTTCTGTGTATAAACCGATAATTTTTGGAACCTTTTTTTAAGTTAAATTAGAGGGATCAGCTTATACAAGATCGGCTAATTTTGAAAAAAAAAAAAAAAAATCGGCACTCTTCGGATGCTCCTGTAAGCGATAAATAATTGCTACTGCCAAATAAATATAATGGTTGTTTGTTTTATCACAGCTAATTAGCAGCGGTGTTTTTTGTAAACTTTTCTGAAAAGGCATTGGTAAGCACTTTTCTCCGCTCATGATTTAATAAACAATAATAATATATATCTGCGAAATGAACTTAGAACTGCAAAGGGATAGTAAGGGTGAGGAAAAAAATATGATCGCTTCAGATAGTGTTACCAACTTCAAAATTATCACCACTTAGCGTCTGGCGTTGAACCTTTATAATGACTTGATTAGAAAATATTCTCATCATTTTGCCAGCTTGTCAATATTTGCGTTTTTACGGTGCGGTGCGATGTTTAATTGTTATTTTGGGAGAAAATTATATGGGTTTTGATTTTTCGATGCTGAAAAGGATGATTAACTTTAAATAAACTCTTTTAATTACATTTTGTTTTTCTTTAGATGTCTACATTTTGAAAAATGCAATCTTTTAACATCCGATATGAGAATCATATTTTGTTCTTTTTTCAAGCTAACTTCGCTTTATTAGGATTCAAATAAATGAAAAGTCTCTTTATTTCTGTTAGAACTCTCATTTCAAATTTTTAAAGCAAAATTCCATTTTCTGTTATGAGTCAAAAATTAAAATGCTAAATAGATGGTTGATTTTATTTTATTTTTTGGGTCAACTGTGTCCACAGATATTAATGATATGTTTATCATAGGACTCTAAAATGCAATTTTAAAATAATTTTATCAAAAATATTTCTTTTACAAGCCGTTTTTATACTTTTGATGCCTTTGCGATGCACTTTGAGATTTGCGATATCTTTGCATCCGCTATGGGAATCCGATTTTTCGAATTTTTAATGATTATTACGCTTTGTTAAGAGGTAAACAATTGAAATATCTTTATTTTTGCTAAAATCACGGAATTTATAAGTTTTAAACGAAATTCTGTGCTTTTTAAGAGTGTCTTGGGTCAAAAAGTTGAATGCTGAACCCTATTCTGAATTTTATTTTATTTATTTATATTTTTGTTATACAATTATTTTAAGTACTGTACAGAAATATATCTAGTATAATTTAGCAGAATGGTAGATAAATATTGATACTTGAAAGAGCGATGCCCCCCCCCCCCCCCCCGCCAAATATCAGAAAAAAAATCCAGAATGATTTTCTCGACGTAGAAGAGGAAAACACTCAACTTTAAGTTTAATTGATGCAGTTTGTGCCATCTCTAAATTCTAAAATTTCGTTTGAACAAAAAAAATTTTTTATTTTTTTTGCGAAATTTTTTGATTTTTCACAAAAAACGGACCCTGTGAAAAATTCTGGACAGACCCCTGATTGGACGCACTGTGTATACCTTTAGGATTATATGTTAGGTTGATAAAAGCATAGCTTCTGTCGATTGGTCCAGCGATTGCCATTTCTTTCTTTCTTTCTTTCTTTTTTTTTTTTTTGAGCAATCACGATTGCTTATTGTTCTCATTTGACTGTTTTGAATTCCTATGATTTTATTTTCCCACCATTCCCCCCCCCCCCCCCTCTGCCAGCACCACCATCCGTCGACCGGCCTCACGATGCTGCTCCTCTTGCGAAAACAGTCTCCTGGTTACGTCACTTACTTGCCTGTTACACATACACCTATACACACACCTACACACACGCATACATACAGACCTACACACAAACACATACACACACTCATGCCTGCACACAGACACAAACACATATGCCTACACACACAAACAAACACATATGCCTACACACACAAACACATACACACATACAGACCTACACACACTCATGCCTGCACACAAACTCATATACATACACACACACACACGAACGCCTACACACACGCGCGCGCATACACACACGCGCGCGCATACACACACAGCACTGCATACACAACATGCACACACATGCATACATACACACACGCACCCACACACACTCGAATTCATACACACACACGCTCGTGATTGCGAAAAACATAATTTGAATTCAAGATGCCAAAAATTCAAATTATTATTTTTTTTTTTTTGATAAAAAAATATTATTCTCCTGCGTGGATTTGAACCACCTGCTTTTTAGTTAATAGCCGATTGCGCCACGGAGGCTTCGCTCTAGATCAGGGATTCCCAAACTGTGGTCCGCGGATCCCTTGGGAGTCTGCCGCACTTTAGTAAGGGGTCCGCCACCAACTTCGTGAAAAAAAAAGTGTTTAAAAAAGGTTAAATTATATTTAAATAATGCTTTTGTTAACCAGAATTTTAACCTTCAAATTTGAACTTGAGTTGTTGTACTCAGCCCATGTGATGTTCTAACAACAATACAGTCATACATATAGATGGGGGTTTTCAACGCACGAGAATTACTTCTCGACATGTTTAAGAGAGAGAAATTCATTTTGGAGGATTGAAATAGTACATTAAAACAGGAAATAATGATCAATTCCATTGGGGGGGAGGGGGGATTTTTCTAAGGATGAAATAGAAGAGGACATGGAAAGACGACATGTGTTATTATTTTGTGTTTCAGAATTTTAAATGTTTGACATTTTGTATTCAAAATAATCATTCAAATGTAATGTTTTTAAAATTCCAGTCGCTCCTTACACTTTCCATTTTTCATGATGCGAAATTTTTATTTCAATAGAAAACAAGAATATATGCGTGACTAAATTTTTGAGGCGTATTTCCGGTTTTTAAAGCGTGAAATGCTTTCCTATGTAAAGGCGTCAAAATATCAAACGGATACAACACACCAATAGCAGATTTTGGGGTGGGGGGGGGGGGGGAGGCACAAAGGGACAAAGGGGTACTGGTCCCTCCTAAAATGATGCAATTTATTTAACTTTTCCATTAAATATTTTTAAACTTATTTCTCTATTATAATACTAACTACACACTTATTCTGGGGGGGGGGATATATCTGCAATTATAAAAACTGAACATGAGGCTGTTGGACTGTTTAATTAGTCCTCGTGTTATGACAATGTTTTTAATTAATATAACTCGTTATTTTATATTTAGGTGAAGTTTTGCATAGGGTTTAGTAGTATTTAATTGACTTACAATGCTGAAAAAGATATTTAATTTCCGTAATCGACAAAAATAGGTGCGTAATATTTCTGTACTTAAAAGTAGTTTAATTGGATTTTAGGGATAAAAAAAAATATTTTAAGAGAAACTTATGAAAACTTAGGTGCAAGAAAATTATGAAGAGAGGAGCCCTTTTTTTACTATGTTCGGTGCCCTTCCAAAAACTATTTCTGTATCCCTACAGCACTAATATTGTTTCGAGCCAATTCGTTGTCCAATTACGGGAAAATTGCTTGGTCTACAAAGGTTTTCTGGATTAAAATTCCATGGACTAAAAATGTTTTTCTTCCCCTTTCGTTCTTTTGTCTTTACAGTTTGCTTTTGTGAGAACAATTCTACAGACGCCACTCTCTCTCTCTCTCTCTGAAATTCCCTTAGAGACCTTGTAACTAGCTTAGGCTTTCCAATACTTTCCTGAAGAAATGAAAAACTGAAGTTTGCGTTATCTTTAAATGACTGCAACTCTGAATTTGGAGCTATGTGCCTCACGGGAGCTATTGCATGGGAAACGGATTGACTGAAATGCCAGATAAGGTGAAATTTGAGAATTGTGTTATGGGAATACAGGTTCAGTTACAGCTGGTACGAATAAGAATTATTTTTTACTAACTGAGCTGGTCTGTCTGTTTAAAGTGCTTTTCCATAGTCAGCGCTGTTGCTTTTCAGTTTAGGTTTTCGGATGGAAAAAGTATGCTTTGAACGCGTTTTTCCGTGCATTTCTGGGTCGTTTTCTATATTGATTTGGGCTATTTGTTCCGTATATTTTCCTTGGGGAAAAAATAAAGATTCCGTTGACTGAAAAGAAAAACTTTAGAGACCGAATGATTAAGGAGGCCGCCCCCAAAGTAAAAAATTGATGACGAACACTTTAAGATGGGTTTGACGAAATAAATTCGATGACTGAAAAATACTATTTTGATGACTAAGAAGAATCCTAACAATTGAAAGGTAAATGCCAATAAGAGTAGAGGGGAATCCAAAAACAAAAAAAAAAAAAAATAATAATAATAATAATAGGATAAAAAGAAGAACATTTTGATGGGTTGGTTCCATTCATTGAGAAGGGATAAAAATCTTAATTCCTGCTCTGAGGTTCCATTGGGTTTAATGGCGCAAGAGCCTTGTTAAGTGGAGAATTTAGTGTTTAGGAAGATGAAATTTTAGTGTTTTTTGTGAACTTTTTTTTAATAGGAAAGAAATAATCAGAATTTCATTAAACTTGGAGAATATTTTATTCATCTTTTTGAAGTGCACATTCTAATTTTTGGAAGTCATTTCCACCAGAATTAGTGGAGATAGAAGCTGCTGTCCATGGCGGTTGTCATCAGAGCTTGTTGCTGGTGTGCATTACCGAAGCCACGATTTTGCCTGTAATCATTACAATTTTACTTTCTTGTAAACAACATATTTTCCTAGAATGTGAAGCTTATTGTGATTTTTAGAAAAGTTGAAAATTGCACGTTTTTGAGGTGTTTGATTACAATGTTATGTTTTTATACCATTTTCTTGAGCAATCACGATTGCTTATTGTTCTCACTTGACGGTTTTGATGTTCCTATGATTTTATTTTCCCCCCGCCTCCTTCTACACCACCACAGTCGGCCGGTCGCAATTTCTCTGGCCTCACGATGCTATTTCTTTAGCGAAAACAGTCTCTAGGTTGCGTCACTTCCTACACACACATACACGCACACACACCAACACACACACACACACATACTCACACACACATATGCACGCACAGTAACAAACACATACACTCACACACACCTACACATACACACAACTACCCACACATAAACATACCCCCCCCCCCACCCCCACACAAATACACAACTACCCACACACACACACATATTCTCGTGATTGCGAAAAACATAATTTGAATTCAAGATGTCAAAGTTCAAATTATTTTTTTTTTTACATTTCATACATATAAAAAAATATTTTTATTAGTAATATCATCAAAAAGTTAGGTTCATATAGAATAGAGCAGCGGTTCCCAACCGGTGGTTCGAGAACCCCTGGGGGGTTCACGGAAAAAATATTGCAATGGCGGAGTTTTAACATGCCTGTTTCTGATGGAGTCGCATGTTCAAGCGGTTTCAAGCAAATTTTGCTCCATTTTTATTCATTTGTCTCTCGCACGTTCTACACTCTTAGCATGAAAACATTACTTGATGAAAACATTACATGGAGCATATGAGAGCGTCTCAAATATTTTGATGTTTAGTTTCTTTACCGTTTGAGTCCGACGAACAGATATCGCTCTTCTTTTGTGTTGAGTTAAAAATGCGTAGAAGTGAGATCACGCTGTTGTTTGTTGCTTTGCTATAATTTTCACACTACAGACTACAATTTACTGCGAGCTTCATTGTCGAAAAAGAGAAAGAGTGGCTAGCAACCCAAAAATACCAAAGTATGAAAAATTAATTTCTTTAAAAAAATTTCGTAAGTGAAAGTTTGGCAGTATGAGGTTTATGCAGTAAAAATAAAATAATCAACGGAATTTAACCATGCAACTTAATTTGCGCTATATGTAAATAAGGAATTTATGAAATTTGTGTAGAAATGTTTTTTGTAGTAAGCATGGTTTCCGCAACGGTCGCATTTTTCGCTGATCGCGAAAACAATATCTTCATTGAGGGAAATAAAAAAAAACAAAGCAATTTCGCTTCTTGCTCAAATAAAAAATTAATTAATTTAAAAAAAAAGAAAGAAACAATGTGATCCAAGAGAGGAAGTAAGCTTGGCGATGGTTCACTTAATCTTTTTTAAATTTTGGCAAAGATGTTTAAATTACTGATAAGTTCAATGACTCTCAGTCTTATCCGGCATGTTTCCCCAATAACTGTATTATTAGGAGGAGGGGGCTGCAACGTTCTAAAAACTAAAAATGTATTTTCTTTATGCGTAACATAAAGATTTTTAAATTTACGTTTGAAAAAAAAGTAGCTGTGCACTTATTTCTTTAAAGCTGTCATAGATGAAATTTAAATTTTATTTTCAACGTGAGATGAAACACTGAGGCATTTAGAAAGATATGAGAATGTGTACCATTTTAGCATTTCGCTAAAACTTTTCCCCTAATTTTAGCTTTTATGCTGAAGAGTATTTGAACGTAGCTGAAACCCTGGTAGTAAGTGAGCTTAAAAATATTTGTTTCGCTAAGAATTGCCTTTTGTGTTAAAAATTAGAGTAAATGCTTATATTGAAAAATAGACGCTTCTATTATTTTTTAATGTACGCATTTAACTTCTCACGTGTAGCGTAATTACAAGAAAATTCTTCAGCAATCAAACGATTAATGTGCACGGTATATCCTTATCAAACAGTTGCGCTCGTAGTCCTTTTCAAGAAGATTTAAACCTAGCGATCTTTCATTTTACTGGAAGAAAAAAGTTCATTTAGTTAATCTGAGACAGTTCCCTGAAAGCTATTTTAAAGATTTTTCTTTAATTGACTTCTGATTTAGTGATAAAGATAAATGTATCCTCGTGTCAGAAAAATTTCAGCCAAATTTTGAGCCTCTTTGTTCCACAAATATCCCATTTTCAAAACATTTTCAGAGTTGATTGAAGCTCAACACAGAATAATCAGTGTTTATTTTTGGTGAATTTATTTTGCATTCATTTTTAGCGACCGTTTTAGTTCGTAGCAATATTTATAATTCAATGCAAATATGTTTTCGTTCTTGTAATAAACTATGGAGTAGCATCAAACAAGAAAAAAATCTCCCAGATTTTTCTATTTGTGTGCGTGTATGCGCGTGCTAGTGTTTTTTTTTTTTGCTTGTTACTTATTAGCTAGTACTCAAGGGGTTCGCCAACTTCTTTTGGAGTTAGGAAGGGGTTCGCAAGGGGGGAAAGGTCGGGAACCGCTGGAATAGAGTATAATTGAATAAAGAACATTCACACAAATTTTCAGAACGATTGGTCAAAAACTCTTTGAGCTAGAATGCACACCAGTTGTAAAAAAGTTTTAGGAAAAAAAAGCTTTTGAAAAAAAAAAAATGCTATGAACGTTTTTGGATCTCCACAGTCATTTAAGTGCTCATAGCATCGGAACTAATCGGGCTTTTTCACTCAAATTTGGCAACATGTTCTTGAATAGTTTTACTAACATTTTATGACATTAAAAAAAAAAGTGGATTGTTTTGACCGGTCTAAACTGGTTTCCCCCTTAAGCTATACTGCGCCAAGAAGAATTTTGAAGGTCACTGACAGTGGGGGCAACCCTTACTACCTTTTATTGATTTTTTAAAAAGTTGATGTATTGTGATATTCGCTTATGGTTTCTCTTTCTCTTCCAGGAGAAGTTTGTAGTTTTACTATCACAAATAAGCACCACGGAGATATTCCTTTCATGGTGCAGATCGTGGATAAGGATAAAGGTGAAGCTAAGTTAGTAGCCAAAAAAGGAGCTTAATTGTGAAAAGCGAAAAGCTTACAAATTTGACATCGCTGCCGTAGGCTGCGACGGACAAACGTCTGAAAAGTAAGAATCAGTTTGCTTTCCTTAGTTTTTTTTTTTTTTTTTAATTAAGATTGCATTTCTTAAAATAATAGGTTATATGGAATAGATTATTAAAGATATTCTTTTTTGATAAACCCTGTGCTTTGTTTTCATTTGGACATCCCTTGTAATTTATTTCGTTGTGACTTATGAGATCAAAGAAAGAACTATTTGGAAAAATCGAGGCGAAGCAGAGGCTTTTTTCATTCCTTTCAATTATGTTTTTAGAAGTATGTCAAGTTATTGATGAGATCCTAATTTCAAGTGTTGCCATTATAGTACAACTTCAACGCTTCTCTATCGAAAGATGTAAAAAAAAAAAAAAAAAAAAAACTTTTGAAGCGATTAAGGAATCGATAAAACTCTAGAAAATCCAAGAAACTAGTATAAAGTAGACCCTCGTTTTACGCGGGTGTTACATTCCACGGAAACGCCGCGTTAATAAAAACCGCGTAAATTGAGACTTGATATTAGCGTTAAAATACGGGTTAGGTTCCGTAGATTAAAAAAAAGCTTCATTCTAGTGATGACTAATTGTATATTAAGTTTAATGTGTACTTATATCGATTTCTATGCACAACATGTATAAAGAAACCAGAAATTAATATCGGGGTCTGTTTATAAAGAGGAGCTGGCAATGATGGTCCTTTGGCAGTCATTGAGAATTTTTCTCGAATTATTTGCAGAGCATTAACGCATCCATGATAGTTCTCGTCTTTTCCATGATAGACTCTTTCTTCACTAACAAATCAGAAAGATCATTTCTATTGTCTAGAATGGCTCAGATTTTTCAAGGTGAACGTTTTTGGTTGTGTGCCGCCGATGTCGGTATCCTCGTTGGTGTTGGCCGCTTTTGTCACTTCTAAAAGCTCTTCTTTCAGTGAGTTCTGAACTGTGAGTGTAATAACTTTACTTCTGGAAAGAGCTTTGGAACTAATCGCATAAAATGTCTCCGGTGGCCCGATCTTGATTATTAGCACCCCAAAATGAGTTTATTACGTGTAATCTGCAATCTTTAGGAGTTTGGATTTTGAAAGAGGCGAAAATTTTATCTTTTTTGCATTGCCGCTTCCGCGTAAAACCGAAACTCATCCGCGTAAAATAAAATAAAGGTGCCAAATTTTAAACCGCGTAAAACGAGGGTCTACTAAGAAAAAAATCGAAAAGAAAGCATTCACTGCGACTATGGAATAAAAGCTTGCCATAAGAATTAAAAGTAGCTTCTTGAATGTTCCAAATTTGAATCGTTGATTTTAAAAACAAGTCTAACGTTAAGATTTTTAGTTTTAAGAAAAGTATCTTCTATAAAATTGCTTAAGAAGAATTGCAATAGCTTTCTACCAAAAGAAGTTTATTTGAATGTATATGTTAACTTCAGCAAAAAATATTGTAACCATGATTCGGAAAGTATTTTTTTTCCCCTTCGAATTTTATAACTTGGAGCTTGACAGGTTTTTGAAATAAACGATTCAATTCAAGCGATCGTGTTGCCATTCTTCATTCTATAAATCTTCTCTTACCTTAAGTATTTATTTTAGTGGTTATTTTTTAAGCATTAGTTCTACAACTGCCATCTCTCCTTCCTCTTGTAGCGTAACTGTACACTTGACAGTGGAGGATTTGAACGAATTTGCTCCCGAATTCGTCCAAGAAACGTATTCTGCGGAAGCGGACGAAGATCGCCTTTACGACAAAATTGTCCAAGTGGAAGCTGACGACAACGACTGTTCTGCCAAGTTTAGCGACATATGTAAATACGAAATATTGTCCGGAGATCAGCCTTTTACTATTGATCAAGAAGGTAAGCATTTTTTACTTCTTCGTATACAGTATAACTTCGATTTAACGACACCCGATTTAACGATTTACTAAATTTAATGGTTCATTTCACTGGTCCGGATTTGACTGCATTGAATGTCTACGCTTCTCAATTTAACAATATTCTTGATTTAATGATAACTTTTTCCAGTCCCTTGACAATCGTTACATCGAGGTTATACTGGTTATACTGTACTTTGAATGTTATGCGTAATTAAGAAGATATCTAAAATGCTTGTTCGAAAACTATTCTCGTTGATCTATTCTAAAAAAAAAAAAAAAAAAAAAAATCCCGCGTTTGTCCGCATAAAAATGCAGATGTCATTTTAACCGCAGAAAAATTACGTTTTCGTTAATTTGTTCATTATCAATGGACCAAGTGTTTTGTAAATATGAATGTGTATGCAGTAATGTCTTGGAAAAAAAATTGCTCCTATATTTGCAGAGGTCAGTTTAAAAAAGCTTGGATACGTTTAGGTTCAGTACGAATCATGCCTTTACAAAGTTTCTTTGAGTACTTTACTGTTAAAAAAAAGTGCGTAAAGATTTAAAATTTTTATTAAAGCATTGGAATACGTATATAGTTTTAGTGTATTAAATTTGAGCAGTTGTTCTTATTTTAAATAAAGATTGGTGTGTGTGGGGGGGGGGGGGGGGGGGTAAGACTTTGAACGTAAAATGCTGCTTTTTCTCCCTCTCAAAAATAATTATACTTGTAGATAACGCTTGGAGTGTATCGTCTCCTCTCTTCTTAAAAATTTGAATGTTGCAGAAGCATAAACAAAGTATAAATAAATAACAAAATACCGAATGGACTCCTCTTTAGAGGATAGTATGAAGTGTCGTTAACCGAAGATGGTTTATAGTTTATAAGTTAAAACTAAAATCCTAACCCGTTAATCATTTCTGTTTTCATTGATTTCTTTTTCCTGTACAAATTTTAAAACTGCTTACTTCGGCAGCAGTATTTTTACAGCGGTCTGCGATACAGATTTAAAATTCAGAAATACTACACTGTAAGATAGACTTACATTGGATTCATCGTAAAATTTAAATCAGCACCAAGAAATATTTAAAATTGAGATGCTAGTCTGAAAAGTTACAAGTCCATGCTACCTGTGAATTCAGGGGTGGGGGGGGGGGCGGTAAAGGAAATGCGTTCAACATATTTTTTTTAGGGAAAGAACAACAACAATAAACGTTCAATAATGTATTACTACATTGATTCTGAAGTGACTGGCCTGTGTGGATTATATCCTAAAAATACGTTTCAAATCTTCGTTTGCTGAAATTTATTTTTTGTCTTTAAAATTGTAGGGTTTTTTTCTTCTCCAAGTAAGAAATGGTCTGCAGCCCTTTTCGAGAATCTGCGACGCACGTCGCAATGTCGCGCTCTTTCTGCTACGGGGCTGCTGACCAGAAAAACGCTGGTCAAGAAGTTTTTTGTTTCCAGTGGTACTGTAAGAGGCCATTTGGCCATAACCAGACCTAGTGCGCTCCCCGACAAGGCATCAGTCTTTCATGTGCCACCATTAAGGCGCTGATGCACGACACAAGTAGTTTTTGACTTCCAGTTTCCACTAGATGGAGGCACCTGGGCTCTATCTGATGCGAAATTGCACAAGGAATTTAATTTGCCGAGGGAATTCTAAGCCAAACGAATACCCAAGGGATTTTTTACATGCCGCATAATCATACGACATGGTCGCTGATGATTTTCTGCATCTCGAAAATCCACCGACTGACCACCACAGGCAGGCCAGAACCCGGGTCCAATGCGTAGAAGGCCAGCGCCTTACCATCACGCCACCAGCCGGCCGGTAAAAATTTTTTATTATTAATCTTTTTCTCACGGGATAATGCGGTTTTCGTGTCGTCAGTATTTTTCTTCAACGTGATGTCTCTGTTGTAGCTAACGTTTTTAGTTGATGTAAAAATTTTATGTTTCATGTAGTCCATTTATGCTACAACCAAGGGCGGATACAAGGGAGGGGCGATGGGGGCGATCGCCCCCTCCTTGAGCCGAGAGACTAGTACTTTCTTCAAGTATATTTTCAATATTAAAGTTCCAAAAACGCAATTTTACATAATCTTCGTTGGTGTTAGAAGAAAGGGAGCTAGCTATTCCCTGGAATTCTTCCGGAATCGAAGTTTTGAAAACGCAATCGTAGCCCATCTCTTATTACTCTGGGGATAGGGACTAGAACTTTCCATAGGATTTTTTTTTTTTTTTAAATTGAAGTTTTAAAATCTTATTTTTAGACGATCTTAGATGATAATTAGGGATAGGTTTAAAGGCTCACCCTGAATATGTTTTAAAAGAAACACAATTATAGGATACTTTTGTTTACATAAGGGTAAGCGATGGGGTTCGGTACACTCCTTTGAAAGTTTTAAGAGATTGAAGTTCCAAAGAGTGAACAGTAAAAAAACAATCGCCCCCTCCTTGAACATTTTCTGGATCCGCCCTTGGCTACAACTCAGATCCACGCTATATCCGCGCCAATAATACTTCTCTTTTTCGCTAAACTCCGCAAAAAGAAGTAAACATTGTCAAGGGCACGGACCAACTTATCTGAGCTACGCCAAAGTCGAAGGATGTGCGATGCTGTCATCACCAGTTTTTATGTTCTAATTGATTAAATTCAATTGTTATTAAATCATATTAAAAAGGAATATAGTAAATTTGGGTTCGTTCAAACTTTTCTATGATTTCTTCTGGACATTCTACTATTTGCAAAAATGAATGATTCGCTAAGGTGTCTTGTACTCTGTTTAATTTTGAAATTTATTTTACGTTTTGGTTATGGCCGTTCGTTTTGAGTTGCCTTTCTTCTGAGAATGAATTTCCTGCGTGTATGTTTTTAGATGAGAAGTGTTTGATAAATTTTCAGATGCAAAAAAACTTTATGTACCGTCTATACTCCATACTCGTACATTGATTGTTTCTTTAAAAGTAGGCCCCCTTAGCTTCTTAAAGAGAGTATTGGAAAATATATCAAATCTTTCCGTGAAATTGAATCATGTTCTTTCTCCTCCCCCCCCCCCGTTTTTTCGAATTCTAATGCTTTTCCGAGGCATGGAATCCAAATGACTTCTCTTAAACTAAATTTTCGTAACAATTCTTGGGAAGTAAATTGAATGTAATGAATACGTACCGCACTGCTAATTTTCTCGCTTTCGTGATTTATTCTATAAATAGCTTTGAAATACTAGTTGTATTTCTACAGTAGCGGGGGGGGGGATCAGTAGCGTATCAATGGGGTCTAACGCCCCTGGCGAACTAAAGAAATTGTGCCCCTCCCCCCCCCCCCCCCAGGCTCGTCCACATGGGAAGTCACCAGAGGTCATTGTGGACTCCTTTTTTTTTTTTTTTTTGGCTTCTCCTGGTCGGATGCGTCCATGTCCTACACACACACACGCACGCTCACACACACACACACGCGTCTTTCTACACAAACACATACACACGCCTACGTGCATACACACAGGTATACGCACACACACAATCCTACACACACAACTATGCACACGTAACTGCCCAGGAGGAGGGGCAGGCTTGGGGAGACAGGAGCCGTTTCTAGAAACGTCAAATCGCAGTTCGTGATTGCGAAAAACATAATTTAAATTAAAAATTTCAGAATTCAAATTATTATTATTTTTAAATTAGTTGAAATGTCGCCTCGCTGGTTGCTGCGCCCCTGGCGAGAGCCATTCCTGCCAACCCTAGTTACGCTACTGAGCAGCGTTAACTGCAAAATGCTTAGTATTTTATGAAATAAAATCTAAAAATGATACTTCCAGTTACATTTTATTAAATTCGGTTGTATTTAACTTTCCTACATCGACATTAGAATTAGCTATTCATCGCAATGAGAAATTCTGACATCACCATCCGTTAAGTATATCAGTATTTGATGATTCGAGTAATGTTTACAATCTTGTACTAATAAAAAGAATGTCAAATCATTAATCTTCATCTGAAATTAGTACTTCCAATTTCGTTTTTAAAACTCCTCATGCAAAACGGACCTGAATGTAGACATTTCGTATGTATTTACTAATCCTTGGAAAATAAATTGAATGTAATGAGTTTTAAATACGTGACGCTTTGCGAGTTTTCTCGGTTTCGTGATTAATTCCATAAATGAGCTGAGCCGCGAATTCCGCTTTGCCTCTCATGATTCTAAATCCCCCCCCCTCCCCCCTTCTCCTTGAATCTCCGGTTAAAAGCAGCCAGATAGCAATCGGAGATCATTTTTCTCCGGCTCGTGGAACGGAGATGAGTAATGCGTGCTAAAAGCTTTTCCATTTGCCTAGCATCTAAATGCGTTGCAGCTGCTTTCTGTGGGTCAAAACGCGAGCGTTTTTCGTCTTGACGGAGGATCATCCTAATAATAATTCATCCTCCTCCTCCTCTGCGGTCTCAAACGAGGGCGGGATTTGGGGTCATGGGAACATCCGATTCCAAATCTTTTGCAGATTCGGTGTTGTTGTAATCCTGTCGGTTGTTCCTCAATCTAACGCAAGCTTTACTGCTCTCCGCCCCCCCTCGAAGCATCACCTTCCTGAAATTGGATATAAATGTGAAGTCTTTCTTTTCGAAGTTTTTGTTTTAAGGGGCCATTCATTAGTTACGTAAGGGTCTCGAGGAAAGGGGATGGGGGTGAGAAAATCTCTACAGACCCTTACATTCGGGAAGGGGGGGGGGGGGGGTTCAAACCATTCTCACGAAATAATAGTTTCCAAGTCGATATTTTGCATTAGTAATTGCGCGGTCAAGTGGTTTGGCAGGAATCATATTTTATTTGCTCCTGGAAGGTGAAAAAGATATTAGAATTAGCTGTTTTTATTTGTTTTAAACGAATGAATAGTGTAAAATATTATAAAAGAATCGCACTTTGTATGGCATGTTTTATTTTTAATTAGTATCGCATCATATACAAAAAAATGTCGGAAAAACGTTAAAGCATTCAGTCTAAATTCTAATTTTTTAAGGGGGAGGGGATCAGAATTTGCCGAAACCATCCTTGCGTAATTAATAAATGTCCCCTAACTTCCTCACTCTTTTTTTTTTTTTTTTTTTTTGCACTCCATCTTTTCCTACATCTCCCTCTTCATCATCCACGAAAAGGAGTTCCATTAAAGACCTTCAGGGCCGTTCTCTCAGTATTCATTTTCAAAAGATGAACTGCCTAACTTATTCTTCTTAGCTTTGTGAATTTAATATTAGCCTCACCTTCTTAACAAATTTTATAGAGCTCGAAATTATGTACGGCAAACGGCACCGAAATTGATTCTTAGACAAAAATCACCTAGAGGGCTACCTACAGATGATGGGGAGATTTGAGAGGGAGGGGTTCATGAAATTGTGACCATTTGTTTGAGGAGGGATGGGTGACAAGGAATGTGACATCACACATTTTTTCTATCAATATAATTGTGAAAAATAACAGGACATCTTGCAAGTGGAGTGGAAGGAGTGAGGTGCAGTGTGATCCTAGAGGGCTGCCTACAGATGATGGGGAGATTTGAGAGGGAGGGGTTCATGAAATTGTGACCATTTGTTTGAGGAGGGATGGGTGACAAGGAATCACACATTTTTATATCAATATGATTGTGAAAAATAACAGGACATCTTGCAAGTGGAGTGGACGGAGTGAGGTTTAGTGTAATCCAGAGGGAGGGGGGGATTGTTGGAAAAATGTTACATTTATGGACAGCCCCCAAAGACGGATAAAGGAGGGGAGGTTGATTTTTTAACTTATCTACGTATTTGATTAAAGCATGCTTGGGGGGGGGGGGGGAGCGGCACAACATTTTTGTCTACCGGGGCAGATTTTCATATTCCTTTTTTCTAACATCACCAAAAATCGTCTGATATTGTATTTTTGAAACTTTAACTCTGAAAAATTCTCTGAAAACGCGTTAGAGATTCAAATTCGAACAGCATTTCTTTCCTTAACGTCGGCAAATAAATCCTATACATTTGCGTTTTAAGACTTCAATTCGGAAAATTTGCCGGCGCGAGGTCCCCATCGTCCCTCTCTTGTATCCGTCCTTGACTTCCCCAATCTCTTTCATATTCTATATGCACAATCATGCCTTTCTATTATACTGTATATGGTGGCGTAGCTACACTTTCTGCCGCCCGGGGCGATTCCTCAATTTGCCGCCCTTTGGTTGAGAAACAGTAAAAAGTATTGAAAGGAAAAATAAGAATTTAATTACGAAGAAAAATAAAGAATATGTTCTATTCAGAAATTTTTTCAAAATTAGTCCTAAAAATGCATTTTAAACTTTGGTGACACCGGGCAGGAGCTTAGAGGCCGGCGCTCTGCGCAGGAAATTTTCCTAATTTAAAGATCTATAAACGCAATTTTATGGTTTCTTTGGTCTTGTCAAAGGGGGGTAATGACTTCCTTTTGGATCCGTGCTTGGGTGCCTCCCTTAATGTTGAAAAACTCGGAAGTCGCCGCTTTCCTAGATCCGATACTGCTATTTAACAGAATTTGGATGGTTTTCTTTTTCACTGATTCAGGGTGATAAGATTAATAAGCCCTATAAGTTTGATTAACCATACTGATTCATGAGAAGGAAAAATTCTGCATCGAAAATCATTACTTTCCATGTGAATGTGAAAGGTTTACTTTGACATCAATTCACTAATTAAAAACCTTCTGCTTAAATGAATGTCTCAGTTTGAAACTCACTGTTTATAGGAATTTTGCTGATATAAAGAAGTAAGATTAGTCGCAGTTAGTATTTGAGTTGTGAGTAAGTACTTTTATAAAATAAACATAAAATTCATTCTGGTCCGAATAAAAGTTTTGTAATAAGTGACCAATTAAAGCAATTTCTGAAACATATAATGCTACCCCGAAGATGAGCAATTAATTGCCCGAAATTTCAGACCTCTCTTTTCTTACTCTTGTTGTAATTTTCCTCAAAAAATATTTTTTTTAATAAGGTGGTTTCCAAGTAACTTTCTTAAAATCAAGTGCTAGCTTCATATTATAACGAATTTTTTTTTTTTTTGCCTCCAGTAATTGATCAAAAGTATGATTTCCCTATTGGGAAACGTTGAATTTTTTTCACATCAAGAGCATGAAATTTCCGCCCGGGACGGACCGCCCCCTCCGCCCCACCCTAGCTACGCCACTGACTGTATAGTTCAGTCGAAAATTGTACATCCTCTCTTAAAAACAGCTCATCCCGAAATTAATTTGGTTTTAATTGCCGAAAAGGTTTTTCTTGGTACTTTTCTGCTTACAGGGTACACTCCAAAGTGACTCGATAAAAATTTCAATGCTCTTGAAAAAGAGGTGGAGAAATGTTCTTTTGTTTTGCGTAAAGGATCGTGATTTCTACTTAATTAACATCAATCTTCAGATGAGTCGAGTCGTGACAAGCATTTACCTTTATTTTCCGAGCTTATCACGATAATCTGATTAGCTCTTCAGGAATTCCAGATTTGATTAAACGCTTCAAATATGTTTTGTCGTTCAAAAATATATTTCAATTCAGTTTTTTAATCTGCGAATGTTTACCGAAATCCTCCCGTTTCAAAGGGGATACACTTTCGTTTCTTGTTACAAATAAATGCGCTGTACTTTATTTCCCCCTTATGTACTTAAGAAATGATTCGATTCAAGAAATCTTTCTTGCTATTTTAGATTGCCTTAAATCCTTTAATGGGATGATTTTCTTCCTCAATGGATTTTGGTGGAATTTATTGTAATTAAGTTATTACTTCCAGGAGAATTCGGAGTTTCCAGTTGTCTACCTGCTTACACTTAATTAGTTTTCTTGTTTTAAATTGGAAAACATTTTCTAAAGCTCTGTTTTTTTTATATATATATTTCATTTAATGGGACTGTTATTCTTTAACTTTGGTATTTTAATGGTTTTGTCATGTTTTATGTTCTTTATTTCCGATGTGGAATCCGATTTAAATCCGCTTCAGTGTACTTCGGAAAATTGCTTCTCCATTAAAGAACATCTTGTAATTAAATAGAAATCAGCTGTTGTTTTTATGCCCATTTTATGATCAGCTTTTCTTAACGTTTGACCAATGTAAAATAAAAATTACCTAAACAGTGAAGCATTTGAATGGACTTTATGATTCGCGGATTTTATCCATGCTGTAAAAGCAACATGGCGAAATCAGTGCTTATAATTTTTCGAAGAAAGAGTATTTAGTTGTTAAACTTTTTGCGTAAATTTCTTAAATGTAAAAATATTGAAAACAATATTATAAGTACTAACCGTCATTTCGAATTTCTCCAGGGCGAGGGAGGGGAAAGGGTTGGTACTCAATTGCAATTTTTTGCGAAAAACAACGAAAATTACGCATACTTATATGTGGAAACATTAAGTTTTCAAAGCTGGGGGGGGAGGAGGAATTGATCCCCCCCCCCCTTGAACGCCCTAAGTGACGGCCCTAAGTTCAAGGTTTATATTGCTATTCTCTTGAATAATCAGTTTTTACTATGATAGTTCCGGGACACCTATCTTAATCCCTGGAAGCAGGTGGAGAAAAAAATAAGGGAAAAAATCTTATATTTTTTGTTGATGAAGATTTTTGCTATATATTCTGGGATGTTTGTGACATGTACTTTATTGTCATCGTATTTTTAATTATTTCTCGGTGCCGATTTAGATTTTATGATTAATCTAATGTCGGTTTATCTTTCAAACTTTTTTTTTTATTTATAATTTGCGTCGCTGACTGATGATAAAAATTCCGCCATTGAGTCCATAACTCTCATTTTCAAGACATTTAAGGAAAAACTAAAGCGCCGTAATTTTTGAAAAGTAAATCGCACTGTTTTTCTTCCTGCTGACCTTAAATTAATATTGTTATGACACATAGTTTGAACAGCTGATAATCCAATAGCCGCAATAAAATGATCTGTTATCCACTTGTTCAAAAGCCAAACTTAAATTTCATCAACCAGCATTATTGTCGTCAGCGCTGATGCTGTTGAATCGATGGATTATAGTGCGGCCACGACGATTTGGCCCCTGTGAATCACTCATGACGTTGGTGGAAAAAATTGCCATATTTACTAGTTTAGCGACATTTTAGCGAAGCTTCTTTACCAAGTTTTAAAAAAGAGAAGTTATTAAAGTATCGTCTGGCAACATGTACTTTCATTTTTAATTTTCTCTTTGTTGATTTAAAGTTAGCTTATGTTTTTTATTATTACAACAGGGGTCGAAGTAGTCCTATATATCCTATATTTCCTATATTTTCAAGAAAAGCATAAAAATCGTCCTGTATTTCCTATATTTTTGAAAAATGTCCTATATTTCCTATATTCCCGTTTTATGTTGTTGTTGAACCAAGAGGACATTAATTTTACAAATTTTGGTGCTTTTTGCACTAAAGGAAAAGATGATTTTACCGCTTTTTTGCCATTTTTGCAACTGTTCAGTGCCTAAAAGCAATAGTGGATTTTCGCAATTGAGGCAGCATGCTAAAACATTCAAGCATAAAGAAGACTCTGATAAACGTCAAGAGGATCCTTCTCAAGCTCTGTTTGTTCTTAATACAAGTGTTAAAGGGTTCAGTTTAGACATAAAATCAAAGAACAGTGGTATTAGTACTTGGGTCATGAGTGAGGAAGAAAATATTAAAATTTTCTTTGTTCAAATTCTGTTTAATTTTTTCGTCTATAAAGTAGACTGTTTTTTTTTTCTCAAAACTTATTCTTTCAACTACATCAAAGTCATTTCAGGTGTAAGGAATAATTTTATTTGAGGTTTTTTTAAAAACAAAATCATTGATAAGAATAAATAAATAATATATGATACGTATTATTTCTTTTTTCATAGCAAAATTATTCATATAATGTGTCCTATATTTGTCCTATATTTTTTGCGGAAAATGTCCTATGTGTGACAAGTCGGTCACTTCTACCCCTGTTACAAAAACTAGCAAGTGATTTTGAAGATTGGTTCGTAAGAATTTTAGAATAAGTAGAAAAAATTAGAGCATTATTCTAATATGTTTTCTTCGTATGATTATTTATTATTGAGCTGTTCAAGTTGCTGCAATGCTCGATTTCCTATGGTAAAAATAATTGACTTAAGAGTTCTTTGAAGTAACGCTGTTCTTGCCCAGGGTCTCTTGCCGTTCCGTTCTTCATTTTTTCATTACCTAATGGACCTTCATGAAAATGGACTCTTCTGAAACGAAGCGTGGGCGTGGCCAAGTGCCAACTTTCACACTGCTGAACAATGATAGGGTAACATATTTATTAAGATCTCGATTATCACTAAAGAACTTGATTTAAGATTTTTATAAAAGAAAAGTGCCGATGTTATTCTGTACGGTATTTAAAAATAGACAAAATGCTCTAATTAGCGTTCACCTAAAAGGAATTGATATTTACTCGAAACAGTGAACACTTTCACAAGTTTCGTGAATTTCTGTCAGACATTTCTTGAAGTTAAATATTTACACAAGTATATCATTTTCAATTCGGGCGCGGAAAAGCGAAAAATATTACGGAACGGAAGAAATTGTTGGCAAAAAAAAATTTAATTTCGGTCCTGAAAGCATCTTTCACAGGCTTATAAACCCACCTTCTTTCGTCAAAAAGAAACGGCGAGTTAGTTTAACGATAATATATATGAGAGTGCTGCCCGAGTGCAATTACCGAACTACGAACTGTTCAACCCTGGCGCCAATTAGGAGGTAGGAAAACGGAAGCCATCCTAGAATGGCGTCCGGCTTTATACGCGAAGTCCATACGAGCGTAAACGAGAAACAGTTTCTCCTCTTTACGGGCCGTAAAGCGTAAATACCTGACGTAAATTTACCCTGGGGTGCACTTTGTGAGGGTGGTGAGGAGACGAGGATGCTGAATCCCTGGAAAGATTCTCAGAATAAGTATCGTCTGCTAATGATATCGAACGTCGTCTGTTTTCTCTGATGCCATCTCCGAGCAAGCGGTAGTTAAGTTGTGCTTGCTTATTGGGGCTTTCCATAGGGCCTCCGATGGAGTAACTGGATATTGGAGACAGGAAAAACGGAATGGAATGGACCGTGGACTCATGAATTCGTTTGTGAAATGATATTCGGTTCGTGGTGAAACCGTTTTGACAGATAAAACTGGCCGTGTTAATCATTAACAGCGTGTGCCTTCGATGTAATTCAGAGACTGGGGGGGTTGTTTAAATAACTCGGAAAGTTGTGGCAGATTCTCTACCCCTTAATGGTATAAATTGCAGAAAAATATATCAAACACACTTTTGCATTAGTTATGTCAATGAAAGAGTTGGAAAATGTTTTTGTTGGCAATAAAATAGCAGTTTTAAGAAATGACTACTATATTTGGTATTCATACAAATATTTATAAGTAGTAAATACTCCCGATCCCCAGTCATGCAAGAAAATAATTTCAGATATAAACTAAGATGTCTTTCTAGGTTGGCTTGGATATCTTATTTTCTCAAGTCCCTTCCCTTTTTTTCTCATTTCTTTTCTATATTTTGTAATTTAAAAATGTACCTGATAATTTTCATAGCAAAAACATTTGATGATGGCGAAACAAATATTGTTATTAAAATGGATATAAGTGCCAAAAATTTTCGCGTCTGTTCTGCAGTAAGAGTTGGTACTAGAAGCCCCAGTAGGTGCAACAGCAACATAACTTAAATAAACTTTTCAATGACAGCCTGCCTATGGTTTGAACTTTACATGCCTTTTACTCAAATCTTTAATAAGCCCACATACATCTCTTTGTTTCTCACTGTCCCAATTTCGATCTAAAGAAACTAATTCTGAAAATTGGTTCCAAATTCTATGACTGCACTAACCAGTATCCTCAGCAATTTTTCTTTTTCTTCAGAACAGAAAAAATTACCACTTTCATCATTTCTTCTGTCATGCATCGGCATCCTTATTGCTCATTTTCAGATCCAGTTTGAAACCCATCGTGCTAATTCTTATACTTATATGCGTTATGCATTTTCTGTTTTTCTAAACGAGTTCTCCTTCGCATTTAAGCCTCTTTTTGGCGGCAAGCCTGAATAGTTAATTATTAAGTGGGTGTGGTTCTATCAGCAAGAGGGGTAATTTATGCTTACGAGCTCATAGTTAAAACTCAAGAAAGCACACAAACATTTTTTTCCCCACGAGGGTTGGAGGATTTAACGAGATTCAACAATATGTTACCGGGAGGGGGGGGGGGGGGCGAATGAAAATGAGTATGTACTAAATAGCGGATCGTTTAATATGGGTAGTCGATGTCTTTTGTTTATGCTACATAAAGCAAATTCTTGTCGGAAAAATTGAACAGGATTTAAATAGTTCTTTTCGGTTATAGGTACGTCACTTAGTAAAATTTTAATCTTTCCGATTATAATTAATTAATTGCTATTTCAAACGAACAATTTTTTTTTTTGTGGCATTTAACGACTGTATGGCCCAATGATAGTAACTGCCACCATGTTCTTCTCTTTTCGCCAAGATGTGAATATGAAGTAATCAAGTCGCCAACACAAGTGACCCTTAATGAAAGAATACCGATCAAATCGTCAAATGTAAATGAAAAGAATCCGAAAATGTGAGTTACAAAAAAATATCAACAGTTTACCCAAATTCAATTGAAGGAGAAAAAAAAACATAGTTCATCAACCAGGGTTGGCTTTTTGCCGGCAGAAACTGGTTTTTGCCCTGCCGGTGGCAGAAACTGGTTATAACCGGTAAAAACCGGCAGAAACTGGTAGAAACTGGCAAAAACTAGAAAACGTTTTAAATAGCTCTAGTAATTACTTAATGACAGGCAATTAAGTAAAATAAAATATATAACTCATTTCGTCATTGCAAAAACTTAATATAATAGTTATTTAATAATTAGTGTAAAAATATGTTAAATAACAAGACTGACATTTCTAAAGCAAAGTAAAATTTATCGTAGTTGAAATTGCTATGTGTTAGAAATTTTAGCCTTGTAATGTTGTAAGTAACAAATTTTTCAGTTTGTTTATAATTATTTTGTTTGCATTTAATATAAAGTGTGATATATCAAATATTTAAATAAATACAGATTTTTTTTTTATTTCATTAAATTCTAAAATTCAGAAACTTGTAATTTTACACTTAATATAACCGAATAAAGCTATTCTCAAAGAACAAAGAGCTACCCCCCCCCCCCCTTTTGATTTCTATGGAAAGCTAATAATCCAATTATATAAGTACTAACACAGTCTTCAACTTTGCTGTATGTAAGAAACAATATAATTGGTTAGATTCACTGACTCATAAATGTAAAGAGTTTCATTGGTTGAAACTAGGGGTGCAACATGGATGTCGATGTTTTGGAAACATCGATTTTTTTGTTAAAACATCAATGTTTTTAACATCGATGTTTTACTTTCAATGTTTTTGGACTATCGATGTTTTGGTTTCGATGTTTTTTCGATGCTGATGTTTTTGCATTTTAATTGAAAATTATCATAAAATTTTGCTCCAATCTTCTCGCTAGGTAATTAAGTTTACTTATGGAGTTGCCAAAAAAAAAAAAAATCATTTTTTGCACCCGTTTTATAAGAACAAGTTTTCTGCGTAGAGGATGATTTTTGGGAAGATCACTACAAGATAGTAAAAGATTAACTAGAGAGCAAAAAAGGGATCAAAGCTATTGGAAGAACCTGACACTGGTAGTCTGGTGCCAGAACTTGCAGTCTATTTCAAGGCTCCAGTTCTTAAACTAAAGGAAAATCCTATACGCATTTGATAGTGATGGAAACTTCTGTTCCATCGAAAGAGATGTTTCTCAGACTGGTGGGATAGTCTGCGAAAAGAGAAATGCCCTTCTGGGGGGACAAAGTAAGGAAACTTCTTTTTCTCCAAACTGTCAATACCAACATTCGGGCTTACTTATCAATTTCCTCCAACAAGTCGTCCGTCTATTACCTTAAATTTTTGTTTAATAATTAACTAACAGTACAACACATATTTCTTACTCTTAAAAATTATTGTTAGAGTTAATTTTGTATTTTTAAAATAATTAGCACAACTTTTTCTCATCATTCAACTGACGGTAAGTGCATGATGCATTTTTTCTTAGATTCTTTTTTGATGTAAATTTACTTTTAGTTTCATTCAGTTTGAAAATATTTCCTTATTACTATAACTAGATTGTATTAACCGGTGCTTGTCTTATTATCAATTTTTGCCCAACTATAATACCAAGCTGTTGCGAAATTATTCTTATTAAATTATATTCATGATTTGAGGTTCAGTATTTTCAATTATATTCGTCGGATACGTATTCTTTTGTATTGCTTAAATTAGTGTAGTATATTAAAAAATGTATGTTATACATTGATAAAAAGATCGATGTTTTAATTTCTAACATCGATGCTTTGATGGGATTGAAAGAATCTTCTCAAATTTCTCCTTTGTGCACAACAAATTAAGAAATTGTTTAGGTTTAGAAACAGCGTCAAAACTTGTATTTTGTTGCAGGCTGCTGCAGTGTGAAAACAATGTAAAATTTGATTTTGAATGGTGATAGTGTTGTAAATAAATTGTATTTGGGTTAATATTTAATTATTTTTCTTATGCATTTTCTATTGTATGTCATGAATTGCATTTATGTCATTTTTTGAGTTTCTGCCAGTTTCTGCCATAAATGTGGCAGAAAGGGGTTTTTGCCATGCCGGTTTTAACCGGTTTCTACCAGTGGTTTTTACCGCCTTGGCAGAAACCTGCCAACCCTGTCATCAACACTAATCTGAATTTTATGGTGGAAAACTTTGCCTTGCATTGTTTCAGTCATACTTCCATCTTTCTTTTGCGTATGAGTAATACAAAAACCGAAATCAATACTACCTAAAAAGACAATACACACTTTTAGTTTATATCGGAAATTAGTTTCTTATTTGTCTCGGATAAAGCTGCGCTAAGAAAATCTAAAAAAGTTCAGTTTGCTGCTGATAAAGTGATGCCTCTGAAGACGAACCAATAAATACTTTTAAAAGATCGCAATGAAATGGATTGCTTTGAAGTTTGTGGTTCATTGATATCTCTATCTCTAATGGACTTCCATCTTATATCTGAAGTAAATTCTTTTGGATGTATTTAATGACAGAAGTTTTTTGTTTAAATGAAAGTATCCAGTGCTCAAGTATTGAAGATATTGAATTCTTGTTTTGGTTTCGGAACATGATCCGGAGGAGACGCGCGGTATGAACTATGTAGTTATAGTTTTTGGTTTATCTTCTTACCTTTCACTTACATTTTAAAATAAAAGGGAATGTGGGGAAAGCGAAATAGTTAAGGTAACTTACATTGTTTCAAAATAGAACAATGTATTTTGTAATAGAACTTGTATTGAGAGGTTATTTTAATTTTGGCAGAAAGTTTGTACCATGAAATAAAAATGGAAAATTGTTACTTTGCGTCATATATGCGGCAAAGCGATAATTACGATATTTTTCTACTGAAACATTTTCTGTGTGATCATATAATCAAATGAATAAAAAAGTAGTTGATTTAGTGAATGAATAACAAAATACGTGAATGAATACATGAATGAATTGGAATTAAATAATGAATGAATACATGCGTGAAATGTAATAAATGAAATAAATAATTTCACTTTGTCCTACGATGCATTAGATAAATTGTACTGAAAACATTTCAAACCGAAACAGATCTGTTATTAAATAAATAAATACTACACTGAACAGCAGTAAGTCTCAATTAATACCCGAAATATTAACGACAAGAACTTCATCATTGAACAATGACAAAAATAGTTTTGGATGTACCGTAGCCGTACAATATTACAATTAATTTTGAAAATGGCTAATTTTTGACAAGAATCAGCTACATGTTTTATCATTACAATACTGCCACTGCAAACAGTGTAAAATATATTAAGATTTCACTTTGCCTCACTATTTCACTTTGCTTCACGTTCCCGGACATAATGATTTAATTTCAAGTGCACTGCCGTGGGCAGGCAAAAGAGCAGTAACTGAAAATTTTTCATTTCTCATTTTTTCGCATTTTTGTCATCTATTGTACGTTAGCTTTGTTGTACAAGTTTGCTTATTTGGTTCCCGCTGAAAAAAATTGCGAACAAAGCGTCTAATGGGGTCATTTCCAAAATTTTAAAAGTATTTTTTTCTGAAAGAACAAGCTTAAAAACATAGGATCTAACCAGTTTTTAAATAATTTGTTTAAGTTTAATATTTTAAAAAATTACTTAAAGCAGTGCGCTTTCATTATATAAATTTCTTGCCGATGACATCACAAATGATGAAATGAAATTCTGTGTTGCCATTCACAGAGCAATATAATTAATTTGCATCTTTACTCACGTGTATTGGCAACGATAGGGTTGATAGCAAGCATAGAGCGCAATTGTAATTCGCTTCTTGATTATCATAACGTGGAAACGCGGTATAAAATGCGCCAAAGAGCATCATTTGTGACGTCATCAAGACCATGCCTTGTTTGCAAAATCGGACATTTTAAAAAATTGATTAAAAAATAACTGTTGGGAAAATGAAAGAATTTTCTGGGTCCATGTTATTTTCTTTGCTTATTCTATCAATTTCAGTGACTAAAAGTACTACTTTTCATTGAAGGAAACAACCCCATTCTAACATTTCTTACTGTTAGTATTGAATCCAAAAAACTTTTCTTCAAATATCTCGAAAGCTCATTTCTGCAGATACTGCCGTTTACCCACGGCAGTGTACATTAACGCTTAGTTAATAAAACTCCCCCCCCCCCACACCCTCTATTTTTTTCTTATTTCTTTTCTTTATTTTGTAATTTAAAGATGTATTACCTGGTAATTTTATTGCATCAGGGAAAGCTTAAGCTTTAGCTTATTTATTGCACAACTTTGTAAAGTCAAAAGAATTCAATCATTTGTTTGTAAACGGACGGATTAAGTTCCTACTTGTAGTTAAGGAAAAGCCATTGAATTCACTTAGAATGATAAATGTTTCCTGTTCAGAAGAATTCAATTACAGAACAAGTTAAAAGAAACATCCGGATATTTTTTGCAATAATCTGTCTTATCATATCTGTGCTTAGGTTCTGATTTGGAGAAAATTAAAGATCAACCATATAAACTATGTAAATAGCAAATTTTTAGTTCTACTAAAAAAGTTTAAGGGAACAAGGGACTTTTGAATTTTACTTTTCAATTTTATAATTTTACACCATGTATTTGAAGTAATAGAACAAAAATAATATTTTCATATCAATATTAGACATTTTAAATGTTAATTTAAAAATTTTAGGGTTAAAAAAGGTGTTTTGTGAGGCATATGGAACGCAACATGGGCAGAATTGAAAACACTCCAGGCGCAATTCATGTAAACGAAAACCAACAATATTTTTTTTCCAGATGTAGTTTATCCGTATGAACATAAATGGGCATTGAATTCAATCTATGTGCGTATATAAACTAGAAAACAAAAAAAGCATATTATGAATAGAATTTTACGTTTTTTTAATACGTATGCTACTTTGCTAACAGCGGATAAATAGTAAATTTTTGTATTTGGGTAAAGTAATGCCCAGTTTTATGAAGTATAAGACTGTTAATGTGCTCAAAAAATTTTGAAGCGATACAGTGAAAAATAATGCGGTGGGAGCATTTCGAGCCAAAAATGATGATTAAAAACGTGTAAACAAAAATCAGCTGATACTTTTATCCCTTTAAATACCACGCCCCCTTTTTTAAAAATGTAAATAAAATGCGTAAAAATCATAATATCGCAAAAATGAAAATGGATTATCAAAGCTGGTACTAAGCTCTATTTTTTTGGCGCAAAAACAATTTTTGTGAAATTTGGTTGATTTTCCGAATGTATAAGGTCCCTTGTCCCCTTAATTGAAAATGAACTAACGGAATACAAATGAAGTGTAGTAAAAATTTTGAAGATGTATGAATGAGATTACTACTTAATGTTCCATTTATATTATTATCATTTCACATGCATTTTGATTACTTTTCTCCGCCTTACCCCACTTTTTAGCAGACGCGCCTTAGATTGCATTTTGATTACTGGGCATTTTTTCATCATCCATTTTTATAATTCAAATTAATGTTTGGAATTGAATATATTGAACGGTGTGTATATATTTTTTTGTGTTTGTCAACTGATATATTAAGAAATTTATCAAAAGCATTTTTGTAGGATTTTCGATTATATATAGTATCATAGGCAAGCAATAACTTCAGTAAACCGTTATCGTTTTATTGTTAAATGTGTTTTGATCCAACCATGAGCGAAAACTTTTCTCCAGTCTGAATTCTCTTCCACTGCCTGTGCATTTGAAATCCAATCTTCTGTAGAAATACAAATCAAAAATGACATTCCGTAATCGCAAGTTCCAGGTTTATGAAGTGCCTATCCATAAATCTCTACATTGCAGGGTATGCATGTATACCGGTTCAGAGATGAAGATTGCTCCCCGCGGATTAAGCCGATTTCCGAGAAAGATTTCCTTAGGCTCCTGTCTCAGATTACGTAGATAAATCTATGAACTTTTACTCCCAACTTTTGGGGCAAAAAAAAAAAAAAAAAAAAAAAAAAAAAAAGAATGATTTTTCTTTTACTCCAATTTAATGTCTTTTCCCCGTTACTGGCAATTTTAATGTGATTCAACAGTTTATCTAAATATCATCAACAGTGGCCTAGATTGAAACCAAAATAAAAAATAAATAAAAATATAAAAAATCGCCAAATTTGTCGCCAGGTTGGTGACAAAACTTTGCGACCAAAAGACTGGCGATATATCGCCAAGTGTCCGCCAAGTTATAACACCACTTGAGTTCACATCGAAATTAACAATGATTTACCCCCAAAAAGGGGCCAAAGACCCTTTAAGAAACACCCGAATGCAAGCAAAAGGGGAGGTGCACAACTAGACCCCACTAGGAGTCTACGCACCAAATTTCAGCTTTCTAGGACTTGCCGTTCTTGAGTTATGCGACATACTTACGCACATACATACACGTACATACAGACGTCACGAGAGAATTCGTTGTAATTAACTCAGGAATCGTTATTATGGATATTTCGCGTGTCTATCTGTTCTTAGGCACTTATCCACGTGTGGTCGAGTCGGGGAAAAAAAAAAAAAAAACTCAATATTCATTCGGGGATGAGTAAAATGGAAATTAAGGTCGATTTTTCAGTGAAAATTTTTTCGCGAATACAATACTTCCTTTTTTGTAAAAGGAAGTAAAAAGTGTGAATCATGCTTGAAATTTTTCAAATGTCATGTCGGGCATATTGGTCTAGCAAAAAATAAAAACCCGAATAAATCCTTTACGTGCCCAAACATCTTATAAAAATGAATAGTAATAAAAGCAATACAAAATATACGTGTGTATCGCGTACTTTTCTGCCGTGGGCAGGTAAACGGGAGCATCTGCAGAAATGAGTTTTCCTCGTATTTGAAGAAACGCGTTTTAGATTAATACTGCTAACAACAGGAAATATTGGAACTAGACTTTTTTTTTTTTCAGTGGAAACCAAATAAGCTAAGCCCGAAGTTTAAAAGTTAAGTGGTCAAATATATGTAGGGATGTTTGTGTAAACAATATGGAAGGGGGCATATAAAAGTCATTTTTGACGGGCCCCAAAATTTCTTGTGCACACCTCTGATTCCCAAATGAAACTTCTCAAATCCCTTCCTTGAAGATTGTCCGTCCGGTTCCTCTTCAAGAGCTAAAATTTGAATTCTAACCCTTGCTTAAAAAACATGTTTGCATTCATGAGACATTATGACACAATGCTGTGTGTCATAATGACTGTAAAATACCGATGGCCAAAATATATTTTTTGATCAATAGCTGATATGCCTGGCTGGGCATATAAAGGGGAGAAATAGATGCTGGATTGTAATTTTCGCTTGCCCCTTAAATGTAAGGCAATATAATTTCAAGTCTTGGCATAAAAATGCATATTTCAATCTTGCACGGAAAATACAAACAATTTTGAGAAATTTTAGAAAAACACTGATTTAAATCTGTACTAGGCTGCATTTTAAGAAAGCTGTTAACGGGATTAGGAGGAAGAAAGTATTCGTCAGTATTGTTAGTCGCACAGAAGAAAGAGCTGATGTGTGCATCACATGACTTCCTTTTACTCCAATTTAAAGATAATAGTGCCTCGGAGTGAGCAAAGAAGCGCTTTAAATATTTTCACCCCCAGTTTGTTGCGAACCGAAGCAAAGAACACGTTTTATACAGATAAATTTTCGCAATATTGACAGTTTTAATGTAATTCAATGGTTAACTCTCTAAATATGGCCAAATTAAAACCAGATTTAAAAAAAAACCGCCAAATTCGTCCCCAAGTTGGTGACGAAACTTGGCAACCAAAAGCTTGGCGATATATTGCCAAGTGTTTGCCAAATTATAGCACCGCTTGAGTTTACATTGAAATTAACAATAATTTTACTCCAAATAGGTGTAAAAGGCCCCATTTGGAACATCGGAATGTAATCAAAAGAGAAGGTACACAACTAGACCCCACTTAGAGTCTATGTACCAAATTTCAACTTTCTAGGACATACCGTTCTTGAGTTATGCGAGATACATACGCACATACACACTTAGGCACATACGTACGTACATACGGACGTCACGAGAAAACTCGTTGTAATTAACTCGGGGACCGTCAAAATGGATTCTTCAGGTGTCTATACGTTCTTAGCCATGTATCCACGTGTGGTCAGTTTGAAAAAAAAAAAAATCAATATTCATTCTTGGGCGAGCAAAATGGAAACTAAGGCCGATTTTTGAGTGAAAATTTTTCTCGAATACAATACTTCCTTTTTTTGTAAAAGGAATTAAAAAAACCAAAAGGTGCAAAAACACAAAAAGAGAAGTTTGAAAATTTTGCAGCAGTTCATTGTAAGTGAACTATTAGGTAAACGCCCTGGATGTAACGCGTGCCAGAAAAAATAAAAAAATAACAACAATAATAAAATAAATAGGGGAGAGGCGATGTAATAGACAAATTCAGCAAATTTTGGTAAATTGAAGAAAAAAGCATAATTACATTAAAATTGATAGTGTGGAAAGTGAAATTCAGTGCACATGTTTTAATTTTCCTCGTGAAATTTTGATGCGACTGAACTCTTCAAAAAAAAAAAAAACTCAATAATTTTCAAACTAGTTTTCCTTGTAGTGACTCTTGGTCAGAGCAGAGCGGGAAATTTTATTACGGATTCGATTGGATGTTCAGCATTGTCAGGCATAATGTCGTTTTCAAGCATCCGTAACCAAGTTACATAATATAAAAGGAAGGACAGTAATGTAGAGGCATTGTACAATGTTTAATCGGGGAATCATAATCGCTTTTCAAGATCGAATGGTTAAATGTTTTAGAAATCAGCGGTAATAATTCTCGTTCATAGCAAAATATGCCAAACGCGTAAACGAGTTGCATTTACCACTAATATGTATTATTCATGAGGAGTTATTCACTTCGCCATCGCAGTGCTTGTTGTATGTTCTCTGTTCGAATCATTATATTGCATTGCTAATCACTACCTCGACTAATACAGGGAATCCTTAGCATTGTTTAGATTGATGTTGTCCGTCACATATCAGCGGCTCGTCGATGAGGGAGTTGTTAATTAGTAGTGGGCTTAACAAATGAGTAGGATCACATGCTGCCGTTGAGGCTGAAGTAGAATATCATGACATCGCTGCAAAATGATTTAATGTTTGTTCTCATTGTGCACTGTCACAGTAAGACTTTGAAGCTGTACAAGTGTATAGCCTCCAGAAATTAAGGTCAGCAGGTATTTCAGGTCGTTTTGTTATAGCATTATTTATAAATGTGCTGTCTGCTCACGTTTGCCATGGAATTGGGCAAGCTGCCAGTTAAGACGAGTCTATCTGAATGAGGGGAAAAATTTGATGCGCGAGATTGGTTCATTTCACTGAGACTCTGCACTCTGCTTAACTTAGATTCTAAATCATATCTGAAAAAAATCAAACTGTCATCCCTACAATCTAATAGATGCGCCCGTTTCCGCCAGCAAACCAGATGTTAGCCTTTCCATCTAGTCTTTGGTCAGACAGTAGTAAAATAAATGTTTTAAAAAAGATCATTCTTCACATCAACTTTAAAACATTGTTGTATCTACTGCCACTCTATCTGATGAAAAATTGACTGTGTGTATGTGTGTAGGGAAAGCATAAATTTCCTTTAAAATAATCCTTTGACTTTTTGCAGACTCTTCGAACTGAAAGTCGCACTCAGGACACATGTTGAATGTGTTCTATTAATTTAATTACAATAGAGGGCTGGGTTAAATTGAGCTGGTAGATGATTAGTAATCTTCGTTCACATTACAAAGTGATAATTGTAGTTTTCAAATCTAGGCGGTGTAAGAAACCATCATATCCAGCATTGTTAAGACAGTTTATAGCGAGGAGATAACATCAAGGTACTCTCCAAATCGGTTTGGAATACCACAGCATGTGCCCAATGTGAGGCTTTGGAAACGATCAAATCAAAGATATCGAGACGAAATTCGCTATCAATAAACACTTGAAACTCTATGCTGCTGCTACTACTAGTGTCAATTTTATTCTGGTGAACTTGCCGTCAAAATACGCTTGTAGATTTACCGTTTTTGGTGGTAGTTTGGTTTAGGTGGAGTATGAAGTGGCCATCATGTTGTACTGAACAAGATCCCTTTGGAACGATTTTTGCACGGACACAGTTGCTGAGCTCAATTTCCCTTCAGAAGTCTACATGGGTTGTACCATGTATTGATATCTCCTGTTGGTTCATGCCTCCGAAATCCTTTCTTACCTCTGAAAAACTAATTCCAATAGTTCAGTATGAGAAATTCCTCATTAAATTTAAAAATCTTTGAAAAAAAAAAAAATGAAATTTTCCAACATATTACTTTTTGTCAATGATTGATCTATGTTCATAAATATATAAAATAGTCATTTTATTTTAAGCCAATTTTTAAGAGTGACTTCACATCATGTTGGTACGTTTAGAAAACTTTTCCCATCTAGGCACTAAAAATGGTATTCCAATAACTATCTTATTCCATCTTACGTGATCAAATTCAACAATACAGTCATATTTTGGTATATTTTAACTTATGTATAGCATATGAATGTTTGCATTTTGGGTCGTTTCTGATGTTTCTGTATGCTTTTTGTTCCATCTGGAATCACTTCGGATTCCAACGGTTCCAAACTCGATACAAAGCAGTATTGTAGTCTAGGCGACTGAACCCGCAACTAAATGTCAGCTGTCTCTCGGGCTTAGGCACATTCTCGAATCCATTTCCCTTGACAGAGGCAGATACGCATTGGTCTCCGGCGCTTAATGAAAATTCCAAATGCAGGAGAGAGCATCGTTTGTTGTGCCATAAATCTGCCTCATCCGGAGGAAGATCTATGGCACGGTTTGGGATCCGGATTGCCTTCCCGTGGATTAAGTTGCCTCCCGGAGAAGAGAAACAATTGCCTCAAGAGTTCGCAGTGTTCGGAAGTTATTGCAATCCTCCGTTAATGGAACTCTATTTGTTGGGCCGTTGGAATGAGCGCGGGCATTAAGTTTGGTTTGACAGAGACTGGCTTTTCGGAACCGAAATGGACTTGTAATGTTTTTTTTTTGTTAATACCGGGATTATCGTTTGAGAATGTTGTTTTTTGTATCGTCAATTAAAAGGGATTGTAAACGCTTTTGAGTGTTTTTCACAGATATAGTGAGTTAAGTTAAAGCTCTTTTCAGAGTTTAGTGTATTCATGTAAGGGGTTATCCTTAAAGGAGGCAACGAGAGGCAAAGGGATGTAAGTAGATGATTAAAAGTTTTGAGTAAATTTATTTTGTGGTTCATATATTTCACTAAAAAGTAATAATTTTAAAACGTAATGACAAAATTTTTTGCTTAAGAAATCACACCTAGGAAAGGAATCACACATTAAGTTTTTAATTTGTTAAGCAGGAAAAAAGTTGTTCATTAATATTTTAAAGTGTTATTTTTAGTGAAATATCTGAGACGTCACGTGCGGAACAAAATGACCGTTTTCCGTGGAATGGACCATTTAAAGTTCAGATCCTGGGTAGGCTTTCATTGAATTTTTTTCTCTTCTAAATATGCTGTATAGCAGCACCTATTAGGGTTACTAGTATTATCTCTTACCCCATTTTGGAGGAGAGAGTCCGCTATCATTTGTACTGGCTGTCTCTAGAATTTTAAATTTGGCATTCTCATCTTTGCTTCTCACTGCCTCGACGTTACGTTTTGAGGGTCAGTGAAATTGCGAGTTTGCGACAAAGGGGAGGGGGAGGGGTAATAAGTGTGACACCACATATTTTTACTGAAATAAAAGCATTTAACAATGTTTATGTAATTTTGCGTGACATGCGACGAAGGGAGGGGGTAAGGTGAAGTGTGACCCTTTGGGACAAAGGGTCTGTCAAATGTGCTAAAAAACGTGTGACATCATTTTGTGGACAACCCCTAACCACAGTTTTGTATGACTGAAGCAACTCGTTAAGAGGTGGGTTGACATGGAGTAAAGTCTGAATATCTGTAACCAGTCCTCTGTAAACATTCTGATGTATTTAAAGATTTTAATAAAAGCAAAGTTATCATTTTGCTAATAACTATGCTCGATTGTGCCTCAAGCTAATTTACAGTTGAGGAACTAAATTGAGTTTGATATCTCTAACTTGTGCTTCAGTAGTTTTCTTTTCTTTTTTTAAATAAAAAGTAGATTTTTCGGTTCGTGCCAAAAATTTACTTGTAATTGTTTTCACCATTATTGAGGGAATAAAATTAACCAGCATCTTTTTGATGTCATATAAATTACAATTTCGCTAAATAGTTATTTAAACGTTTCGCATTTGATATTTTTCTTTTGAGCACTGTATCAATTTAAGCACATTCCAAATATTCTATTTTAAGGTTGCGTTCGTGAAATAATACTAAGTTTCCAATTTCCTATGAATTATACTTGAAAAGAAGTAATACTCCTTATTCTGTGTCTCTTTGCTCCCTTGACAGTAGGCTTAACCTGCTCCATGGAATAGAAACACCTTTTCCCCTTTTGGAATAAAGTGAAGGCCTGAATTTCCTCCTTTTCCTGCATTACCTGCAGATCACTGAAAGCGAATCAGTTCCCGTTCCATTTCACTTGTCACGGAACCGCTGCCACTCCAGTGAAAGCAAATTATAGGCTGAGTGTGAACTGCAGACGAAAAGGAGTTCTGTAAAAGCTTTGATTTGCTTGATGGCAGCCGTTGAATTTTCGACATATCACCTGTCCGCTAATGCAGTCTCATTTTCTGTGGAATAGTCGCGTACAGACTGCATTTCAAAGTGCATTTCACTGCATCGTGACTTCTAACGAATTTAGTTTTAGTTGAAGATGCCTTCCTTTAATTATCTTTCTTTCATTTCGTCAATATTGCTTTTCAAAAATTAATTTTCTTTCGGCTTCGCGTGAAAGAAATTTCGTTTAACTTTTTTGCCATTTGTGTTCTGCTTTTGTTTTTCAAAGTAATTTCTGTTGCAATACATGGACTATTCATTTTTTTACTGGGCTTTCACTCTACTATACTTATTAAAGGGCCTAAAAATTTCGTTAATTTTTAATTGTAAAATTTATAGCAATAAGTCGGTTTTCCAAAATGACTTTCTTCATTATCAACTTCGTTCAAGTTTTAGAAAATCATTGTTTGATCCGTGGTCTGTCGTTCGCTTGTAGTATTAGAGAGTATTTTGCCGTGGGCAAGAAAAGGGCAGTAACTGCATTCAGTAACTGCAATTTTTTTTTTTTTTTTTTTTTTTTTTGCTTTTTGTGATCTATTGTACGTTAGCCTTATTGTATAAGCTTGCTCATTTGATTTCCGCTGAAAAAATGGCGCGAAAAAACGTCTCATTCCAACATTTTCTTATTGTTAGTATGAAATCCAACACACATTTCTTCAAATATCTCGAAAACTCGTTTCTGCAGATACTGCCGTTTACCTGCACACGGCAGTATTGGGGGCTGAGTCATTCCACGTCAACTGACCTAATTTTTCAAATCGTCCCCACTCGACCATCTCTGAATTGAATGAAATTTTATAGAGGCGTAGAGATGTCTTTGAAACTAACCTATGCAAATTTTCAACTTCCGAGATCCAAATCCTGATTATCTAGAATCTCCGCAAAAAATGACCCAAAATGGCGGATGAGCTTTTTGTGGCAAAATGCCATCTTTAGCCAAAGTTTGCAGAAAAATTTATCATCATGGAAGCCTGAAATTTTTGGAGCTTAAAGTAAAATATGCTGTTAATACACTCATTTATTTTTGCGAATTTGAACTCATTAAATTTTTTATAGCACGCGTGTAAACTCGTGAAAAAGCGCGGTGGGGAAGTTTTTTCCTGGATTTTAGATTGTCATAAAATCTGAACAAAAATAATGCAAAGGTTCGTAACTTCGTGATTATATTGTAAAACACTTGTTTTTAATGGGTTACAGTTGCAGAGCTTAAATATCTATTTTCGAAAAGATATTGTCATCCAAAGTGACTATCAAAATCGTTCGAGTGAAAAATTATTTTCAAAGCGCTGTAGCTCAAGTTTGTCACCTCGCATTTTCTTTTCGTTTATACCATTAAAAAGAACACATTTTTCCCTATCAAAATAAGTTTTTTCTTCGATGGTGTTCTTTCGAATAAGGAAAAAAAAAGAGCTTGAAATTCTTTCTGTCGTAACGTTTTGTCACGTTTAAGGTCAGATTGTGGAAAATTTTATCTCACTGGAAGTCTGAAATTTTAGGAACTTAAAGTACTTTTGATTGTTAATAGGTTCTAGTATTTTTGTGAGTTTGCGTTCATTAACTTTTGTGTAGCATGCACGCAAAGTCGTGACAAAACGCAGTGGAGAAACTTTTTCCTGGATTTTAGAATGTCATTAATTAAGAACAAAAATAATTCAAAAGCTCATACTTGGTAATTCTATTGCCAATATACATGGTTTTAAGTGGACAGAAGTTGCAGAGCCTAAATATTGATGTTCTAAAAGATATTGCCATCCGAAGTGACTATCAAATAAGTTCACATAAAAAATAGCCTATTTTCAATGCGCTGTAGCTCAAGTTTATCACATTACATCTTCTCTTCGTTTATACCATTAGAGAGAACATATTTTCTCCTATAAAAATAAATTTTCTTTCCGATGGTGTTCTTTCAGATAAGCATGAAAAAAAGAGCTTGAAATACTTTTTGTCGTGGAAAAAATTTTCCCACCTCGCTTTTTCACGAGTTGACACGCGTGCTATAAGAAACATAATGAGCTCAAATTCACAAAAATAAATGAGTGTTTTAACAGCCAATTTTACTTCAAGCTCCTAAAATTTCAGGCTTCTATGGTGATAAATTTTCTGCAAACTTTGGCTAAAGATGACAATTTGTCACAAAAAGCTCATCCGCCATTTTGGGTAATTGTTTGGGAGATTCTAGATCCTCAGGATTTGGATCTCGGAAGCTGAAAATTTGCATAGATTAGTTTCGAAGGCATCTCTACACCTTATAAAATTTAATCCAAATCGTAGATGGTCGAGTGGGGACCACTAAGTCACTTGACATGGAATGACTCGGCTGTAATTTAGCGTTTTGTGTGGGCAAAACTTTTCAAGAACCGGTAAGATATGGTATAATGGTTTTCGTGCGAATTAGTACCGATATTATTAAAAAAAAGAAAAAGCTTAATTAAAAAAAAAAACTTGTAAAAAATGAAAAAAAAAAAAAAAAAAAACCTTTATTCCCCCCTTAAAAAAAAAAAAAAAATACATTGCGCTTTAACCGATTCTTACTAAAATTGTAATACTTGATGCGTTCATATCGATTACATTAACTGCTTTTTTTTTAATTCATTTAAATTTCCAGTCCGAAAATATTTTCACAAGCATCTCTTCAATGCTGCAAGAAAATAACAATGTTTTCTCAACGCCTTTTATCATCCTTGTGTGGAGTTTCTGTATTGTGTATTGATGTAAAAAGCTCCGATTTTTCCTTTAAATTTATGCACCATTTGTGCAGTGAGTATTTGGCTATTTTTCAAGTTACATTATCCCGTTGGATGGAACTAATCTAATAAAAAAAGTTGAAAAGAATTATTTTTCTTAGATACTTTACCTATATTTTTTTTTTTCGAGAGCTGCATTTAATTAAGTTGAGAGCTTTATAAAGATAGCTCCTTCTCAAAATTGCAGATTATTGTTAGCTGAAGAAAACTTTTAATATTTATTTTTGGTAGAAATACCTTTTTCTGGTTCACGCGCACTTTTTAATAAACTTGAAAAGCTTTCTGCTTTTTCATCCCTGCCAAACTTTTTAATTAAGTTGCATCTTTCCATTTTTATTAATTTTTGTGAATAAGTTTTAAAAAAACTCGCTTTTCCACTCCTCGCGCTTTGAATACATGTTCTAATGTTTTTATATTCTCCACGCAAGTTTATTAAAGTTCAGGATTAGGAACAATGCAGTTGTGCTACGTTTGGTTTTTTCGTATGAATTTCACTTCTTAATTATTTTTAGTGTCGTCCAATTACATGCATTGTTTTAGCAATGAATACATGAGCAGCACATGTGATTCAGCATATTGTTCTTTTCCTTTCTTGTGAAAAAAGAAACTAAAAGTATTAGATGCTTTAAAGCATTCGTTTTTTTTTTCTCTTCTCCTTTCCCCTCTTAGAAGAGATTATTTTTGTCCTATTGTGTTCTACAAAATTTTATGCAGGATTGGAAAGATTTAAAAAAAAAAAAAAAAATTGTGACGCGAAATAGCTACCTTTTAGTAAATTTCCCTTTTTTATTGTACAGATGCTTTAACCTTTTCAGAGTTATTTATTTTTCTCACTTTTTTTCAATGCTTTTTAAAAAGTTGCTAGTTTTTCATGTTTTCAGTTATCTACTGTTACTTGTTTTTGCACAACGTAAGCATGTGTACTTTTTTTTAAGTAGCTTTTTAGCTGTTGAACTCTTTTTTTGTTCCAAGGCTCATGTGTTCTTTCTCTCTCTTAGTCGCTTTTAAGCATATTGAATCGCTCTTCATCATTATTTATTAGTTGATAAATTTCTTTATTAAAAAAAAAAGAAATGCATTTTCACGTATTTTGCACAAGAAATCCATACACCTTTTTTCGTCCTTGAAGAAAAAGAATTTTTTTCTGCAAATAAAAGTGTTTGTTCGCACAATTCTTCCAGGGGCGCCCCGAAGTTAAATTTTTGGGAGGGCGGAAATTCTCAATTTGCCGAATGAACTCCGAATTTGGCCGAATGATGACAATCTTTCCGAATGGAATTCCAAATTTTTCCGAATGATGACAATTTTGCCGAATAAGGACATTTTTGGGAAGTAATAGTGACTTCCCATTGAGGCGTCCCTGAACGATTCTCAAACTTACGCTGTTCTGTACTATTGAATTAATTCCTAAATGAACTGACAAAGGTAATGGTAAATGTAATTTTGCTTATTTGTTTCGAGAACTTTGTACTTTTAAAAGATCAGTTATTTACACTTATTTCCAATCATGTTGCGTGATTTCTTTCTTTCTTTTTTATGTTGATTGTTTTGTGGATGTTCTAAGTACCCGTCTTCCTTTCTAGGACGCATCAAAAATACTGAACCATTATCATGGGAAGACGCTCCGAATCACATCCTGACGGTTGTGGCGTACGATTGCGGGATGAAGCAATCGAAACCGGCCACAGTGAACATCAAAGTGAATCGTGTCTGCCGAATCGGATGGAAAGGTAAATACTTTGACCAACTCTGCTAATCAATGATCAATTTTCTCCTTTATTCTTTAATTCTCATCGTCTTTTTAATTCTTTCGATGGTAAAGAAAACTCTTGCTGTTACATATATTTTAAAAATACACATTTTTCAATAAGTTTCGCATTTGTGTGTGAGATCAACTGTATTTCCAAATCTAGCAAACACTGTTTATTCTATAGGTGTTCGCGAACGAATCGAATATACCCCAGGATCCGGCAGGAGGTCCCTGTTTCCTGAGGCCCGACTTGAGCTGTGCGACGTGCCCTGCAAGCTGGAACGAGTAGCCGCCAAAGTGACGCTGGCGACGCACCACATTGGCAAAGGCTGCGACAGAGATACCTACTCTGTCGAGTCTCAGAGAAAACTTTGCGGTAAGAGGCACCTTTTCGATGCTTTTGAATGTCATTTTTTTAACCCGTAGATGCCCGCGTTTTTTTTTTTTTTTTTTTTTGATGCTGTAAAAAAAGTAAATATTAACAAGACTTTATCACAGAAACGTATTATTGATGTTTAAGGATTGCATTTCCCACAGCTGATAGCATGATGCTGAATTAAATTGACTGGATGAACTTCTTATTTTTTCATGCAAACTTTGGCAAAAAAAAAAAGAAAAGAAAAGAAACAGGTGTGAGAAATATATTAGTGATATTTGCTTAAAATCTCAACCTATTGATCAGATTATACATTCTAAACTTCATTTGCAAGAAGTTTAAAAGATAATGCACCTTTTGTTTGAAGCCTTTCTCTCTCGTTTTAATTCCCTTTTATCTGTTTATTTTTGTTGTTGTTGATAATGATCTAACCAGGACTATATATAGCTAGGCCAGGCCAATAAGCCCGAAAGTCTTGAGAAAATCAAAATCAAATAGTGGACATTGAAAGTGGAGTACATTTAGCGACTCGGTTTATATCGAAGATACTTCAAGTGGTCACTGGTCAGTGACAATCTGGAGTTGGTAGTTTGCAGAGGACTGTCTTTACCAGTGCGAAGAGCATCACCAAGACGGTCTTGGCTGTCCCCATCATGTACCTATGGAATTCTTCAAGTCTGAAGGATTCAAACTTTTCTTCTTAAGTAATTCTCACGTAAAGTGAGGCAGTATCAGTTTTCAAAGAGGCATTACTCGCTTTTTCAAGAGCATCATCAATTTCCTTCCCTTAGAGCCTTACGTGAGGAGGAATCCACTCTGTATTTAAATTTCATGAGACTGGGAAAGGCAATTGAGACTGGTCAAAATTGCTAATAAAGTTCTGCCGCCCAAGCTATTCCATTTGCTAAGAAACTGGATAACCCTCAATGTCGGTCAAGATCCATACATCATTTAAAGAGGAATTCAAATCATAGCTTTTAAGCCTTCCCCAACAGCAACAAGTTCAGCTTTAAACACGGAATCTAGTTAGGATTTCTGATTTTTAATTTGAGCAGAGTCGAATTCCTGATATATTCAATGCCACTCTGTGTAGACTTGTAAAATATTAATCGGAATGTTTAAAACTTCTGAAGCCATCTAGCGAGTGTAATCAGGTAAGTGGGAAATTTTATTTATTCGTGTTAAAGACTTAAACTCATGGCGAAAGTGTAGTCTTGGTAAACCATTCAAACCGGCCAATGTTGAATTGACCGCGGTCTACATGCACGGAAAGCAGTAATGTTATTCATTATTTTATTTTATCGAATTCCCCCGGTTTCAATCGAAATTATTATACTACAGTCGACGCTCGATATAACGACCATCTCTGTCCCAGAGAGAAAGGTCTTTATAACGAGTGGTCGTTATAAGAGGTATAACTTTAAAAAATGTACACCGTCATCATGCATGCCCAAGTAAATGCCCAAATGTTTTTTATCATAGGAATTTTTAGAAAAGTAGTGTGCAAAATATTATGACAGAATATTAAACAAGTTTTAAAATAGAAAATATAGGGAGGAAAATGTTACACACTTTCAGATCTACTACTACTACCACAACAATTTCTGAAGATAAAACCAGAAACAGAGGTTTGCCTTTTTAGCAGACGTGATTTTTACAAAACATTATTTTCTGTTTCAGATATAGGTGATAAATTGTGTTTCTCTTGCTTTCCAAAGAAACATTTAAAAGTCCCTCGAGAACCCCAAATCTTTAAAAATACTAGATTCAAACACCAAACTACCAATACATCTGTCAACTCCCTTTTCTTAGGAATCTGGAATTTTCTCGATTTTTCCTCCCATTATTTTTTCTGTGCTAGCTGTGGTGAACCCCAAACCACTTAAAGTTGGATTTGACATTGAAAACTGCAGGCAGATGTCCGTAAACAATAATCAATGTCATTTTAAGCTACAAATTTGTTTTATTGGAAAGAACACAAGAAATAGCGTCCGCTGATTCGGTCGCTGTATTGGATTAGTCGATATAGAACGGTCGTTATAACGAAAGCAAATTAACATAGAGTTTATAGGAACAAAGTTGGGACTTCTACCACTGGTCGTTATAATGGGACGGTCTTTATAATGTGTGGTCGTTATATTGAGCGTCGACTGTATTTGTTATTTTTCGTAATTTTTTAAACTAAGGTCTTAATCACATTTGAGAGGGGGGGGGGATTATAGTGTTCGAATTCATTGAAATGCTGCTAGAAATTTAAAACCGTATTTGCTAATGAATAAACTGACTATCTTTTAAAATAATAATGCAGAAACAATATTAAAGTGATTCGTAACATGTTTTTTGCATTAAAAAAAAAAAAGATGGTTTGATAGGTTTTGCTGGAATGGTAATGGCATAAATCAACACTACCCTTTTTACATAGTTGATTGAAAAAGTTGTATTCTTTATGTTGAAATCTGAAATGCTGATCACATTAAAGTTATAATAACTACAAAAAAGTAGTAAAAACTTTATATAAAAGAATTTAAATGAAAAATTTTAAACAATGGCTGCAATTTCCGCTTTAATTATCTTTTCCAAAAACCGTATTTTGATTATTTTAATGAAATCGGAAGCTTCAAACAATTCTGTATCCTTTGAGCGTTTTTTATTTGTTTTAATATTTTCTCTCGAGCGGGTTAGGAGAGGGGGGGGGGGGAGGGTCTGCTGAGCCGCTTTACGCTCTTGTGCCTTTTAACTTCTCTTGAGCTCGATTTTGTTTATCTTCATTATACTCCTTTTGGATAGTCTGAAAAAGAATGTAAAAAGCACTTTTAATTAAAATGTTATCTCCTGCTATTAGTTGGATAAATCCAGCCTAGTGCAATTATAGAAGTTTGTGCGATGATAATATTCCAAACTAACATGTTTCGAAAATTGTAATTTCAGTTTGAAACACTTGTAAAGTGCTCTTCTTTTCATTATTCGAACCTTTTTTTTTTAATATTTGAACAAAACTGTTGTTCGATATTACATTGTTTCGAGGATTCTTGTGCCTCAAAAGAAGATCTCTCGGCGGAATTTAATTCACGTAATAGAATTTTGAGTTCTGGATTGGAATGCGTATTATTTCGTGGAGAGACACTACTCTAACATACTCTCAAACTGTGTCATCCATACGGAATACACATTTCGTAGCACATGTGTGTTAAGTGCGTAAGGAAAATGTATTCACCAATTGAATATCTGAAAACGATTTTGCTATCAGCTTTGTTCTCAAACGTAAACGATTTTATTGATCTGCAAATTGAATGCGTATTGCATATTGGAATTTAAATTTACGCAGAAAGTGAGATTAGCTTTATAAAACCAATAGTAGTTTCGTAGACTAATTGTGTTTCGTATTGATTGAATTTTATCATTTTCAATCAAATATTTCGGCATTGGGTTTGATTTGTGTTTGCTTTTATAGATCTAAAATATGTAGAACAAAGTAATGGATTCATGAAAAGTTTTGATTCTCGAGTTTTGGTGGATTGGCATGTCCAAAGATCTGAGGAACCCATTTTAACTATTTTTTGGAAGCTGTCTGTATGTATGCAAACGATTTTTGTGGCCGCTAACACTTAAAATGTGATAACTGCGTATTATAAATATTTTGGAAAACACAGCTATAAGTTCACACTCTCTGTACAGTCGTGTGTAGTTGGGGGAGGGGGGAAGGCGTCCCCCGAAACTTTAGGTTTGTTTAAAAATAATGCAAATGTGATGTAAATTGGTTTTAAGCTCCCTTTTCATTTGGCGACTCCCCCCCCCCAACCCCCAAGCATTTTTCTAAGGTTGCCATTGGCGACTAAAAAGGCGACTTTTGCTACTATTTCTTACCTTGGGCGACTATGGCGACTTTTTTGGCTAAAAACATGCCAAAAACGACTATTTAAAAAAACGGCAACTTTTTGCAATAAAAAGCGACTATTTTTTCATATTTTATGAAATTCGTTGGAAAAAAAATAGGAAGAACGATTTTGAGCCAATCAGTTGCACTTTTATATTTATGTCCAAAATAAATATTTTCAAAGCTACTTGAACTGAATTTTCCTGTTTTTTGAAGTTCACATAGAAATGAAAATATAGAGAACAAACACTCAAGCGTCGAACACGTGCTTCGCCGAAAATTGCATGCCGTGTTCAAAATTGAAATCTTTTAGCATCTGGTTAGTGTTTGAACTATTTTAAAAGGTCTTGGATATTTTAAATTATGCAATCTTAGGGCAATTTATTTTGGTTTTTTTTTTTTCAATAATTTCTTAGTTTTTTTAAAAACTTTGTTCCTTAGTTGTTATTAGTTACTTATTTTCGTAAAAATACGAAAATTAAAACTAGCAAACTTCCTTACTTTTAAATTTATGTCCAAAATAAATGTTTTCAAAGCTACTTGAACTGAATTTTCCTGTTTTTTGAAGTTCACATAGAAATGAAAATATAGAGAACAAACACTCAAGCGTCGAACACGTGCTTCGCCGAAAATGTCTTGCCGTGCTCGAAATTTTAATCGTTTAGCATTCAGTCAGTGTTTTAATATTTTTAAATGATCTTAGATATTTTAACTTATGCTATCTTAAAGCAATTTATTTTGATTTTTATTTCAATAATTTCTTATTTTTTTAAAACTTTGTTCTTAAGTTGTTATTAGTTACGTATTTTCGTACAAAAACGAAATTTCAAACTAGCAAACTTGTTTATCTTCAAATTTATTTCCAAAATAAATATTTTCAAAGCTACTCTAATTAAATTTTCTTGTTTTTTAAAGTTCACATAGAAATGAACGTAACTAAAAATTGAACTCTAGGAGAAATTCATATGAAAATGAAAATTTGACTCCTTTTAGCTGGAAACTGCTTCAAGTGATCACTAATAGCACTAAAATATAAAATGTAAAAAAATGAAATGAAAATTGATTTAACAATTAACAACAGTCATAAATTTACTTGAATGTTCATGAAGATTAGTCAAAAATATCTGAGCGAATGCTTAATGAAAGACTTATTATAAGAGACGCTTGGGGCCGTGGTAGCCCGATTGGTAGAGTGTCGGATTCGGGGCCGGAGGGTCCTGAGTACGAACCTCGATGGTCGAAGATCCACCGTCGTCATTAAAGGGGATTGGGCGACGTTAAATATGCTCGTGGTCTCAATGTCCTACAAGTGAAACGATACCTCTGGGGGTGCTAGCACCAGGTAGCTATTAGCTCTTGGACTAGTTCTAAATTCTCATTAATTGTTCGATCCGGTGATGGTGCTGCCATCTATCGGTATATAAAATAATGGAGGCAAGGCACTTAGTATGCAGTCTTCGACATAAATACAGTTGTAGTCAGTTGTGACTCGGAATCGGAATAAGAGACGCTTTAACGAAATACCAACATGTAGGCGAGGAAAAAATAACAAAGGAACTTTTAAAATTGGCATATGGAGCACACAAGTCATATGAAAATTATCTGGAAGAACAAAGAAAGTTGAAGGAGCAGACTTTGAAAGAAAACAAAGAACGCGAACAGATGATTGAAAAAAAGAAACAGAGAGAAGAAGAAATAAAGAGCAAAGCACAATCAATTAAACAACTGGAAGACAAAGCAAAAATAGCTGCTCAAGAAAAGAAATCCAATCAAGAATCTTCAGATTCGCTATTAAAATTAGCAAATCAACGACTAAAATCAGCTATTAAGAAAAATGATTTGTTAGAAATTAGAGTAGCACAGAGGATGATAGAAGGTGCAGAGAAGTTACGAGAAAAAAAAAGAACTGTTGAACGGAAAGAAACAAAGCTAAACCATATTGTTAACAAAAGAAAATCAAGTTTGATTGATATTTATATAACTAAAAAATCAAAAAATAACTAAATTTTCTATTTTGTCATCAAAGTGTTAAATGAAAGATTTTTAATCATATGGCGTTTAAATCTCTGTTTTAATCACACTCAAACTCAATTTATAATTCCTTTGTCTTGACTTAAAAAAAAAGATCTTCATTAAAGTCTATTATTATTAGTAACATTAAAAAAATGCTGAATGAACCAAGTTAATCTTGAAAAAAAAATATTATGTTTGGGAAAATAAGTTTTTATTTTCTTGTAGTTACTATAGGTAGTCATCTTTTGATTGTGTGACACAATGTATTTTTTGAATTTGTAAATATTTAAAAAATATTGGAAATATCAACTTCATTACTATTCTGAGAGTTGCTTTTTTGAAGTAGTAGTTCCAGTAGTTGAATGATGTTAAAACACATGTTAGATCTGAGAAATTAAGTTTTGATTTTTTTTCTTTTTTTGCATTTACTATAAATAGCTATGTTCTAAGATTGTCTGTTGTGTGATTTTGTTACACTAAGTATTTTTTGAGTTAGTAAATAGTTAAAAGGTATTGGAAAAGCAACTTAATCACTGTGCTGAGGAGACTATTTAGGCGACTTTTTTTTTACAATTTAGGCTACTAAAGCAACTATTTTGAAGCAAAATTTAGATGGCAACCCTATTTTTCCCAACAAACAACTCTGGTGGATATATGAAAACAGTTTGCAATTAGCATTATTCTCAAACGGAATAGAACAACACACACACGGTACATATCGGTACACATGTGCCCCATGTGAATTGGTGCGGATTCGTTTTTGGCCAATCGTTAGAAGGAGGTTGGTGTAATTGACAATGTTTCATTGTGAAGCGTGACTGACATAGTATTTTAAGAAGTAATGCGAGAATTCAAGCAAAAATTGGTGTACATGTGAACTTTATTGGAGATAGATGCAGATTTAACTTTTGACACCGATCGACTTGAGGAATCAACTGTTTCTCATTTGGAGTACTACCAATACCAATTCTCACAGGTCTTAGGTAGACCCCGATGGGCAGTAGTAGTGCCAATTATGCCAAAAAGGTTTAGTTTGCTCGCGATTGAAGTCGCCAAATTGCCCATTACTTTGTTTCCATCTAGTCTGTCTTTCTCGCTCGTTAAGGCATATAGAGGAAAGGGAACCAATCTCAAACTTAAAAATTTCTTTATCGAGCTTTAAAATTAATTTTACTTTGTGTGCGAAGTGCTTTCTTTTTATTCCGATTATTTTAATACGTAATTTGAGAACGAAATTCAAGTTTTAAGATATATTTAGTGTTTCAAATTTAATGTTTTCATGTTTGGAAATGAAATAATAAAAAGTTAGTTTTACTCTAAAAAATAAATTTTACTTCGTTTTCCTTTGATTTTAAAATTAATCGTACATAGCGAAATTGTGATGCAGTCGGTTCTTCTAATTTTCGCCTTTGCGTGTTTTTCATATTGCTGGTTTTAAAAGAATTTTCTAGGAAGACATTTAATTTATTAGTAGTTTTCGCAATTCCCTACGTGTTTTTGTCACGTTGGCTTTAAAAGAATTTTTAACAGGAAGACAAATTTATTAGTCGTTTTGCAGTATCCTTAGCTTTCAATAGAGTACATTTATTTTAATGTTCCTGTAAAATTTTCTGTCCAAATTGTCGCTCAAAATGTTCTCTTTGCTAGCCTTTTTTTTTTTTTTTTTGATATGGCATTTTATCTTTTGCTACTGATTTGTTCCATAACCCCAGCAATAATGTCCATCCGCCTTTCAAACAAAGAATGATGTATTGCTAATTAAAATGCTACGATCATTCGTTCGTCTTTCTTAAAGCAGGATCCATCTCCCTTTTTCTGAACATCTTCTGCATCTGCTAGCAATCATTATGACACATTTCACTTGACTGCTAACGCATCGCGGCAGCTGGGAGTAACAGCGATGCACTCATGTGATGGAAGTGCAGTTTGCGACATCTTATGTATTTCATATGTTTCATCTCATTTTTTTGCCTCCAACCTTGGCAGGGATTTTTTCTCTCAAAAAGCAAATTTTGAAATTTTATTACGTACTTTACATACTAGATTCGATTTACTCTCGTATTTTTCGAAGTGTTTTCCGTTAATGACTTTTTTTTTGTTCTTTTCATCGATTCTTGTTTTGAGTACTTTTTAATGATTTCATTTTCATTTCCTTCTAAATTAATCAGAATAGTTCGGTGGAAGTATTAAATGAAATAAAATGGCAAATGTTTCAAGATATATCGTCTTGTTAGAGGCTTAAATTTTAGTGCAGATACAAGTGACTAGAAGTAATACGAAGTATAGGTACGCATTAAGTAAAATAACTACAATTTAATCACTTCATATTAATTATGTCTTTCCAATACTTGAAGTACAACAATAATACTACAGTAATATCACAATGTATGTCGAAGAAAAGAAAAACTTCGTTACAAAGCATTCTCAGTCATTAATTTTATCTCAAAATAATTACCACGATAATGTGAAACGAATCATTAAATTATAATTTTTTGAAATTATCTACAAAAATAAGTAAATTTTGTGTGTAATAAACCTTTGCTGTTTTTCTTTCTCAATTTTCTTTCAATAGAGCACTTGAGAATATAATAATTTTCTTGCGGGTTTTTTTTTTTTTTTAATATATTTTAAATCGAAGAGTCATATGTTGTGGAGGTTCCCAAACTGGGTGTCGCAGGAAGGTGCGAGAGCTTTCGCGAAGTCTCCATGGCTTCAATATAATTGTATATATTATATATACTAGGGTACCGTGTGAACATTCTAATAGTTCAATGGGTGACGCAGTGCAGAAAAATTAGGGAATCCCAGATATATTACAATTTTTTTATTTTTTACATCTAGATTATTTCTTGTTTGAAAAAGACTTTTTTTACTTCGTGAAATATTTCTGTTTGCTCATATTTTCACTTGAATGCATGTTATACTATTTTCGAAAGATGGTTGGTTTGTTTTTCTGCTTTAAAGGATATCCATTTTAATGTCAATGTAGACAGCAGATCACAAACCTGCATTTCGCAACGTTTTACATATTTTTCTCAATAGTATTTTGAATGTTTTAATATTAATTTATGGCAACCCCACGCACTAGAGAGAGAGAGAGAGATTGAATGTTTCGCTCCCCGGCATAGAAAGTAACACAAACTCAAAAACAGCATTGGAGCAAATCAGGATTTTACTCAATAGTAGTTTTAAGCGGTTTAGTTTAGTTAGCGATTTTGTCTCAAATATTACAATATGTGCAAAAAATTTGTGTGATATTTACTGGTTAGTTTATGTTGTCTAAATTAATAATGCGTACTTAAAACTCAAAATTTTCTAAATTACGAAAATTTTAATGGTGTTACTTTTGATTGTATCGTTTTTTACGCCACCACGCGCTAGTTATGTAAGCAAACTTTGTGCGAATTTTATAGCAAGAAAGAGCAGTCAATGTAGTTTTTAAATCAATAACTAGAACACTATACCAGAACGTTTCCCCCAAATTTTTTAGTTGTCACTTTTCTTGCCTTGGTGCCATTTTTTCTTATTTTGTTGAAGGAATACATATTTATGGAAAAAATAAATAATTTCGATGCTTAAATAGCTCCTTCGATTTATTTCTATATTTTTGGAACACTTACCACTTGTCTCAGAAATAAAAAGACATTTCTATTGTCAGTTCTACAACATATACCTTTTCCAAAAAAAAAAAAAAAAAAAATCCCGTCGCCTTTAGCCCCGAAGTGAACCGTAATGTTTGGATAGATTGCTAAGATACCATCGATTTTTTACTCAATTCTCGATACATGCTCGGTGCACTAACACCTGCCGCATATTTGTCGCTGGATGATGGAAGAAATAAGCGAAGTGAATTAACTCAATAACACAGGGAAAAGTAACGAAGTTAGTCGTCATCTGGGTAATCGAATTACGATTAGTCAAACGCAGACGATATTGTTTGTCGGAGGGTTGTTTCTTTTGAGTATGAAGAGGCTCACCTGATTATTTATTGCCCTGAAGCACGTTGTCATTACGTGGCGTGTGCTAGGAATAGTTTTGTTATTTGAATGTTGTTAAGAATGGCAACAGTCGATGTTGGGAGTATTAGCGAAGAATTAGGATCGCCTTGTGTAATTGATTTTGCTTAGAGCGCTTGATATCTCCGGATTGGCACTTGCCGTTTTCGTACTTTTTTTTGAAGATATCTGTACATTTCTCGGGAAGGTATTCAACTGCCAACTTCTTCGAATAAAAAATATTTTAGTTAAAATTGTTGAGAAAATTTAGAATACATTTTGTGTGACACTGGAACCTGAAAATTTTCTTTCTGAATTAAAATATGAAGCGCAAATTAAAAACGTTAGTAGTCTTTGGTTTTTTAAATGAAATATGAATCACGAAGAGTTTTAGAAAATGTAGCTGTCATGAGAAAAAATTGCAATGTGAAGTTTTTTACCTTTTTAATTGAATTAAAGGAATGTTTCTATGCTCCGACAAAATATCCTTTCGTGATGTTTGAATGGAAATGTATGGCGTAATCTAAGGGTTTCCAAGTGCCCATGGCAACAATAAACAGAGTGATTATCGTTGAAGTTATGATTTCAAAACGTAATGATTTTATATTTCATCAGAATAATCGCGAGACTGTAATTTTGTTATTGTTTGTTGTGAAAATAGTTCCAAAATGGTGATACCGCGATAATGTACTTGATAAGTAAGAACTGTAGCAATAGAACATGTTTTTTGAAATAAAATTATTTTGGAAGATCAGAAGAAATTTTTCACTTTTTTTATACCACAGTTTGTCTACGTTGAGCAGCGCCAACAATCGGCAAATTTTGGACCTATTTTTTGTTTTTCCTTCCCTAACGAAATTCCATTGCCTCATCACTATTCTAGTAAAATATCAAGACAAAAAAGCAGTTTTAAATATTTAGAGAAGTGTGTCGCGTTATTTTTTTAATATATTTTTCATGGCAGTACGCTTTAAGTCCTTCTCGTTCCCTGTCTTTTGCGATATACTTCACATAATATTTATTACTCTAGCTATATTATTTCTATTTTATAATTTTCCCATGAGTAAAAAGAACAATAAATGTTGTCAACGCGCATTTCAACGTCACGGCTACTTTTCAGAATTCTCTTAAGGTGATAATATAATAACTATTACTTTCTCCTACATTAAATTTTAGTCATCGACCACAATTCGGTCCAGTTGTCGTTTTCCCTGTCTGCCAGGGGCGCCGACTTGCAAAAATCATTGGGGGGGCTGGCCCAGTCATCACCGGGGGTTTGGGGGGTTATGTAATCCCATGGAGGTCCCCCCCCCCAAATAAAGGTCGATTGTTGTGCCTTGAAAATGCCAATTTACATATTTTCTGGTGTGTATAATTTAAAAAACAAACAGTACAGGGGCATGGCGTTTTCAAAGTAAAACAATCCAAAAATTGGTATACAAATTTTTCTGGTTCAACTAGATCATGTCACTTGTCTTAGTAAGAGACATTTTTTTTGTTCTATTTTATGAAGAGTCATGCAGTGCCGTAGCTAGGCATGGAAAATGTAGGGCGCTTTACTCGCATTGAAGGGCACTGCCAGAGACGCCGACTTAAAAAATATCGGGGGAAAGGGGGCATGCCGCAGGAAATTTTCTAAATTTGAGATGAAAAATAGTGAGTTTTAAAGTTTTTTTAAAATCATATAATCAACATTAGAACCTCGAAAACTCGACAAGCCCGACACATATTTTTTGGCTTCGAAAAACGGAAGAAATAAATAGAAACACACACAGTATTTTTGTAAAAAGGAAATTTAATTTACGCATGCTTTTTAAGACCAGTTGTTTTTACATTAGTGACATCGGCTAACATATTCAAGTATAAACGCAGTCTCTCAATGTCTAGGTCATTTTTGAAAAACTCAGTTGATTTTTCAAAATGTCCTCTTCTCTTTCACCTCTGTTTAATAAAAGCAAGCACTCTTGTTCAACTGCAATGACCTGTGTGCATCCAGTTGATGTAAATCGCCCAATAATGCAAAATTGCACCATTTTACAAACCTCAATGTATATTGCCTTGTAGTACAGTCAACTCCCGTCTTACGCGAGGGATGCATTCCAAGACCTCTCGCGTAGGTCGAATTTTCGCGTTGTGGAAAAGGGTATGGGTAAATTTTTTTATAAACGTACCCAATTATTTTAGACACTTGTAAACACCCCCTCAAACTGTTAAAAACCATCTCTTAACTAACTGTACATTACTGTCTCTTACATAAAGAACTGAATGTTTACTTGTATTTAAAAAAAAAAAAAACGTTTCATTCAACATAAAATACTGCTACGATGTACAAAATCAATGATTAATGGGAAAGAAAGAAAAAATAAACCGGTATACGGTAGACACAGTATATAGTAAGAAAAGCAAATGCATCTTTAGTTGTACTGTACAGTCGATCAATTAATGATATTCGTACACAATACATGAGCAGTTTCCATTTTCATAAATTTTTGCAAGACACTACTCGGTGAATTTTTACGGATTTCCTTTTCTTGACTTGTAATTGTATGTACGGAAGAATCACTCATACCTAATTCTCGTGCTACCTTCAGCGCATTTTTTAGTTGACCATCAGCTTTTCAAGAAGCTCTAGCTTTTCTTTAATTGTCATGAAACTTTCTCTTTTTATCTTCACAAACTTTAGATGAAACAGCGCTCTTAGGTGTCATTATATTTCATTAACTTTCGCATTTAAAATGAAAAGGGAACTTCTACTCTCAGCGATGGTAAAAGGATAAAGATACATTCATGAAAAAAAATTTTTTAGTAGCCAATAACGAAGCTGATACGAACACACCACGATTCCCTTCCGAGAATTTTCGTGTTGTGGTGGGGAATTCGCGTTAGATCTGAATACTGGAGAAAAAATCGTGTTATAGCTATTTCGCATAAGTAGCGTGAGTCAACTGTTTTCCTTTGGGATTTTGAAAGTGTGCGGTGAGCTGCCTTCATTGTTTTCATACTTCTTTGGTACACGTCGATTCCGAGGAAGGGAAGGATCATCATTTTGTGAAGGTTTTCTTTTAAACACGATTCCCAAAAGTATTCAAAACTATCACGCCTCCCATTTTATATACAAATCAAACTCTCATATATATTTTTCCAGATCAGCAACACTTAGGTGAGCGCGCCGCAGTGCTGCCCATCGGCAACAGACCTGACCCATAAGTTCGCGCACTGGGACAAATTTTTACAGTACTCGCACCACTCGTTTTCAGTTAACTTGCTTACACAATCGTAATAATTATTTGTTTTAACTCATTACTGAATATATTTTACACGGTAAACTATCTTCAAACAAGGAAAATAAAAGATAAATTTATGAGTTTAGAAAGCATAATGTAACTTATAATTTTCTTGATTTATTGGGGGGGCTCTGCCGCCTCAAAAATATTTTTGAGGGGGCTCGGGCCCCCTCAAGCCCCATGGAGTCGGCGCCACTGCTGTCTGCCATCAAAATTATAAGTGTCACGCATTCACTCAGTTCGAAAACTTATCTCCGACGCCTGATAATTCACTCTCCCCGAGCTAAAAGTTTGAAAAATCGTGCGATGACCGTAACCGGGGTTGAGGCTCGAAATCGCGTGATTTATGCTCCCTTTGTTCTTCGACGATGGCCATTAATCATGGCGGACCGAACATGGAATTTAACCTGGAATTGGAAAACTCGGAGGAAATTTCATTGCATGGCCTCTTTTCGCTAGACGGTTTCAGTATGCTCTTGAATTAGGAGTTTCAGATAATGTAATTCTTATTTCGATTCTGTTGCGGGAGGATAGATAAATGTTGCTTGTTCTTTCAGTGTTATTCAAATGTTATCCGGAAGAATTGTTTTTATTTATGTGTTTAGGAACTTCTTATTCTTGTAATAAATCATGAATTTCAAATATAGATATTGTACAGAGTGTTTCACTGATAAATATACTAATTCCAATTTTAAACGTAATTCCTTTTTTAAATTTTGATTCTTATCTCAAAATATTATTTTCACGACGTAAAGGTGTCGTACGTACTTTCGTAGTTTTGAGAAAATTTAAACTATTTTTCAACTTCGTGGATGACACTAGGGCAGCCAGAATTTACCTTCTGGGGAGGATGAGAGTTAGGTCATCATAGTCCTAACATGGATATAAACTGTCATATTATAATTGGCAATATGTGTTAAAACCAAAGATTGTGAGGGGTTGACCCTTAACCACCCTCCCTCTTATCTTTAGCTATTTAGCTTGTTTTACCAATGGAGAAAAAACTTGATGCAATAAAGATTGAAATAAAAGAATTAGATTTTTTTTTTTTTTTGAATGAATTTCCTTTATTTGTGCAAGACTTTATGCAGACTGTCTTATATTAAATTTTATTTAGACTTTATATTAAACCCTGTATATTAAAAACAAATGCTATTTCACTGTTGCCAGATGATCAAATCCAGATTTTCCCAATTCCTTTCCAACTTTTCCCCAAAAAGCGATGTTTTCTGTCAAAATTCCCCAAATTCAAAAATTATTTTTCCACTAATATTTTCTTAAAATGAATCGAATTCCTTTAATATTTTTATCTCTTGAAAAAAAATTTCCCCCCAAATAGCCAAATTTTCTTATAAAATTCCCCAACTTTTTTTTTCTCCCAGTTTCGCTTTTTTTTTTTTTGTCTTCTTTATCTTTCTTTATCTCTATCTTTACTAATAATAAAGCTGAAAGTCTCTCTGTCTGGATATCTCTCTGTCTGTCAGGATCTCTGTGACGCGCATAGTGCCTAGACCGTTCCGCCGATTTTCATGAAATTTGGCACAAAATTAGTTTGTAGCATAGGGGTGTGCACCTCGAAGCGATTTTTCAAAAATTCGATTTCGTTCTTTTTCTATTCCAATTTTAAGAACATTTTCCGAGCAAAATTATCATAAGATGGACGAGTAAATTACCAAGCTATCATAACGTGGGCAAGACAATTGGCGAGAAATTCATCATGCATTGTATATAAATATACAGAGGAACCAAAACACCTTTTAATTTTCTACTGCGGTCAAAGCCGTGCGGGTGCCGCTAGTCATAAATACAAGCGACTGACTGAAAGTTAAGAAATAGCCTAATGTTTTTTTTTTTTTCTTTTCTACTTGCATTTACTACTCTGCTTCTGTATGTACATTTAAACTATGATTTTTGTATATATTTATCCAAGAACGTTCTTCATCACTTATTTTTATCTGTTTCACTTATCAACTAGTTACTCACACAGAACAATAATTCGAATTCCGTAGCATAATGTTCCACATAATGCGAAATGCGAATTCCATAAAGTTGAGCAAAGCTAAACCAACGCTATTTGATACAAACAATGTAACTACTACTTCTTTTCGTGAATCTAAAAGGAAAAAAATTCTTTTTTCCCCGAGGTTTTTTCTTTCCCCAGGTTTTCCCCCAAGAAAAAAAATTTTCCCCAAAGAATTCCCCTCAAAACTCATTTCCCCAAAATTTCCCCAGAGAACACCAGATTTTCCCAAAATGGGGAAATTTCCCCCAATCTGACAACACTGCGCTATTTTGTAATTAGGAGCTGACCATAAATGATGTCGCTTTTTTTCAAAGGTTTTTGACCCCCTTCCTCCTTATTGTCACGAGGTGTCACACTCCATCTTACTCCCTTCCCCCTCGTCACATGTCTCGCTATTTTCCAGTAACATATAATCATGAAAAAATACGTGAAGTCACGCTTTTTCTTCAGCACCCCCCCCCTCACCTCCATGTTAAAACTTCATGCCCACCCTGACATCATTTGTGGAAAGCCCCTTAGTAATTTACGCATCATGAACTGTACATTCATACAAGGTACATAAATATAATATGTTCTTTTTCCCCCAACATGCGTTTATTTCACCCTTTTGGGGCCAAACCCGAGTATACTCGGGTTGATCCATATAACTTTTGATTGGGCGTGATCCTGCCATCAAGAAGGTTACAAAAGAGATCGGTAAATTAAATAATTATTTGTCTAGTATACGGCTCACGCATAGTTCGATAAAGATTAAAAAATAGGTATGCACTCATACCTGTTTTCTTTCTTTCTTTCTTTCTTTCTTTCTTTTTTTTTTTTTTTTTTTTTTTTTTGCGCGCGGTATTATGATTAAAACACACTTAGACGACACACTTTAAAAAGACAAAGGATAAAACTCAATACCAAAACCATAATGAATAAAAACTATCGGATAATAAAGAGTTTTAGAGGGGAAAAACTGATAGGCATTCAATAACTGATTAAATAAAATATAACATAAGATTTTTTCTTCAAGTCAAAAGATTAATTTTTATATTAGTTTTCGAATCTTGATATTCTTTGAACGATACCGGAAGTTCCTTTTCAGAATTAATTGATATCATTCGGGATCACTTTTTACACAAACTGGCGGTTTCGGAGTTATATCCTTTTCCGAGAATCTTCGAATTTTCTTATCGGTTTTCGGATCAAAATAAAACCGCATCGGAGCTCGAAAATTCAATGCTCGAGAAACAGGGAGATAAATCAACTGTAACACAAAGAGCGTAGCGAAATCCGTTTCCAACTGATAAAATTTTGAAATAGGTCCCCAGACGATAATTTGTTTGTCAACAAATATCCAATTCTATATATCATGTAATCCTAGTCTTTAAATCTTCTGTTCGGCGAAAATAAAGTATTTTAAATTCCACTTTTTTTTTGGGTAGGATGTGAACATTATTATATCATAGAAACTGTTTCATCTTTACGAAACTTAACACCATGCAGTATTACTGGTATTACCACTTAAACACCTAAATTGTATTTGTACACCTCCCTAGGACGAAGTGTTGAAACGCTGTAAAACCAATCTTCTAGCGTTCAAATAATTTTTAATTAAAGTTTTTAAAATCCTCTTGAAACAAGGATGATATATTCATGCTTGAATCTGAATGTCAGCTATTTCTTCAGTTTTTTGAGAAAGTTCTAGGTTTTCAGCCACTTTTTTAAAAAAAAACTTTCTTATCCCTCCCCCTTTTTAGCCTCCTTTCCCATCAGTAAAAGTCAGAAAAAGAAGAAAAAAGCATGAAAGAAGGCTTAATGCATCCTAAAAATATCGCAAAAAACAAAAAAAAGTCAAAAATAAATAAAATAATTAAAATAAATATTGAAAAATTAAAAATTGGAAAGTAGGGTATTGAGATGGGGAAAAATGTCTGTCGGTCTGTCTGTCTGTCTGTCCCCCCTAATAACTTTTGAATGAATCGTCCGATTCGAACAAACTTTCTTTTTGTTCGAAAGATATCGGCGAGGACACCTCATTCCCATATTTCACTTTTTGATTTGAACTATTTTTTGTTCAATTTTGAACAGTTCAAAAAAACTTAACATTAGCGCCTACGGGGAAATTCAAGGCAATTCCGAACTGTGAGGCGAATTTGCTTCAAACAAACTTTGTAGGAAAAAGCGTTTGATGAAAAACTTGTATATAAAATATATTTTTGATTTGAACAATTTCCCGTTCAATTTTGAACAGTTCAAATTCCTTAACATTAGCGCCTACGGGGAAACTGAAAGTCAAAGTAGATTCCGTACTTGAAGGCGGATTTACTTCAAACAAATTTTGTTGGAAATAGCTCTTGACGCCAGACTTCGACTCCGAGAATTTAGAGGCACTTGACTCCGACTCCTGTGCCCGATAATTAATCGGACTCCGATTCCCCGACTTCGACTCTGACTTCGTAGCCTTGGCAAAAATTTATACACGGACGACAAATGACTGACTCCGATTCTTAGATATTCGACTCCGACTCCTTTATCTCAAAATGAGATTCACTCCGACTCCGCAGCTATGGTTTTGACTGTGAAATAATTATTGTTGATTTGACTTGTTTTTATTTTTACGCTATAGTTTTAATTTAGGTATTCAGTTTTCGGCGAATAAACTCGAAGTCATTTATGTTTCTACATAAAGATATGCGCAGACGATTTTTTTTTTTTTTTGACAATGAAAATTTTTTCTTTAAGTTGACATTTTATTGTTTTTATTTATTTTGGTAAGTGCATTAATTCATTTAAAAAATTGTTTTTGGCAACAGGGGGGAAAAAAACGATATTTTTACTTTCTTCTATCTAATATATAGAAGAAAGTATTGGATTCGTGCAAATTTTCGAATTTCGAATTTTGACGGATTTGAACGTTTTGAGGTGTGCTGAGTCCATTTCGACTATTTTTGGAAAATGTCTGTCTGTCTGTCTGTGTGTGTGTGTATGTGTGTCACGTCTGTGTGTGACCAGTTTTTTGTGGCCGCTCTACAGCAAAAACTACCGCATGAAATTGAACGAAATTTGGTACACATATGTGCCCCTATGTGAACTTGTGCCCATTGGTTTTTGGCGCGAATTCCTCCAAGGGGGGTGGAGCAATAGTTACGCGTGCTTGCTATTCCTCAGGAAGTAACTGGCGGAATCAAACAAAATTTGGTCCATATGTTGCCCCTAACAGGAGCAGGTGCTGGTTCAATTTTGGTGTCAATAGCTCAAACGGGGGTTGAGTTATAGAACTTTTTTTGTCGTCAATTGTGACTGCTGTATCTCGAGAAATAACGAACGGAATTAAACAAAAAATTTTTGACAAGTAGCCCTTAGTGGGTATAAGAGCTGATTTTATTTTGGTGTCAACAACTAACTAGTATGTTGTGGCCATCACGAAACTTTCTTCTATATTTTTCTTTTTTTTTTTCTGATCCCTCCCCATGCTTGACGAGGAAGCAATATTCCCAACAAAAACAAAATTACGCATGCAAAAACTTGACGACCATCCCAATGTCTGAATTATTGCAAAAGCAAAGCAAAGAGCGAAAATTGAAAGTTATTTTAAAAGCCTTGCTTGAATTAATTACAAATATTTTATTTGTTAACAAACATAAGATGGCAACAGTTAAAAATTTTAAATCATTGAGATAATATTTCCGATCATTTCCATGCAATTAAAATCACGAGAAATACGCAGACGACAATCTATTACGATTTATCTTTCTTATTGTTGCATTAATAAAGCTATTTTTATTCGCTAAAAAAATAATGATAATAAAAATAAATCAGCACCTCCTGGCGCGATTGGCGCCAAAATTGAACCAAAGCCTGTTTACATATGGATTCACATATATTCCAAATTTCAACCAGAACGTAGCATTACTTCTTGAGATAGGGCACTCACAATGGAAAAAAAGAACGGGCGATTGCGCTACCCCCTTTTTAGCTGTTGACACCAAAATAAAATCAGCTTTTATACCCACTAAGGGCTACTTGCCGATAAATTTTTCTTTCATTCCGTTTATTATTTCTTGAGATATACAGCAGTCACAATTGACGACAAAAAACGTTCTATAGCTCAACCCCCGTTTGAGTTATTGAGACCAAAATTGAATCAGCACCTGTTCCTGTTACTGGCAACATATGGACCAAATTTTGTTTGATTCCGCCAGTTACTTCCTGAGGAATAGCAATCACGCGTAACTCAAAAAACGTCCCATTGCTCCACCCCCCTTGGATGAATTCGCGCCAAAAACCAATGGGCACAAGTTCACATAGGGGCACATATGTGTACCAAATTTCGTTCGATTTCATGCGGTAGTTTTTGCTGTAGAGCGGCCACAAAAAACTGGTCACACACAGACGTGACACACACACACACACACACATACACACAGACAGACATTTTCCAAAAATAGTCGAAATGGACTCAGCACACCTCAAAACGTTCGAATCCTTCGAAATTCGAAAATTTGCACGAATCCAATACTTTCTTCTATATATTAGATATAGAAGAAAGTAAAAAGGGGGGGTAGCGCAATCGCCCGTTCTTTTTACTTTCTTCTATATCTAATACATAGAAGAAAGTATTGGATTCGTGCAAATTTTCGAATTTCGAATTTTGACGGATTCGAACGTTTTGAGGTGTGCTGAGTCCATTTCGACTATTTTTGGAAAATGTCTGTCTGTCTGTGTGTGTGTATGTATGTGTGTGTGTATGTATGTGTGTGTGTATGTGTGTGTGTCACGTCTGTGTGTGACCATTTTTTTGTGGCCGCTCTACAGCAAAAACTACCGCATGAAATTGAACGAAATTTGGTACACATATGTGCCTTTATGTGAACTTGTGCCCATTGGTTTTTGGCGCGAATTCCTCCAAGGGGGGTGGAGCAATGGGACGTTTTTTGAGTTACGCGTGCTTGCTATTCCTCAGGAAGTAACTGGCGGAATAAAACAAAATTTGGTCCATATGTTGCCCTTAACAGGAGCAGGTGCTGATTCAATTTTCGTGTCAATAGCTCAAACGGGGGTTGAGTTATAGAACGTTTTTTGTCGTCGATTGTGACTGCTGTATCTCAAGAAATAACGAACGGAATCAAACAAAAATTTTTTGACAAGTAGCCCTTAGTGGGTATAAGAGCTGATTTTATTTTGGTGTCAACAGCTAAAAAGGAGGTAGCGCAATCACCCGTTCTTTTTTTCTATTGTGAGTGCCCTATCTCAAGAAGTAATGCTACGTTCTGGTGGAAATTTGGAATATATGTGAATCCATACGTAAACAGGCTTTGGTTCAATTTTGACTCCAATCGCTCCAAGAGGTGTTGATTTTTTTTTTTTTTTTTTTTTGCGAATAAAAATAGCTTTATTAATGCAACAATAAGAAAGATAAATCGTAATAGATTGTCGTCTGCGTATTTCTCGTGATTTTAATTGTATGGAAATGATCGGAAATATTATCTCAATGATTTAAAATTTTTAACTGTTGCCATCTTATGTTTGTTAATAAATAAAATATTTGTAATTAATTCAAGTAAGGCTTTTAAAGTAACTTTCAATTTTCGCTCTTTGATTTGTTTTTACAATAATTCAGACATTGGGATGGTCGTCAAGTTTTTGCATGTGTAATTTTGTTTTTGGTAGGAATATTGCTTCCTCGTCAAGCATGGGGAGGGATCAGAAAAAGGAAAAATATAGAAGAAAGTTTCGTGATGGCCACAACATACTAGTTTTCCATTGTGAGTGCCCTATCACAAGAAGTAATGCTACGTTCTGGTTGAAATTTGGAATACATGTGAATCCATACGTAAACAGGCTTTGGTTCAATTTTGACTCCAATCGCTCCAAGAGGTGTTGATTTTTTTTTTTTTTTTTTTTTTTTTGCGAATAAAAATAGTTTTATTAATGCAACAATAAGAAAGATAAATCGTAATAGATTGTCGTCTGCGTATTTCTCGTGATTTTAATTGTATGGAAATGATCGGAAATATTATCTCAATGATTTAAAATTTTTAACTGTTGCCATCTTATGTTTGTTAATAAATAAAATATTTGTAATTAATTCAAGTAAGGCTTTTAAAGTAACTTTCAATTTTCGCTCTTTGTTTTGTTTTTACAATAATTCAGACATTGGGATGGTCGTCAAGTTTTTGCATGTGTAATTTTTTTTTTTTTTTTTTTGTTAGGAATATTGCTTCCTCGTCAAGCATGGGGAGGGATCAGAAAAAGGAAAAATATAGAAGAAAGCTTCGTGATGGCCACAACATACTAGTTATTATTTTGATATGATGTATTTATTTTAATGAGCTTATGAATTTTAACTATATTTTTTTCGTTTTGAAAGCTGTTAAAGATTTTTTTATTGGAAAAAAGTGTATTTATTAGCTGCTTTGTTTAATTTTTTTTTTTTTTTTTTTACGCATCGGTTTTTTTAGATGAGTGAGGAATATTTTATTCCTAGAAATCAGCTTTTAAGTATTTTGAAAATATGTTTGAAAATCGCGATTTTAGCTAATTTTGAGTATATTGATCAGGTACAAGAAAGTAGTATGGGTATACGGGAAAGTAGGCTCGTCTAGTTCTAGACAGAACTTCTTGTTTTTTTCTTTCCATGAAGCATAAAATTTCTCCAAGCAAAGAAGTCTTAGAGTACTAAAAACCTATGTGTTATGCACTGCACTATCTTTTTTACCTGCATCTCAGATTAAAATGAATGTTGTTAACAGTAAACTTTTTTTCCCCTCGATAGAATGGGAAAACTCGGAATACGAAAGAAAATTTCAAACCAAGAATTTTGTTGTTATCATTAGAACAAGTTTATTTTATTAATACGAAGTTTGAACCTGCTTTTAAGAAGTTGTTTTCCGACTACTTGGCCCCAGAATTGTTATTACCAAACGAAGAGTGTCAGTTGCTTTGAAAGATGAAAGATGGCGGAAGATAGTTTTCGATTTGTGACATCGCGGGCCTTATATGCCCCACGTGCAGTAGGTTCGGCACCACTGTGTTATTGTCAAAATTATTTAAGTCGTCGATTGATGTTTGATATACCGTGGACGCCGGTTAGTTGAATCAGTGGTAAATTGAATCAACCGCTTTAATGAATCAAATTGCCAAACTCTGGAAAAAATCCAGCTTTATTGAACTAGCCGCTTTATTGAATCAGCCGCTTTATGGAATCAAAACTGTTTAGAACAAATGTGATTCATATAGGCGGCGACCACTGTATAAAACTTTCGAATCTGATCGCGTATTCATTTTCATAGATGGGAGGGGGTGGGGAAACATTTTTGCTCACCGATAAGGGAAATCAATTTCTTATTATCTGTAAGAGAGAAAAGAAAGATAAAAGTGGTGGAATGTTCTTCTGTCTGTGAGGGATCGCTTGTTGGAAGTCGACATACCTCCTACCGCTGCTCTCGAATCCATCAAGCTAAGTGTCGTTCTTTGCTCCATAAAGAGTAATTTTGTTCTTTTCCTCGCATCTTGAGACGTGTAAAGGAATTTTTAGTAGCTTCGGTGTTTTTTTTTTCTCTCTCTCTTGATTCCTCGCGAAGCAAAAAGGGCGGGAAATGCCAGTCACTTGAAAACTTTAATTTTGAGAGCGGTGTCGTTATTTGTATGTTGGCGAGGTAGTTTTTCACTTTAAATGGATTGCACTTTAATGAATAGGGGGTGATTGATGAAGTTTAATAGATTTTTGTTTTCGTGGGATTTTTTTTCTTTCTATTTGAATAAGAGACTTTCTTTTTGAACATCGACTTGCTTGTATTTGATTTACAATTAAACTCCTATAAATTAGACGGAAATATTTTGTTATTTTTGCTGCATGAATGTGGCGATTTTCTTACATTATGCAGACTAATGGCCAATTTGCCTTAAGTAAAACACACACAAACACACAGACATTTTTTGGGGGAAAAAATCAGCATTAGTTTTTCATTTTCTTTATTTAGATTTTAATTAACAATTATTACTGTAATGAATGTAATGTGAGATATTTTGTCTCAATGTTCGTCATTTCTTCGATTATCTAAGTTTGTTAAAGTGAAGTGATGTTAGTCCAGAAGCCGTAAGTGTATTCACATTTTGTTGTTCTGTAAATATTTGACCATAATGTCGTGATAAAACTTTTTCCTAGTCCACTGAATTTGTTAATGCCGAGAATATTTTTCTCGCTTTTTGGATAGTACTGCGATGGCTCATCCTATGTGCGAAGCGTGCCTAACGACTGTTGTCAGAAGGGGTAGGGGATGACGAAGCACTTGTTGTGCTGTCTACTTTATGAACTTGTTGTTAGATTCTAATTACTGAATAAGCTAACTAGACAGTGGCGTAGAGCCTCAACTTTATAGAGGCCCCGAATGGCTAAAATTGTTTTAGTCAATGGCTAAAGCTGTAAGACCTGACTTCAGGGGGACCCCGAAAAAAGCGTTTGACCTACGGCCCCCAGATATCTTTTAATCGGGCCCTGCTTGTTGTACAATTATTGTAAGAAGTTCTATACTATCTACAGTTTTCATGCTATGCCGTTGTTAGTATTTAATCCCAGGACCATAGACTGCCTATGCCGCTGGGCGGTGCGCGGTAAGTCATGGAAATTTCTCAGAAATTGCCTTTTATTTACAGAATTTCGTCAAACCCGAATTTGAACTCTTTAACAAAATACTTGTTTGCAACGTACTCGAATTTAATTGATTGATTACCCAGTTCTAAAATATCTTTTAACTCTGCATCGTCGTTAATATTCAGGTTTGTCATTTGTGATGGTTCAAGCTCAGAAGTATCTTCCCGAAATTCATAGTGCGGGAAGGTCAAACTTTGGTTCTTGAATTTTTGGATACGTCTATTTCTGACAAGGGATTAGTCAAGATTGTAGGATGCTAAACGAACTGGTTGGCTGGAAGACGAAGGAGGTTTAGGAGAAAAAACCTTTTAATAAATTGTATCTGGAAACTTTCGAAATTTTTCTAAGGAAGCAAAAATTGTGTGAAAAATTGAAGATTGTGCCGTAAATTTTAGATTTAACGTGTTCCGAATAGTTGCATGATTAATGTACCCCCTCCCCCCACCATTCAGTGTTTACTCTCACTCTCTCTCTATCATTTCTCTTGGAGGTCTAAAGAAAGACATTTGTTAATAGGTCGCTACCAAGTGAAATAAAACAAAACTTTAGGCATTTCTGCATCTGTTAAATGAGGAATTATTTTCTCATACATCGTCTCTAAAATACGAAAAGTTGATTGTTTCATTGATTAAGTCACTCTTGTCTGATGCACATAGTTTAATTTATTATTATTTTTTAAATTTAATCAGTCAACTTGTCCTCAATGTATTGTACCAGTCAAAATAAAAAAAGAAGTCGTAAACTTCAAAATTGGATGAAATGAAATGTGGGAAAGTGTACGAAAGAACTTTTGCTTACTAATTTTTATGATAAACAGTTATAAGAGTTTTACTGAAAGCATAGGAATGATATCCGTAAGTTGTTTTGGATGCATGTTGACTCCACCGCTAACCAGTAAAGTATTTTTGTTGCAGCACAAAAATAATGCTTCAAAATTAAATTCTTGTTCCGTCGCCATTACTGTCTTGTGAAGAATTTATTCTCGGTCTTTTTCTTTCTCAAATTCACTTGTTTTGTCATTCGGATTTGCCACCGTAAAGAGATCAATTACCGCTGAGGGTTTCGCTCGCCCATTGCGCGGTTACCTCTCCCCAACCATCATTGACTGAAGACTTTTCAGACATTTGTGGGAACGTGTTCAGTTTCTCAATTAACTAATCGCGTTAAAACTCTGCCTTTGTTTACTGGCGCGAAATTAATTTCAGAGCTTTTCAGCGCAGCTTTGTTCTGTGGCGCAGCCTCTGATGCTAATTCAGAGCTGTGTTGAGTTGTCTGGCGGAAACATTGATGCTTGTGGAAGCGATGGGGTGGCACGTTTTCGCGGAAAAGGGGGATTCGCTAATTGGAATGTAATTATTGACTGGGCGGGGTGATTAATTTTTCACTAAGCTAGTAGTACAATGTGATGGAGTAATTTGAAAATGTCTACTCTTTTGTTATTTCGTATCGTGTTTCGGAGAGTACTTTTTTTTCTGTCAGTTGTTGTAATGAATACTTCTTAAGCCTAGTATGCATTTTTAAACACGTTTCGAAGGATTTCACTAGAAACATTTTTTCAATTTCACGGAAATAATATAAGAAAGCATCCAACAACTGTTTGTGTAAATTGAAGATTTATTTTCAATTGCGCAATGCAGAATTGCTCGTTTGTGACGTACATTATGTGTAAAATCAGCCTTATACATTATGTGTAATACATTATGTGTAAAATGAAGTCCTTTCATTTCAAACTCCCCCCCCCCACCCCTCCTTGGGAAGTTTTGTCTTTTTTTCCCACGTCTTGTGTTTTGGGGGTAACTTTTTTTTTGTATTTAAACTCTTCCACAAATACATTACATACATCGTGGACAAATTCACTCAAACTATATGACACCCACTTTTTTATTAACACCTAATGGGTATCAAATATGTAGGTTTTACTCTTTATGTGTTCTATGTTTTTCTACTTGCGGTCTTAGAGGCTGTATGTTTATGAAAAAAAAAATAGTACGTTATGTAATTTGTAAAGCTGGACCACGAAAAGAAGGCGGATGCCCTTGAAGCGAAACATCATTTGTATCATTTGTAATAGATAGAATCTGCCAGAAAGCATTGAATAGTAAGAGGAGGGATGGTCTCGCTAATCCTATCTATTCCAAAATAATTACTAACAACCTATTATAAATAATGTTTTTGCTTCAAGGTCATCTGCCTTCTTTTCGTGGTCAAGCTATAAATGGTGATAGTTATATCTCAACGTTTGTGCAAATTTCTTCGAAATTGAAGGGTAGATCTGATATAATAAATCTGCTTTAGATTCAAAAATTAATTTTTTTTAAACATAAGCTGTCTTCGAAAACCTTTTTTTTTAGTTTACTGCTAGGCAATTCTTCAGAAATACGAACATTTTGTCCCACACGTTTCAGCTCATAATGCTTCATTAAAAATGCTAATTTAAAAGGGTAATAAACCACATTTTGTTGCTTAAGAAATCACGGACGTGTGGGATTTCTAAAGCAAGTAATTTTGTTCAGTAGCTTTAAAATTTATTATTTTTAATAAATATATGAGCTGTCACATCTGGGACAGCATGGCGACTTTTTCGTGAACTGAGCCTACTACGGATTCTTCGTTTAATTAACTTAAAATGTATTTTTGAAGATCCAACACCTGTGTCTCGCCAAATATGCCCTTTTCTCAGAGACCGAAACTACGGTTATTTATACTAGTTGGAATACAACTGCAGTATCTAACGCCTTGTGCATCTGGGTTTCTAGAGTATACAGTGTTCTCTATCAGTCCGTTTTTGTTTTTATTACTCACACCATAACAGCCGACCATTTAATAGAACCCTGCTCTTAATAAAAAATAATGTTATTGTCTTCTTGAGACTTGTGCGGCCACCCACGAAAATGGGGGGGGGGGGGGGCTCTGGAAATTAACTAGGCATATTTCGAAACATAACTTCTTTCGACGCTACCTGGTAAAATATTCTGAGAGAGAGAGAACGTCAATCGCGAGGCAAATTTGCCTAAGTTTATTTAAATTTTCTTCGTAACACTTCTCCTTTTATTGCTGCATGCTGCATAACATTGCATTTTATATACTTTTTACACGATTAATTTACAGATAAGGAATAGATTAGTATAATCTGCTAGAAATGTTTGATACCATAATAAATTTATCAGAAAGAGAGAAATACTTTTTATACACTAAAATACTGATTCGGAACTGTGCATGGAGTTAATATGACTTAACTGACTGACATTGTAACATTGCGTAGAGAAGTTTATTTTCGATGCTAAATCGGAATTCGTCACTCTCAAAAAGTTGTTCCTTCCCCCACTTTGGGGCTAAAGAGGTGTCCTTAATGGATTTCACTGTGACCTCCCGCGAAATTTCGTTAATCGAAACATTTTGTCTTACGATTCGGCAAATTTTGAGACGACACTAAAATGTAAAAAAAAAAAATGTTTTAATGAGGGTTTTTATGTTTTTTCTCATTTGATGTAGTTAGTGTGTGTTCATATTTAATTCATTTGGACAAGATTAGGAGTTTTATTTGGCAAATTGAAAATTCCCCCAACCAAAGAATTGAAGTTCGAGGTCCCCCCCCCCCCCCCCCCCCCCCCGCTTTTTTATTGATTATTTTGTTTTGAAGACATTACGATTGATTGCATTGTAACTGAACTAGCAAGACTAATGAAAAGTATTGTGCCTTACTTTCAATTTCTAATCACCATCCATTAATTTGTACGCGGTTTTTACACTTTTGAATGTTTAAGATTCATTTAATTCCTGTCTGGTTTTATTTCGTTTTGAATTTTATGAAAGGGTAAAGAAAAGGCGCTATCACTGAACTGTGTGTGGTTCCTATGAATTTTCGATTTTACTTTTCTTTTTAATGCCTGGAAAATTTTAATCATTTAAAACAGATTAAGGAAGTATATTGCCTGTGTTAACAGATTATTGAAAACCGATCGCGGTTATTGCTTTTTAACCGTGCCTGTGCTTCCGGTTCCATGTTAAAACAAAGGATGTGTCGATCGATCCGAAGAGTGTATTGTTCCATTTCAGGACGAGTATTGATTTTCGGTTCTGCAGAATTTAAGTTTTCCATTGAATAATGCCTTTTGTTAAAACTGGCTTTTGTTCCCATCTCGTAATGTTTTCGAAGTTAATAGTTTTCGGGGCTCCTGTCGTGAAAGTGGAAAGTTGTGTGAAGTTTTCATTAGATATTTTTCTAAATGTAAATTGTTGAGGAAAGAGAGATATAAAAGTATTTGGTAGTTAAGATGGTTGCTGTAACTTTATGGCCTTCAATATGAATTCGTTTGCGTTATTTTATGAGGAGTATTAACTTGTTTAAATATTGTTCTAGATTAGTACTAAGCGGTTTTGTAATTTTTAATCTGTATGTTTGCTGATTAAGCCTATTTAAGTGGAATGTAGTGTGACGATTTAATATGGTTTGAATGTAAACAACTTAATTTTAAGAGTGTTTTGAACTATTGAGGTTTTACAATTAAAAAAAGTTACCAGAAAAAGAAGTATGGTAGTTAAGTATTAATGAGGAACGTTTCTTGTATTATCGCGAACTGCATTTTTGAAATCAATTTGCGAAGTTGATTCTATGAAAGTGCGTTTTATCAAATGGGGGATTTACTGTAATAATTTGAGTGATACCCCCGAACATAAAATATTTGTTCATGTAAGAATATTGAATAAATATTCTTCTGCATTTATAATTAAACTGTTCTGGCAAAAAAAAAAAAAAAAATTATTCAATATGCACTTAGTTCATGATACTCCACACAGTCAATAGATAACACTTCTGGTGCTTTTTTTTTTTTTTTTTTTTGTGCGTGTGTGTGTTAGCGAGACTAGCAAGACTCGAGACTTATGTATTGAATGACTTGAAGAAGTAAAGGAATTAAAAATGGAACATGACTATTTCAAGACGGCAAGTTCACGAAGTCAAGGAATGTAAATAAATTGATAAAAGAATACGCCGATGATTTGATAAAACATTAAATAAGTAAATGAAATGAGCCATTTCGCTTTGTCCCGCACGAATAACAGTACAATACATTTAAAATACAGATAAGCTTAATACAGTAGAACCTCTCAATAAGAGACATTAAGAGGACCAGACAACTGGTCCCTTAAAAAGAGTTGTACCTTTTTTGGAGGTAGGCGAATTGATGCTTGCTGTGTGCTTAAGTCAGTATAAGTTCATAATACATTGAAACTAATAGCATTTAAGAAGATAAATATAAGAAATGCTTCCTATATACTAAACAAAATTCAGAATTATTCAAACTGAGAAAAAAAATTAAACTTCTATTAAATATTTTTGGGGATCAAAGTTTTGTAAGTTATTTTCATTGATTTCAATTTTGAATTAATATGTTACATGAATTTTTTTGATGTCATGTAATTAAAATGCAAAAAACAATGTGATCACATTTGAAGTTTTCTACAGAAAACTTACCATAGGCGGCACGCTATCAGTCGGGGCTGAGCCCATATAAAGAAATTGATGAGGGGAAAGTATGAATGTAGTTCTCAGCGACATTTTTAAAATACATATATTTCTACTGCATTTATCCTTTTTCTTTTTGTAATTTTACTTTGTTACTGTCACTTAAATAGAGTACCTTAGTAAGAGGCAAATACGTGGAGGTTCCTATTCAAAGGAACTGGGACCAGAAAAAGTGTCCCTTAAAGGATGTACTACTGTAATTAAATATTTTAAATGCTAATAAAAGGCACTTTATCATTTAATAATAACAAAAATAAGTTTTGACTTACAGCAAAATATTAAAGTATGAGTATCAATTTTGGAAATCGATTCTGTTATCATATTTTTTTGATTAGGGTAATTTTTTCTTGGCTGGAATAGACTACATGTGTTACTAAATGGTAAAAATATTACTAGATAGATGGCACTAAAAGTAGAGTAAATATTTCACATTTCCCCTTATTCCCCAACTTAAAAGTTACTTAGTTTATTTTGTAGTTTATAAAAAACTACATCAAAATGTTGTTTTTCTTTTTTCTTTCCTTTTTACTTCTTTTTACAAAAAAAAAAGGAAGTATTGTATTCGCGAAAAACATTTCACGCAGAAATCGACGTTAATTTCCATTTTACTCACCCCCGAATGAATGTTAAGTTTTTGCCACTCGACCACACGTGGATAAGTGCCTAAGAACGTATAGACACGCGAACCATTTTGACGATTCCCGATTTAGTTACAACGAGTTTTCTCGTGACGTCTGTATGTTCGTATGTATGTCGCATAACTCAAGAACGGTATGTCCTAGAAAGTTGAAATTCGGTACGTAGACTCCTACTGGGGTTTAGTTGTGCACTTCCCCTTTTGGTTGCATTCGGGAGTTTCTAAGGGAACTTTTGTCCCTTTTTTTTTGGGGGGGGGGAATCATTGCTAATTTAGTGGTGTTACAATTTGGCAGACACTTGACGATATCTCGCCAGTCTTTTGGTCGTTTAGTTTTGTCGCGAGCTTGGCGACAAATTTGGCGATTTTTTAAATATATTTTTTTAAAATCTGGTTTCAATTTGGCCACTGTTGGTGATATTTAGAGAATAAATTATTGAATCACACTAAAATTACCAACAATGGGAAAATGACATTAAATTAGAGTAAAAGGAAGTCATGTGAGGCACACATCAGCTCGTTTACTCTAATAGATGAGACTAATTCGACTTTCTTTCAAAGATTTCTTCCCGAATTATGGAGGAGCGATTGCGAAAACTTTTTGAGCGTTCCATATCAAACGGAAGAACGAAAATAATAAGAAACACTCTTGTTTATATTGCGTATTTTCCCGCATCGTGTGTTATACCACTGAAAACTCCCGCGCGGGCATACCTGCGTGCTTTCCCGCTCGTGTGTCACTGCCCTTTTTTTTCTGTGGAAATATAGTAGAAGACAGTTGTAACGCACACCTTGAGACCAGAGGTTGGGCGTTATTCAGGTTTTGTTATCATATAGAATTATAGATCATTCTACAAATTGAAAAAAAAAATCAGAAAATATGATTAAATTTGCATATTGAATAAGTTTTTACTACAATGAGTATTCTGCACAAATTATGCAATTTAACAAAGCGTATAGCATCATTCCCAAATAATAGGTTTCATTAGCAAAAAAAAAGTGCATTACCGTGCAACACTTTCACTTTATTCATGGTTTGCATAATAGCCGCATTTACAAGAACTATCTGGTACTTATTCATTGTGAATACTAATTATTCAAAAGCTTAGAAATAATATAGGAAAAACTTTCAAAATTCAACTAGCCAAAGAATTATGTTGAAGAGGCGAAATAAAGTAATGTTTTTAACTGAAAAACCTATTGTTTACTTCTGAAAAGTTGAGCGTTTTATAGAGAATTGCGTTTTATAGGTCGGCGTTTCAAAGATATTCCACTGTAATTACTCAGTCTATATTTCGTATGGATAAAGGTATATGAACAAAACTGCCTTCTGATGTTCAAGCAAAATCATTAGTAGTGAAGAAAAAGAACTCTGTAATGCGAACTTGATGCAGGAATAAGCACAGTATTTCTGCTTGAAAAAAAATGTATCGACTTTTTTTTTCTTGCTTAGAGATGTGTTTTTCTGTTGCTAGGCAAGGTAGATGATTTGACCTTGAAATTGTAGCTAGGGTTGAAATACCTTTCCGACTTGGAAGACACGATCGATGTGGGGTTCGGAATTAAGATCCCCGTTCGCTCTCTCTCTCTTTTTCCCTTCTTTTTTTTCATTGTCCCTTTTTCCCTCTCTTCAGTTATGGCAAATCACTGGAACAGCAATTTTTCTGAAGAAGAGGGAGAGAGCGAGGCTGAAATGAAGGGGGTGGGGTGAACTTTTCAAATTGAATCATTTTATAAATACTTTATAATTTATTAAACTTCAAGAGATTTTTAGATTAGATCCACAAAAAGGAATTCTTCCTTTTTGGATCGTATTTGTTATAAAAGATAAGAAATAATCAACATCTGTATTTCATAGCGCTTAAGAACGTCTGAAACAGATTATTTTCAAATTAACAGAAATTTTCAAATTGAATCCAATTTTATAAATACTTTTATAATTCATTAAGCTCCGAGAGATTTTTATTAAATTCTTCTTTTTTTGGATCGTATTTGTTATAAAAGATAAGAAATAATCAACATCTGTATTTCATAGCGCTTAAGAACGTCTGAAACAGATTATTTTCAGATTAAATTTTAAGCCTCTTCAACAATTTTTTTTCACCCATAACTGATTGCATTTTAAGTTGCTATTTTTAATTTAACTAACCACAGGTAGAAGAAGCACATGAGAATATGATATTTAAAAGTTTCTGAGTACTTTTTTCATTTGTTTTAGAATTTGAAGTTATTTTTTTATCATGAAAAGAAAAAAGAAAAAAAAAAGGAAAAAGAGAGAGAGAGAGAAATTGTTGAAAATTCGTTTTGTACGAAAGTTTTATTGATGATTACTCCTGCTATTTTTTTTTTATTATTTATTTTTTTTACTTGGATAATCGTAGGTGTCGGAATATATTGTTTCCATTTATCTACCATTTGCATTAGCTAGTATGTACATTTCAAAAGAAGAAAAATTGCCTGGATTATTGATTTCATTAGGGTATTTGAACATAAATTTTCAGACAATTTATTGTGTTGTTGTTTATTTCAGAGTTGTGTTATGCTCAATTAATTTTATTTATTTTCAAATTTTTTTTGAATATTTTCAAAATAAACCTAAATATTAAAAGCAAATTTTTGTCTAGACAATTATGCTTCACAATAGTCTTATTTTGTTTCCAAAATTTCATATTCTATGTTGGTTATTACAGTAAGAAACCTATAGATTTTTTTGAGTAAGGTATTTAAGCTTGCAACCTTAATCATGTGCTACTTTAAGTTAGGTTTTCTCTTAATTGAAATGTAATATATGAATTTTTAATGTTCATACTCAGAGGACAATTATACAGTTGACATCAAAATTTTTATTAAGATAAAAAGAGAATATTCCTGTTTTGTTTTCATATACAATTTTCCTACTTGTGTTAAATATTATTCTGAGACTAAAACCCTAAATATTTTTCAAAAAATTACATATTTTCGTTTTTGGTTTTCTTTTCCGATCCCAATTGTTCATTAACTTTAGATTTTTTTAAAAATAAAAAATGCATTTTTAAATTTTATTATTCCTATGCTTAAAATGTATTGCTATTAATTATACAACTGTTGCCACCAGTGGTGTTCCCCCTCCATATACGTTGTATACTCTCAAACATTTTTTAGACACATAACGTATACCCTCAAGCTTCAAAAAGTTTCATATTATGTACATAATCGCATACACATATTGTGCGTAATGGATTACTAGGAGTATACCCTCAGAAAAATTGATGGGAACATCACTAGTTGCCACTTCCATTTGATAATTTTTTCATCATCAAAATTTGAGTGAAAATTTGGTGCTTCTGATTTCCTGAATACAAATACAAATGTGATGACCAGCAACAGGCTCTGGGCCCAGATAGGCTGGTCCTAGTCAATTAATTAGTCCCCAATGAAGATCAATGGCCCTCTTAAAGCTATCCACTACCTTGCTCATTACCACCTCTTCCGGTAAGCTATTCCAAGTGCCCACGACCCTGCTAAAGTAGTAGTTTTTCCTGATTTCCAAGTTAGCCTGAGATTTAAATAGCTTAAAACAATGACCCCTTGTCCTGCTTTCCCCGCAAAAATTTAATCCATTTACATCTTTCATATTGATAAATTTAAATAACTGAATCATGTCCCCTCTGACTCTCCTTTGCTCCAGGCTATACATGTTAAGCCTATTAAGTCTGGTATCATAATCTAAATCTGAGAGTCCCCTTACTAATTTAGTTACCCTTCTTTGAACCCTTTTCAATACAAAAATATCTTTCGTCAGATAAGGCGACCAAAACTGAACAGCATACTCCAAATGAGGTCTTACTAAACTCCTATATAAAGGCAGAAAAACTTTCTTAGATTTGTTTGAAATAGAACTAATGATAAGCCCAAGCATTTTGTTGGCTTTGTTACTAGCAATACTGCACTGTTGACTAAACTTGAAGTCCTGATTTATAAAGATACCCAGATCCATAACATTTTCTGCCTGATTTATGACTGAACCCTGTAAACGATATCTCATACGCTTATTTCCATGACCTAAGTGTAGCACTTGACATTTCCCTACATTAACTGCCATATGATTTTGTTATCTAAATGCATTTTCACGCTTTGAAGAAATTTCTTGGATCTTCAAAAGAAATGCAGGTGAATTGATTTCAGAATTGAACCTTTGCATGGTCTTTCAAGACACAAATAGAAGATAGTCTTTTACAAAAAATCTAGTTGATCAGACCAGAGTCAGCAACATCTCCTTCTAAATGAGTATTGTTACTTTTCATTCAGGATAAAAATGATGTTCATTCAATCTACTGATATCATTTCATTCCCCCATACCCCCATAGCCAATATAGACAAGAAAGACTTAATGTACAAATATTTCGATCAATTCGATATTTTTGGCTTTTGGTCAGAAAATCAAAGTGAAAATAAATAAAAGAAAACAAAACAGTGTTATAAGCCGCAAATTTACAGCAAACTGCATTCACGTGTTCCAGGGTTACGAGTGACCCAAATGAACTTGTATGCATTTTCCTGAAAATTTGCCTCGTGTTTTATTTTCAAGCATAAAGGTATTTGAATGAAATATCCTTAAATGATTCAGTTTTGTAGTGTATTACTAAAATTTGCATATTATAATTTTTGCCTACATTTTATTGCATATTTATTGATTTACTTATCTCAATTAAATTATTTATTTCCTCCCATACAGGTGCAAGTTCAGATAGTATTGACCTTCTTCCTAGTCCTGGTATTGGAGCAGAGTGGACCAGGGGTTTGCCCACTGACGATGGACATGAGAGTGACCAGATATATGAGTTTGATGGCACTTCTAATGCTGTGGTCATACCTGAAACAACCCTGAGCCACAATCTTACTGATAATTTTACTGTAGCATTCTGGATGAAGCATGAAGCTTATCCTGATCAGAATGATACACATATGAAGGAGCACATCATTTGCAATGCTGATGATCACAGTAAGAATCATTGAAGAGTTTTTCTTTGTTATAGGTATTTCCAGGGTCTGATTACTGAATAGGCCATCATGATCTAGGCCCTCCAAATGAAGGAAATTACTTTTGTCTATAGCTAAAATTGTTCTTGCCAATGGCTTAAGTTGTAAAGTTTTAATATAAGGGGTCCGAAAAAAGCATTTGGCCTAGGGCCCCCTGATATCTTAATTGGCTCTGGGTATTTTGTGACATGCAACTGTGTTTGTCAACGCTGAAGAAATTTTGAAAGAAAGAAAATGTATATCTATATTTTATACACATTTATTAGAATTTCTCTGACAAATAGCTAATAATATTGACAGTGCATACCCAATTATCCACTTGTTAATGTTACACACTGTTGTTTTAAAAAGTAGCAGTTTTAAGTATATACTTTTAATCTTGTTCATACAAAATGCCAAAAATTCATGAATTTATTTGAATTAGCGGTTATTTGTAACAAGATTGAATAAACAAAATGGGGAAGAAAAAATAGTTGTATATTTTACTATGTATTCGTTATATATAATAAAAGGTAGCAACTCATTCATTTTGCCTATACATTTTCACGAACTGATAGTGCTTTTCTTTTTATGCTGCCAACATAAATGCTTTTTCTATTAATATTTAAAATATTAAATTTATACAAAACATATGATTGTCAATAAAGATGCTAAGGAGTTTTCTTTCATGAATCAGAGAAGGCTAGGCTGATTTACAGCATGAAATAATGTGCCTTATCAGTGTCTTAAAATAGTGGGACAGTCATTTTTATTGAGTACCCTGTTTTAGCAATCCCTGAAGTGTAGTAAAAAAGGGGAGGGGGGACAAGTAGTAATACACAAAAGATACACACTTTATGATTAATATCACATTAATAACAGTGTTTTTTTTTTTTGTATGAGATATATGATTGATAATATTACTCTATAACGCACTTGTTCTTTTCAGAAATGAATCGACATCACTATTCCATATTTGTCCGAAACTGTCGTCTAATTTTACTTCTCAGACGTGAGTTTTATCAAGAAAGACCAAGCATTTTCAGGCCAGCTGAATGGCGCTGGAAAATGCCAGAAGTTTGTGACAATCAATGGCATCATTATGCTGTTAGTGTTAATTTCCCAGAGGTAAGGAGCATTTGTAAATAAAATAATCCTTGATGACTTTCACATTTTCTGTACAATTTAAATATATTTAAATATGTTATAAATTTTATTCCAAGTTGAAGAAGAGAAAACATTAACTATATTGATACTATTAAAGTACAAAAATTTATGAATCAAAAATAACCATCGGCAACAGACTATTAGTAATTTTATCAGTTCCTGGTCAAAATCAGTAGCATTGTTTAAGCTTACTCATTAGTGTTTGTTCTGATAAGCTGTTCAAAGTGCCTACAACCTTCCTTAATTTTTGATTTTTCCTTTTTTCCATATTAAAACCTGATATTCGAATGTTTTTAGACGGTGACCTCTGATTACTCTTCCATACAAAAACTTAGCCCATTTTCATCCATCATTTTGATACATTTGAACAAGTGAATTTTGTCCCCTCTGTCTCTTTTTTGCTCCAGACTGCACAATGCACGTATTAAAACTTTTAAATCTGATATCATAACCGAAAGTCCCCTCACTAGCCTAGCCCCTTTGATCCCTATCTAATAAAGAAGAACTAGATTTTTCTTGAGATGAGAATAGAGCTGAACAGCATACTCCAAATTAAGCTTTACAGAAATTCGGTATACAAGCAGAACTGTGTTGTATCGAACTCTGCTATTGTAATCGTAGTGACGTTAGAGCATCTGACGTCATTGGGGGAAAACATTCTCTCAGAACAGAGCAGACCAGAACAAACTCCAGAGATGTGCGCATTGGCGACACACTCTGTCTTGTATATAATATTATGTATGTAGTTAATGTAGTAATTAAAATACTAAAGTCTATAATGTCTATAGCCTGAATGATGAATAACCCATTACATGTCCTTGCGAGCATAGGTTCCATAAAAGGAACCATAACAAGAACCTCCTTAGAATTGTCTGAAATAGATTTACTGATAAACCCTAAGCATTGTATTGGCTTTGTTATTTGCTATGTTGCACTGTTGGCTAGAAGACCAGAGTTGTTGATCTCTTTTTTTGGTCTCAATAATCTTTTCTGCTCCACTAATAACTGATCCCTCTGAATAATTCCTGTAAGTAATTCATGTCATATAGCTTTAAATTCTTCCCAGTAGATTCAAGTTTTTTCTCTTGATTATACATAATTTTCATCATGTAAATTCAAACCAGCCATTGCACACCAAATTGTTTTATTATGGCATTATCTACATTTTAAAAATATGTGATTAAATATTACATTAGCATTTTTCAGATGAAAAAACACTTGCTCAACAACAGGAAGTGTGGTATAATTATAAAACATAAGATCAGGGGTGTTTGTGATCCGAAAATTTTGGGCTGACAATGCATCTGAAAAACTAAAAAAATACTTTAAAAAAATAACGTTTTAAAATGATTTCAATGATTTTGTTTTTGCCTATTTGAAGTTTTTTTGAAGATAAACTTATCATTTTTAAAACATTAAGTACCTAAAAAGTATTGCACTGTCCATGATGACTCACAATGAGCATTTTATCACAATTTTTGAGTTTGGATTAATTATATGAAAAACTATTTTTAGATTTTAAAATTTAACTAATAATTTTTAAAACTTTGAAAACAAATTTTCCATGCTACTTGAAGTTTCAGTTTTCAGTAGACTGATTAAAAGAGTCATGATTAAAAACTGGAAAAAAAAAATCCAATGGTTCCAAAAAATGTGGTTGCAAAGTGTAGGTAGTTATTCAAGTAGAGTACATTTAGAATGAATCTATTAGAGAAAATTGTCATCAAATGGGATGTTCTTTTTTTTAGGTGGTTGTTGTGTATGGAGAGAGTTTGCATTTTGTTTTACAAAAATATTCAGTTTCTGAACTGCAAAAAATGTCTAAAACATTCATTGCAAAACTTTATTTTTCAATTGGATATTTTTTTAAGTCTCTCTCATTCTAATATATAAAATTGTATACTATAGGCAACTTTGTATGTTGATGGTCAACAGTTTAAAATTCAGACTAATAATCCGGACATAGTTGATGATTGGCCTTTGCATCCTGCAAAAGATATAAATACTACCTTTGTTGTTGGAGCCTGTTGGCAAGGTAATTAAGTAGTCTATTGTTACTTAAAAAATATGTTCTTTATTATGGCATATGCATTTTGTGCTGCAATATTATTTTTCTGTACTTTTATGTTAAAATTCTAAATCTACTAAGCTTTTTGATTGTTTCCAATTTTTTTTAAATTTATATATTTCATTTAAAACAGTCATAGCAATGTTAAAATTTGCTATGTACTGACTACATTTTTATGGAGAACATTATAAAGAAAGTTTGCCATGAAATTTGTATTTTTCAATGAAATCTTCTTATATCAATTTATTTTTCTTGAATTTTTAAATCTTAGAATTGTAAACCTGTTTTTTTGTCCATGCTAAAGAATAAGAGGATTTATGCATTAAATTCAACTTATAATTATTTTATATTGGAAAAACTTATCTTTTAGTGAAGGCCTTTCATTTTGCAAAGATATTTTGTAAAATTTAGCTTTTTGCATGATAGAGTTGAAGTTTTATAACATTAACTAGTGGCAGTGGCACCCGCACGGCTTTCCCCTTGTAGAAAATTAAAAGGTCTTTTGGTTCACCTTTTTTTTTTACAAATAATGTATGAGGAATTTCTCTCCTGCCCATGTTACGGTCCACGTTATAATAACTTGGTAAATTTACTCGTCCATCTTATGATAATTTTGCTCTGGAAAATGTTCTTAAAAAATTGGAATAAAAAGAGAACAAAATCGAATTTTCGAAAAATCGCTTTAAGGTGCTACAAAATAATTCTGTGCCAAATTTCATGACAATCGGCCGAACAGTCTAGGCGCTATGCAAATGTTTTACAAAGTGCCCTATTTTCTAAACTTGTCTTATTACATCAAATAAGAAAACTTTTAAAATTAAGAATACAGTAAACTTCCAATTATCCGTGCAATTAAGTGGCACAAGTGCCGCGGATAATAAAAATTGTGGATAAACCGCAAAAAGGTTAAAATGAGGTAAAAATTGTTCTTCCTTAGAAACTTAGCTGTACATAGTACTTTCTACAAACAATGAAAACAGATACAGTACAGTAAAAATATTTTGTATTTTTGTACAACAAAACTGAACATCAATAAAGAAGTGTATGTACAATGAAGAAAGCACAATAAATAAGTAAATAAATGAAACAAAAGCAACTGATTTTAAATTTACAATTTTTCGACAAAAAAAAAACATTAAAAAAAACAGCTTTTTTGGTATTTGCCTTTTATTGTATAACAGGAATGGGTAAAATATAAATCTTGGAAAAAGTGGATGAAAATGTTTTAGCTTTCTAAAAAGTTTAATGAAATATGTTGAATATTGTTTTCAGGGAAAGATGAGAAAATGTCTTTCAACTTCCATGGCTTCCTTGCTGGACTCTCAGTGCTCAGAGGTCGCACTGAAAATCCAGAAGTTTTGGCATGCTTGCATCGTTGTAAAGAGGGTTTGGAGGTGCCCCCTGCTGATTTGCTGGAACCTGGAATGGTAATTTTTTGTTTAAAAATACAATTCTAAGTTCTCTGTTTCCTTAACTGGTTCGGACCCAGCTCGCAAAAGATAGCGCTCCCTCAGGACGGCAGCTGTTACACGCGGACTATGCGTAGAGGCAATTTCTCCCGCTAAGCCTAATTCATAATTTTGGGAAGTACGTGTTACATAATAATGGATAAAATTTATGTAGAAATGAAACCATTTTTAATTATATGATTAAAAATATAATTTCTATCATAAAAAAAAAATATTTAAAATAATTGATATTTATCAATTATTTTAAATATAATTTTTTTACATAAATCTATTGTATTTTTCTATAGCTAAAAGTGTACCTATTTTAAACACTAAATGTTGATACAAAATATGAAACAATATTAAAAATATTTCCATTTAACATTATGAAATACTTGAAGATTATTGTAATAATTAATATTTCAAAGTCGTATAAAAAATCTCAAAGCACTACTATGCATGTCCTTCTACGTTTTTCGCCACCTTTTCAGTGCACAATTATAGAAAGCAACTCCAATAATTTATAGTTGTTTCACTGTTATGGTCAGTGGATCATTCACAGCTTTAAATATTTCCTCCTCAGAAAGATAACACGATCTTTTAATCATAGCTACACAAATGGATCTAAAAGTAAAATCCATGCTAGAATATCTCCCATAAAATCACACACTTGATGGACCCCATTCTAACAACAGAGAAAGAAATACTAATATGTGAGAGTAATCTTTTGGATAGAACATGGATAAGTAACGCCATCTGATAGTCAATATTTTGTTCCAAAAGGACGACTCAAATGAGTGTCGATAGGCTGAGTAGCATTCGCCATAATGCAAATGAGCGTGATTCACATCTGAAGAGCATCTCGCGCTGATGTATATTTGCATGGTTTATCCCGAATAGGTTAAAAAATTAAGTATGTTTGGCATGGCATGCAATTTAGAATTTCCATATATATTTAATAAACTGTCGTAAGGATTGTTTTAAACAGAAAGTGAAAATTAATGTGGATTTTTCTTGTTATTTCTCTTTTCTTACAAGAAACTAATGTGGCTCTTTTTTTTCTTATTTTAGACTTCATATAATCGAATTGGTTTAATAATTCATCAAAACTAATAATAATAAATCCTGTATACCTTTTTACCCACAAGATGATGAGATGGTTTTGAAAAAATAATTATAATATAATAGGTTATAATGCTTCAAAGTATTTTTTTTTTTTAAGTTTATCCCAAGACTCGTATTTAGAATTTGGAAATATTTAAGAAACGCAAGTAGCATTCATTGAGTGCCTATGCTGAATGTAAAATATATTTTCAAGTAAGATCATATGAGTTGTTGTAATTTGTTCATTTATTTATTTCCTATTGAATATGTCATTGTTAATGTAAAACTTCATATTTAACTTATATATAAATTCTTCAGATAATTTTAGTGTTATTTTACGCATGCAACTCATGCTTTAACTTTTGAAATTTCAACCTTGATTGATGGTAACTTTAACTCAACTGCAAAACTGTATTTCCACTACTGTATTTCCAGAGATTTTTACGTGTTTAAAACAATTATTGCACTCAAATTCTACCTTAAGAACATATAAGTAAAATTCACTAATTTTTCCTTCTAGGAGTTACTGACAAATTCTGATATGAGTGAAGTTACAGTAGAAGGTAACAGTAAGAGTAATTTAGAAGATTTAATCTCTCGTGTGGGATATGTCAACTCGAGGGAATTTCCCACTCCTGGACGCCGCAGTGTTCAAATTGCCACTAGTGTGACGTACGTATGAGAAAAAAATAGTTCAGTGAGAAATTTACTACTGATCATTTCATTCATACAATTTTTTTCATCGTGTGCCAATTTTTCACTGTAAAAGAATTCCTTTTCTAGTAACTTGTTCTCTACACTGAAAATTCTTGTGTGTTTTACGAGGGTTGTTTTTTTTTAAAGCTCCGTTTGGTTATTTAAAAAAAAAACGGATCAATATACAAAAAATATTTTACTATCAAAAGTAAGGTACAATGCATATTATTTTTCCACATAATCGCCTTGACGATTTAGGCATTTGTCGAACATGTGAGCAAGCTTTTCTATACCCTCCTCATAGAACGTTGCCGCCAATGATTTAGAGTGATTTTTGTCAGTGTTTTTGGGACCCAGAGAGCACAAATTTTTCTGTAACGCAACAGTTCTATAGCTGTAGAATGTAGGGACGATCTTGAAACTTCTGGAAATTGCATCGATCATTCACTTATCGTGAATCTTCGATTTTCCTTAACCTCTTTGTAGACTCGTTGAACAAGGTCGTCTGTAGCCACAGACTTACGTCCCAGACCTCCTTCATCATGCACATTAGTTCTGCCCTCTTTAAATTTTCGGCACCACTTATGAAGAACACCAGCACTAATTAAATTCTCTCCATATACACGACTTATTCTTCGATGAATTTCCACTGCCCTGTTACCCTCTGCATGCAAGAAACGAATAACACTTCTCAATTCACATTTGGTGGGAGACTCGATAGAGACAGCCATATTTTTGCGTCTGTAGTTCAACAGAAACTGGCAGATTAGACTTGACAGTAACTGAGTGTTTGGACAGGGGTGTGTGCAGTATCCTACTACATAAACCAGCTACCTGCCGCCCACCTAGCTTTCCTACTGTGAAAATGGAGCTTGAAAAAAACAACAACCTACATAGATATTGTAACTCTGTAGGAAGAAATAAAAGTACCCACAGCAAATGTGCAAAGCTTTTCCTATTTCTAAACCAGCATGTCGTTTCAAATGTATTCACTTATAAGAGGTTCATAAAATTTCCTCTTCCCTAAGGAAAACAGAAAACTTAATTCAACAAAGTCCTTTTTGTTTTGCATTTTTATATTTTGTCTGACCTGCTGTTCAACCATTGATTTAAAAGTAGATGAGCCTCCCTTTAGAGCAGCAGTTCAGTATCTTGCTGTTGTTTTGAGGCTTAGATATTTTACTGTTGTTCTGAGGCGACACTATAACAGCAGAAAAGTATTCATTACAGATTATAAAATATTTTTGGAAATTAGTATATGTTTAATATATATTTCTAATATGATTTAGTTGCAATTCATTTTAATTTCATTTATTTCAATTTGCTGTACTAAAAGAATTACGGTAGATTATGTTTTTAAGGTCATGGGTTTTGAAGCAGTACTTGACTGAAGTTTTAAGATTCATATTATGAGCTAATAATTATTTGTTGTTACAATCTGAAAGATTTTTGACTCTTCACTCATTAAACAAAACTATGAAGGTAAAAACATTCTAACCTTTGACTAGTATTATAAATTCCTTGGATCACAGTAGCCTAACAAACTTCTTCTTTGCATATGTTGAAACTTCACAGTCAAGGCCTTTACACACTTAAGTATCTTCTTCGTAAAATTCATTTCTTGTAGCAAAATAGAAAAGTAGTGCTTGAAGCCAGATCAACCATAACATTTTCCAGCCAAGATCGCAAAAATTTTGTTTTCTGAACATTTTGTTACATTTCCATGAAAAAAATGAGTTTTTGTTTTTAATATCTTAATTGCTTTTTTCTGTAGTTTGCCTTCTCAGCTGCTATATATTGCTGATTTTTTTTATTCTGTGTTAAGATAAATCATGCTCTATTCTTTAAAGTGTTATTTCAAAACAAAAACTACATCTGAAGCACTTGAAGTTGCTGCAATGGGAGCTTTCAATTCCAAAAATGTGCAAAATACTTTTCTAATAACTCTATTTTTCAATGGTTGATGGGTAATAAGAAGGACTTCACTCGCTTGGTCTTAAGCAGCAGCTGTATCTTCCAAATGAGTACCTTTTATCTTCTTTTGCTTATTATCATATCTTATCATTAAACTGTTAATGGAATTCTTATCTGTTCCAATAGATATTTTTTTTTCTTATCCTGTGCTTTAATTTTTCAAAATAAGTTTTTCATCAGATTTGCTTACTTCTTCAAAAAGAATTTTATCTACATCTTCCACTTTATCAGGTTGTTCTTATTATTTTTGAGAAAGTAAATCTATATCTCTTGGTATTTTCATTTGATTGAAGGCATTATTATGAGCAACAGCTGAGCAGCTTTCTGCTCTTCTTGTTTCTGTTTTAAAATTCCTGTGTTCTTGGATTTGTTTTCATCCTTCTTTGAAAATTCGTCATTCTTTGTAAAGCTCTTCAAACATGTCTGCAGCATACTTTTTTAATTTAGTGGTGATCTTATTTTTTTTCCAAGCAACACAGTAAGTAAAGTCTCAAATCCATAATTTTGTCTCATTTGAATGAAAAAAGTGCTGACAAAATTCCTCTTGAGTGTTAACTTCATTTCAGGCAGTGAGAAGCAAAGGGATGTAAGTGGTCATTTTCAAGTTTTGAGTAAAATGCGCATAAAGATAACTTCCTAGATAGGCTTTAGTTGATTTTTTTTCTCCAAATTATGCTGTACAGCAGCACCTACTAGGACTACTAGTACTATCTCTTTTCCCAAGACAGAGGAGAGGTTCACCTACCATTTGTACTGGTTATCTCCAAATTTTTAATTTTGCCACTAGCATCCCTTTGCTTCTCACTGCCTCATTTGTCCAACGAACCAGTTATCTTAAAGCTACTTCATTATAATAGTACTTATTTTTTTTTTAATGCTTACTATGAATCATCACTTAAATATAGCCACTAACATTCAGTTCAGTTTTTCAGGTTTAGTATGCTTTGACATTCATTAATTTTTATCATTCACTTATATGGTTTGTTTTTGTAAAATTTGGTAGTGAACACATTTATGTGTCTCTAAGGTCAAAAACTCATATGGAAGTCTTTTTCATTTAAACAAAAATCAAAATGATTGGTGCCCCATTTGGACTTACAATATGTTATGCTACATTTATCCTCGCCTCAGAGCAACAGTAAGACATCTTAGTGTTATTTCTGGGATTAGTTATCTTACTGTTGCTCTGAGTTGACGATATATTGAGTTTATGTTCCTCAATTTCCGGAGCGAAACTCCAAAATTTTACCAAAGGATAAAACCAGAGCATTCACACATGCCTGCATTTAATGCAATGAGACATCAGATAATATATTTTTTTTTAAAGCAACATTGCAATACCGTCTCCAATTTGCCAGATTTGCTGGACAAGGAAATTTTTGGAGAGGTTACAGTGATCTCCCATTGCGGCAAACCCTGCTTGTGGTTCTATGTTTTTCACAAAAGTTTAACTCATCACTTTAAATTTTAATTAATCTAAGCAACTGAATTGCATCCCCTCTTATTCTCCTTTGCTTGAGACTTCATATTCAGCATTTTGATAATCTTAGTGTTGTTATTTTTTTACAGATGTGCTAGAGGAAAATCTGTAAAAGTTCCATCAATCGATGCCTATGTGATGGTACTACAACCAGAATTGCCAAGCATTACAATAAATGGCACTCCTAATCTAGCAAGAGAATATGAAGCTTTCAAACAAGGCATACAGTTATTTGCTTCTGTGTCTGTCCTCATCAGCCAAGATCAGGACGAAGAATTGTCTCTGCATGGCAATCTTGACAGCAGTTCCAATTCCTTGGATCACAAATTGGACTCTTGCAGTGTCCAAGTCTACCCTCCCCTCAATCCAGACCATGAGTATTTCAAGCTTCCCAGAAGTCTAATGACACACCTTGGTATCCATTCCAAAGAAAATAAAGACGGCCTAGTTATTTTTGGTATGTGTGATTCCTTAACTTGAAAAAGAAAAAAAAGGTTGTAGGGGCACCAAAGTTTGACCCCAGTTAGTTTCATTCCTACTACTTTGTTGAAAATAAAATAGCTTGTCCAGTGGTAAAACATGTTTTATTTAGTTGCTTAAAGATCACATAGTCGAAACTTCATATAAAAAAGATTTCTAAATGGCATTTTGTAATTTTGGAAAAAGTGGAAGAAATCTTGTTTTTAAAAATGTTCTCTTTATTCGGACTCCTTCATTTTTTGGAAGAAAAAAAAACACAGTTAACAATATAAAAAAAAAGTTATACATTTGTTTTATGGTGAGGAATTTTATGTTTGATTAATGGTCAACAGTTGTTCCTCCTTTGCTGTAGTCTTTTTACTGATTTTTAAAATTGTTTAGATAGAAGTTACTACTCACTACTACAATGATACACACTTCATTTCATTGCATAATTACATGTAGGTGTTTTTACAAATATGCGGCCGAATAATGCAAAGAACTCATTGGGGGGGGGGGGGTCATACTATGAAATTGTTCAAAATAGTACTTTTAATATGTACTTAGATTTTATTTTATATACTACAGTAACAATAGCCTTTATCAAGTTATCAACAATTCAACAGTATCATTATTATATATGATTTTTTGTTTTTTCAGTTATATACTTAAACAATTTAATAATCATGTTTTATACTAAAAAAGTTCATACCAACAACAAAAAAAGTTTTCTATAGGGATTGGCATAGGTACCTATCTGATAAGGGCTTGCATATCATTAATGATCAATGTAATCTTTATGCACATAAAAAAAATTGTGCTTGCTATTGGTTGTGATTTTGTTACAAATGTAAGTATCCTGTTATTGAGTAAATTACCGCCCCATAGCCAGGGCTAAAGCAGAATAAGCACGAAACTGCAGTCCTCGGCTGGAAATGACTGAGCTGGCGGCTGTTATTGGTTTGTTGGCTTCCTGTTATTGGTTTGTTGATGGATTTTACAGAGTTTTCATCTACAACTTACAGTAAAAGTGTAGATAGTTTTTTTTTACATTCTCTTTTAAAGATTGCCAAACATGGTCTTAAAGGACTTGCAAGTTATTTTCATTTGCTTGAAGTTGCAGATGACATTTGCATTCAAATTATACTTCAATTGGCCAAGAACATATTAATATAGTTTTTTGCATACATTAAAAGAATTATTTATTTTCCTATGGAAAAATAACCTTTAACCTACTAGCCTCCAAATCCAATACAGTGGCATGTCTATGTTTGTTTATTGAAATTTTACACTTAATATGGAAATTGGAATTCTTTCTGTTATACTATGTATAAAGTACATAATAAATTTGTATTATGAGCGATAAATGATTTTCCTTAATCAAAATGAAATTATTAAAAAATTTACAATAAACCTTTAAACTTTGTTCTAGACAAAAATGTCGCAAAACAATTTTTGCTGCTGCATTTAACCCATTGCATTTCCATTTGTAGTACTGATGCAGTCTACCATTTCTCCCATATCTTCGGGGTTTCGCTGAATGCCAAAGATGGTCTTTTTAAGAATCCATAAAATACATATAAGTCCCTTCTAGGAAAGAAAACACATTTTTTTTTTTGAAAATATTTTTCGAGTGTAAAAAAGCTTAAATTTATCAGAATATAATAGGATAAGAAACAGTAGAAATACAAAGTTAAATTAACTTCCTAAGAGCGATGGTTTTTCATAGAAGATTTTAAATTTCAATATGTCATAATGACTCAAATTTATATTTCATTCCAAAGCATTACAATATGAAAGAAAAAATAACTAAAAATATTGTGCTTATAAACGTACAATATCCAACAAAATACATTTCTAAGAAGTGAACATCAAAAAATAAATTTTCATAATGTATAAAAGTACTTACTGCTAAAATATAATTTTCAGTTTTAATAATTCTTTATATATATTTTTTCAGGGGCTGATACTATTCATAATTATGATCTTGTCCTTCGACAGATAGTTTATTACAACAGAAAGCCTGCCTATTACCTAAATCGTGCCTTCAAATTGGTTTGCTCTGAGCTGAATGGCCGTTTTGTCAGCAATGAGTATATTCAAACAGTAAGTGTTTTGTCTACTCTGAGAGATTAAATTGAAGCTGATCATTGGAAAATCTTTTTAACAAATAAGATATTAGCTATTATAATATTTGCTTGTTCTTTTTTTTTTCATTCCTATGTTCCGTAAAAGGCAGTCTTCTGAAAAAAGATTTTAGGCTTTGCAAATTTTGATTCTGTCAGACATTTTAAAATGTATCAGATCTTCAATATTCGAGCCCACTTTATGTAGTTTTAGCCCATTTTCCACAAAAAATTATTCTAAGAGGGAATTCCATTAAAAGGAGTTAAAATAAAATACAACAGCGGTTTGGTAAATTGAAAATATATTACATTAAGCCGGATTTTCTTTTAACCAATATTCTAATAAGCGGGCTTGACTGTATCCCATTATTTTTCAAAGAAGAAGCAAAAATTTTCACTTCTATTAAATGTGTATCATCTAAATAATTTCATTATCAACAAAAAGTTTTTTGAATTCATTTAGAAATTCAAAACCTTGCTTTTCAAAATGGCATGTTTTAATGATACTCTAAGTTTATTTGTAAATAATTTTACAGGTTGGGTTATAATGGTAGTTTTTTTTAGTACCTTTTTAGTGACTTAAATGTAAATAAATCGTTTCATAAATTTTGATTGGGATTTGAAAAAAAAAAAAAAAAACTCTTCATTTATTGTGATGGAATGTCATAAAACAATTTTTTTTAATGGTAAATTATTTTTTATGAGGTTTGTTTGTAATCCATATTAAAATGAAGCATTCTGAAATATGTGTGTAATATTAAAAAAAAGTGATGACACACAATATGAGAAATAGAATTAAGAATTATCTGATTTAAGAAATTTAATTTGAGTATACAAGTTTTTTTCTTTTTAACACATCGTAACCAACTTTATTAAGTTTCAACGACAACTGTTGATGCTTTTTATTGATTTGCATTGTTTTCCATCCTAGCTCACCGTTATTCACCCAAGAGCAGAACCCGGACATGAAGCGGAACCCAAACCGGCGGAGCCGGTGAACCATGCCCAAGTGCATGACCACAAAGTAGAGTTTAAGGAAGCAAAAATTCGAGCTGCGGGATTTATGGACAATGGCCTTGGAGAAGGAAGCGAGGCCATTGCTAAAACCTCTGCAAGTAAGAATCTTTTTTTTTTTCATGCAACATTCTAGTACGGATCACAACTGCATTTGAACAGGGCTGCCCATAAGCAGCTCGTACTGGAGGGCAACTGCTACCTCACTTACAAAAGTAAAGAAGCCTATTTTTTACAAATAGATTAGTATATTTCACAGAAATAATAATTAAAAATTTCAAATGAATCGTCTTTTCCAGAGGTGCCCCACCTGGGGGGGGGGGGAGTCATTCCGCAGACTGCAAAATTGGAATTTTTTAGGGACTGTTTTGAGGCATATTTTTCTTTTTTTTGGGGGTGAGGGGGGCTCTTTCTTTGGGTGGTCTTTGCAATTTTTAGGGGGGGGGTGCACCTATGCCTTTTCTCTAGTTTTTTTTTAAAATTTTTAAATGGAACTTTTAATCGAAAGGGGAGAATTTACAGTGGTCATCCATCCTGATTTTCCAGACCACATTTCACAATTTTTTTGAGATGACGTAATCATTGTTGTGAAAATCCAATACATATAGCTCAATTTTAGGAAAAAGAGGAAAAAAATCAATTTTTGGAGTGCTGCCCCTAATCCCTACACCTTTTTTGACCCCCCCCCCCCCCCCCCCCCACCGCTTTTTTTAGCGCACCAGCTGCCCTATAGAGCTGCCAGTTAATCTAAGTGGTTGATCACTTGATAGTTAATGACGTCAGTGGTTTGTCCGGTTGTTCCATTGAATGCTTTTGATTGATACATAGTTGTTCAAACGAATAGCACATACTTTTTCAGAACTTAAAAATTTAAGCTACTAGATTTTAAGTGGCTTGAAAGTGCCAGGTAGTCACACAGGCACGTAGCTAGAACTTTGTTAAGGGGGGGGGGGGGTCCAAGGTTGCACGAACTTCAAAAGAGGAGGCATACTACAGCAGAATTAGTAGCTGATAATTACACAAGACTAAGATAAATCCAATTAAAACTGATCATTAAAATATGATAATTAACTAAAATTAATTAAATAATTCAAATTAATAGAGTCATTAGTTAAAATTAGTTAACAAAAATTTTATGTTAAGTAGTAAATTAATTATTGTCAGTTTGTAAATTAACATTAAACTGAAAGTTATCACATACAAAGTTTCCAAATATGGGTGAACTTCTATCCTCCTGAAAATAAGTGATATATTTTCTATTAATAAAAAGGGCACAATAAAAGAAAAACGGAAAGCGGAAATTGTTCTAGAAATTACTTGGAAAATGCATGCGATAATTTAATAAAATATTAAAGCTTTGTAATATATTTCAACAAAATATGTACATTTGTACTTATGCTATTTTATTTGAAAACTAGAAAGTCACCCGTCAAGGCATGACGTGTGAAAATTCTTCTTCAACTCTTCTTCATTTGAATGAAGCAATTGCCTGTTTGGTGATATTTTGATAGTTGAAATTTTAACTCTAACACCAGTGGATTAACCCTAAACTCCAGTAGATAGCGTTCATTGTTTTCGTTTCTTCATTCCTCTGATATGACTCAGTCTTACCAGTAAAACTGTTCAAGTTACCGGATCGAGTTCAGCCTTGTCACAATAAAGCCTTTCCTTGCATGTTAAACATTACCAAAACAGATCATCGAATTACATATCATGCCGTGGTGCGAGTTCATTGTTGAAACAAGCGGGTTACTCGATCATTGGCATTATTTATATGAGGATAAATAAATCTATATCTATAGAGTCGAATGTATAATTATGCGAATGTTACATAACGTAACTCTGTCCGATTTGAACAACATTTCAGACAAAATCCCACAACTCTCTCAACGAAAATATTAACAAGGTATCATTTAAAAAGCTTGAATTAGTTTTTATTTATTTACATTTATAATATTCTTTTGATAACACGAAGTTGAATGATATTTCCAATCTTATCCGTTTTCTAATTATCATTCCTAATCATCAATTAAAAGCTTGAACAAACTATTAACTCTATGAGGGACGGAGGCTTCCTTTGTTGCAACCATTTTTTATATATATATATTTTTTCTTTCTTCAGTCAACTGACACAGTGATTTCAGTTAGCTGAAAAAAAAAGAGGAGCAAGAAATAAATGGTGTTCTCAAGTGAAGTCACTATTCCTCAAAGGGTGAAAGCTGTTCGAAAAAAATTTAAATATCGGAAAAGGCGTATTTTATCATTATTTTTTTCTTTCTAAAGGGGCTGTGTTAGAGGCTTTAGCCTTTTGCGGAACAAGTGCGAACCAACGATATGGCATCCAGTCATTCATATACCATCATTAAGGCGCGGATGTGAATGTCACATGAAAATTTGATGTCCAGTTTCCACCAGATGGAGACATCTGAGCTCTCTTCGATGCGAAACTGCAAAAGGAATTTAATTTTGTCAAGAGTATTCACAGTCAAACGACCTAAGGGATCTTTTACATGACGATTAATGGAATGTATACCTAATGAATTAAATTAAGCATCTGTGTAATTTTATTTTAACAACATGTTGTTAATTTTAACAACAATACATATCATATTTTACGACGCAGGTAATGATTTTTTTTCTTCAATACGATGTTAGCAAAACACTCTATTGCAAGAAATAGTAAATATCTTTAGCTTGAAGAAAATAAGTGTTTAAAAAAAAAGGCAATATATAAAAGAAAAGCTCAAAAACATTTACCTCGTATTCACCTTTTTTGTATCTTTGCTTGTAACGCAGTAAATAGCGGTAATTTTCACCTAGTAATTTATAGTTAAATGCACATGCCTGTTTTTTGTTACGTTTAATGCTACCTTCACAATTTACTAAAGATGGATGCATAGATGCTAATTAAATAACTCCTTAGTACAAAGCCAGTGAATAACAATCAGAAAATGTGTTCCAATGATGCAAATACAAATATGTTTTATGGAACAACATCGAATAAGGTTTTTTTTCGCCAATTAAAAACTGTTTTTCTTTTGGGATCATAGAATCACAATTCAGTAAGATTTAAAAGTAATAATTTCTAATAAATTACTTATTACATGCGTTAATATGGCCGAACTTGTAATTTCATAAACTGATCACAGTAAAATATTCAAGTAATTTTCAATTTAATTTTTCTATAAAATTTTTATACCGTAAAAAGTTTGTTACATCAAGTTTTATTTATTCATTTATTTTATTTATTTTACCTTCAAACACGAATTTTTTTTTTTTGGGGCATTTAATATGTTTCATGATCATGCCTAAATATTGGGGGGGGGGGGACATCAGTAAAAAATCTACGTAATTTGTTACTCAGAAAAGAGAGAGATGTTAAAAGTAATCTAAAAGTTCAAATAAAATTTTTATCAAAATATAAAATGAATCTGAAATGAACCATGCCAAAAATATAGAGTCAAAATGAAAAAAAAAAATCAATAATTATTTTTCTCATCCTCAAACACACGAAATGTGTAGAATTTCTTTTTTCGCTGCTGGCTTAGAATCTAAAATTAGTTTTTGAATGGAAAAACACATTAACACGTAAAATTGCTCGTATTATCAAGAAAACTTTAAAAGGGAGCACTACAACTTACCTAGTTTGGGTAAACTTAATTTTCTTTTGCATACAATTTTGTTCAAGATATGTTTCCTATAAGTATGACATAGATAAAAACTGCGTGTTAAAACAGAAAAGAATCGGAATTCAATTACTGATTCACCAGGAACGCACCTCACTCTGGCTGTCTTTCGTACAACATGCGTCTACGAAATCTACGAAAATCCAAAAAGAAAAGAGCAAGAAATAAAGAAAACTACGCCAATGAGACTGTGGGATACGGCGGAAGTGGCAATAAATGCTTGTTTTTACTTTGCCAATGGCAATTTGATTGACCCAGGAGAGGGGCTGAATTTCAAGGTCACAAGACCCAGCTGGTTTGAAAGTCGAAAGGGACATTTCTCCGTTTCGGACGGAGTAGGTGACACAGCAAAAAGCAGACGAAAATTGGGAACCTGCAGTTGTTGCACGAGGTTCTCGTGTTCTGAATTGACTCAAGCACTGAGAAAATTGCCGATTACTGGGAATATTTAAGGGGAGAGAATGCTGCGTTTTATAAAATCATTATCTTTCAGAAAAATTTTGTTGATGCGAGGTGCAACAACTGAGAAAAAAGGAGAGGGGTCTTTCGGGAAGGGGGGGGGGTCCGGACCCCATGGACCCACCCCTTGGCTACGTCCTTGAGTCACATTTATTCTTTTCAATAGAACTTTAAACAAATTGTTGACGTTTTGCTTCATATTTGAAGTGCTGTAGAATGAATACCTTTATAATGCCAACCTAACAAAACACAACTTTTCAGAAAAAACAAGTTTTTGGTTAAAAAAGTGCTTTTTTTTTGCCTCCAAAAATTAACAATTCTTTGGGAAATCAAATTTCGGAACAGTTTTTCATCATTCCATCTTCATTCAAAGCTTTTAATTGATAATTAGTGCTTACATAAAAAAGCATGATGTGATTGTTCCTGAAAATGCAACAACTGTTATGCAAACCATGAAGCTAGAAAAGGTAAACTTACAATATGAGCTTCACTAATTAATATGAAGCAAAATAGTTTTTAATTACTTATTTATAAATTTGTAGTTGTGTTGTTAAGAAGTCAAACCTCTCGAGGTGGTAGCATCCAATCGTACTTACAAGTTTTTATTCAGAATCTTGATGCAATAATTTTTAATGAATTTTCATTACCAGCATGTAGCATGGTTTTTTAAATTATTGATTTATTGGTACTTTGAAGAAAAGCTATTGTTGTTATATTGTGTGAATAATTTTTTTCTTTGTATTTAGCTTCAAGTATCTATTATAATCTAACTCTTTAAAAGTAAAATAATTTTATGGGTTAAAACTAAATATTTTACTTAGGAAACTTTCAAAATAACTGTTTCAAATTTCCTTTTCTTTTTCCAGGTCATGCAGTGGCTATTATTATAGTTGTATGTGTCGGCTTCTTAGTGTTTATGATAGTTTTGGGAGTGATACGAATTCGAGCAGCACACCACAGATCTCGAGAATCCAGAGATGATGAGCAAGAAATGGCCTGGGATGATTCCTCCCTCACAATCATTGTCAACCCTATGGATGTAAGAACTTCTTCTTATTTTTTATTAATATAAATACAGAAGTAATAACCGGCAACAGGCTCTGGGGCCATCTAGGCCACCTTTAGTCGATTAAAGATAGAGAGCCCTATTAAATTTATTGAGAGTTGCAGCTGCTTTTGGTAACCAAATACTACAAATTCAAATGTGACAACCAGCAACAGGCTTTAGGCCCACAGCTAGACTGTTCCTATTCAGTTTATTAGTCCCACTGAAGATCAATGGCCCTCTTAAAGTTATCCACCCCCTTGCTCATTACAACCTCTTTGGGTAAGGTGTTCCAAGTGCCCACAACCCTACTAAAGTAGTAATCTTTGCTAATTTCCTGGTTAGACTGAGACTTTCTGTCTTAAACTGTTCCTGGTGCTTAAGATTTCCATCAAAAATGAAACTGATATACAGTGGTGCCACTTAAATGAATCACGTTTGTTCTAAACAGTTTTGATTCCATTAAGCAGCTAATTCAGTCAAGCTAGATTTTGTTATGTTTTTGAAGATTTGATTCATAAAAGCGGTTGATTCAATTTACTACTAATTCCATTAACTGTCGCCCACTGTATTTTGATTCTGTTCGGGAAATTTTGAAAAGTCTGCCAGCAATTCTGGTCAGCAAGAAAAAAACAAATTCCATGAAAGATAAATGTTTGCTAAGAGAATTCTCTTGATTTGTGTACATATACTCTGCTTCATGTGTGCCTTACTCTCTTTTTTCACGGATTTCATTTTTGCCTTGCAGCAAATCGAGCAAGAGCAGAGCAGTCGACCTCTCAACGAAGAAGACGAGAGCGAAAGCTCAGACGACGGGAGCAGCTATCGCGACGACGGGGAGTCGTCCGAGGAAGAAGAGGAGGCTGGCAAAGCCAAGACTAAGGAGCTAGAATGGGACGATTCTACCCTCAACTTTTGAACAATGGTCCAGCGTCGCCAAGACCTTGGACGTATCCACATACATGCATTCCGGAGCTAGCTGTTTTGGCACGCACTCTCAAATTTTGCTGGAGACAAAAAATTTCAAAAAGAAGCACTCATGAAGATTCAAATAATTCTCGACGGGAAACAAAAGGATATATACCAGCTGCTTTAGAAGTTGTATGCGGATACCGTTTACGTGAACTCTGACGCGGCGGATAGTTGTCATTGAGCAGTCCGTTGTAAAATGTTTCGTCTTTTTTCTGTAAAAATATCTAGTGCAGTGTTTCCTTTCGGTATGATTTCTCATCGAAAGAAGGGATCATCTTATTAGGCCATCAATTTATATACTTATCAGTGTCATATTTAGTGCCATACGAGTGGTAAATTTGAGTTCCTGCATAAATCCCCTCTTTAAAGTATATATACATACATACAAGCAGTATAGTCCTGACCTTTTATTTTTCAAAGCATTTTCACGGGTCTCAAGGCATCATTGTTCAACTATTTTCTATCTCTAAGCTTCAAAATGCTAATTCAGTAAATACGAACATTGCATATGAGATGCAAATACTTAACCTTTACAGTATGGACTTATGGTTATTACATGCACAAAATGTCATAAAGCACATTGTAGCTAGCTGCATTTATTTTAGTACGTTCGACAAATTATAATCATGAGAGAATAAATGATTTAACTTATTTCATTCGAATGAATTGACCCTTAGCTACTAGTGAAACATAATCATAATGCAGTAGCTATTGCACAAGTGCTGATAGTGTGAACCAATGATGCTACTGCTGAATTATTCAGGATTTGCATTTACCCACCCATGTTGTTTCATATTTAACATATATTTCTATTAAAGCATGATAAAGTAACAGTTTTCAGGACTTAAATTTGAAGACGCATACGTTTGTTTTGATATGCAATAAATTTGTTGATAATACTGTACAGTGAATTTCTGCGTAAATGCAAAACCTGGAGCTATATATTTTCATCCAATCAGTAAAGGTTAATGTGTTTCGCAACAACCTTGATATTAGATTATCTCCCTTTTTCGCACACCATCGTAGATCATGATAAATCGGAAACACATATCGGAATTTTGGAAGATTTTTTTCTTTGTCTGTATTTAACATATATGTGTCGTAACTTTAACGCATGCTTGTCTTAGTATCCTAAAACTAATGTCTTAGGGCTTAGAGAGAGACTTATTTGTGATGTCAATTATTACTGGCTGGGTGTATAAGTGTACTTATTTTAGCAGTCGGACATTTGTACAGTTTGTGCCACTGAATGGCTTTCTTCTTATTTCTTGTGAATACGTCAGTAATGCTACTATTTGTGATCAGAAATGTAAAAAAATGAAAGTTTTGAGTTGGCATTCTGTAATTGTTGTCTGCAAGTATTACATTTTCATTATTTTTTGTGCCATAGCATTTTCTCTTCAGTTTGCCAGTATCTGTGATGACTGGCAAAGTAGCGAATGGCTAACTATTACAGAATGCTTCAAATTAATTATTTAAAAAAAATCTAGATCCCACCCACACGAAAACCAGTTTATCAGTTGTTAGATTTGCAATTGAATAATGTTTTGTATATGTATATCTTTGTTGCATTACATTCCATATTTTTCTCTTTTTAGAGTAAAATATTATATTGTTGATATAAATGTAATAATTGGTGGTGGGAATTTAAAAATGAATTAATTTTTTTTTATTAATCAAGTGATATTTTGTCATGTATTGATGTGCGCAGTTTTTCTCTTGTAATATGTTTATCTAACTAAGCTTAAATGGCGGACAGTCTTATTTTACTTACAATTCTTGACTTTTAAGATCAGGTCAAAATGTTTGAGAAACTCTTTGTTCTTACACTTAAGTATGGTCTAATTTTATTCAGTTTCTGAAATTCTGAATGCTAAATATTCAGAAGGCCAATTTCTACAAGAAGTAAGAAAACATTTGTCTAATGGATTAAAAAACTTATGCCTGGCTTTTTAAGCTGATAATTTAATTATTCGTAAAAAGGTATTTCAAAATGAACTGCTTTATTTTTAAAAATTCTAATTTACATCAAAGATGCACCATGTGCAACTCCTTTATATTAGGTAAAAATTTATAAAATGGGAAATTTTTTAAATTTTTAATTAAACAGCAGACTTTGTTCTGTATATTGTGTTGCTGTAAATGCAATAAAGTCGTTTTATCCCCCAATATTAGCCTCAAATTATTTCAATGTTATGTTTATTTCATTACTTTTGTTTAATGGAAAATTTCAAAACAATTAATATTTATTCATTTAAGTAGAAAGCAAATGAATTTCCAGAAAAGATTTCAAGACTGTTGATATATTCCGCTATAGTCTTTTTTTTTTTTTTTTTTGCTGTCTTCGAAAAATTAAGATAAGACCTTTTCCTTAGCTAGGTGCCCCCTCTCCCTCCCCCCCCCCAAAAAAAGGAAAAAATGATGGTAATATTTAGAACTCCATCTGTGTGTGTGGCTCAGGAAAAAGTTTTATCTATTTTTTGAAAATTCTAACTGCTTCTGGTGAAGTATCCACTATAGGTGTGCAAAATTAAAGCTTTGAGCTGCATGCTTTTCAATTATACAGTAAAACCAACCTTGCTGCAACAACATCTGATACGATAAATCTTTCTATATCTTATTTTCAGATCTCTGATTTTGCATACTGTATGATGGAAATTGCACTTCAGTTTAATAATTCATTTTATTTCAATGTCTCTTAAAATGATACTTTTGGGTGATTCCCAAAATAGGCGACTTTTTTAGAAAATGAAATGTTATTGATTGTAAGCAAAATGTGTGAACTTGACTTCTTGTCAGCAGAGCTAACTATTTAAATTTTCACTTAACTTTTTTTCATGAGTCATTTTTCATTGGCATGTACAGG